>NC_141013.1:9366022-9818434 GCF_052327205.1 Somniosus microcephalus
AAAACACACACACAAACTGATGTCATGAACGTGACGGAGAGAATTGGAATTGTGCAGTATATTCATAAAACTGGGTCAAGCATCTGCCTCTCCAGACCCCACTATGCCACAATGAGTTATTGATAATGATCTAACAAATGGCTTAAAAAGAGTCTACACAGAGGGCAGAGGGGAAAAAACCTGTCCATGAACCCTTCACTTTGATGCAACTACAAAACTGTTTCTCTCTCATTTCCACCCCCCACCCTCCCTTACAATGTCACCATTGTTTAATGGAAAAGGTGGTAGACAGAAAATAAATGGAATACACAACTGGGAGAGAGAGATCCAACACGACACCACTCGTAAGTCAGGTAAATCTTTGTTGCCCGCCCCCCCACCCTCTCCCCAAACTGGTTTCAGTCACTTAAGAAACAAACATTGTAGAATTGTGAAATAACAGAAAATGCTGGAAAAACTCAGCAGGCCAGGCAACATCCGTGGAGAGATATTGCTTGGCCTGCTGAGTTTTTCCAGCATTTTCTGTTGTTATTTCGGATTTCCAGCATCTGCAGTATTCTGCTATCATTGTAGAATTGTGTTTGTGCTTGACAAGTTTCACAGGGCCTGGGATGTATGGACTGTCACAGGAAATTTTAATTCATGAGTTACAACCTTTCTTCCTTATCTGAGGAAGGATGTTCTTGCCATGGAGGGAGTGCAGCGAAGATTCACCAGACTGATACCTGGGATGGCAGGAATGACGTATGAAGAGAGATTGGGTTGATTGGACTTGTATTTGCTAGAGTTTAGAAGAATGAGAGGGGATCTCATTGAAACTTATAAAATTCTAACAGGACCAGACAGACTAGATGCAGGAAGGATGTTCCCGATGGCGGGGGAGTCCAGAACCAGGGGTCACAGTCTAAAGATAAGGGGTAAGCCATTTAGGACAGAGACGAGGAGGAATTTCTTCACCCAGAGAGTGGTGAACCTGGGCAGTAGAGACCAATTCATTAAATATATTCAAGAAGGAGTTAGATATATTTCTTAAGGCTAAAGGGATATGGGGAGAAAGCAGGGACAGGGTACTGAATTTGGATGATCAGCCATGATCTCATTAAATGGCGGAGCAGGCTCGAGGGGCCGAATGGCCTACTCCTGCTCCTATCTTCTATGTTTCTATGTTAAGGGGACAGTTACTCTGATCTCCTGGAGCTTGTTTAACTGCCTACGGGGTCAGAGTGGAACATCCCAGTATTTTTCCCCCCTCCAAAGTGTTTCTTTCCGCCTCTCCCGAGAGAGAGTGCACAACCGCAGGATGGGGAGGAAGAAATAGTGGACGGGGCAGACTCATTCGATGGTCTTCTCCTGTCCTCCTTTTCCCCCTCAAGTTCATAATAGCCAACGGATGATGCCTATGGAACCTCACTGGCTCACCCGTCAATACCCTTCAGGAGGAACAACTGGGGCAAATTTGCACTGCAGCAGACGATAAAATTGGAGAAGGGCAGGCGTTTAATCACACAGAAAGTTTAAGTACCTTCTTCCCCCTCCTCCTCGTCCTCTTGCTCCTCTACATATGCTTCAGTGTCCGAGTCTGGCGCCTCTTTGTCTTCACGATCGTATCCATCGAGGTAGGTCAGTTGTGGGAGAAACTTGAAGACATTTTCTCTGTAATCGTTTAGGTTTGTCACCTCACAATTGAAAAGGTCTAGACTCCGCAGGCTGTCCAATTTTTTCTGTAAATAAAAAAACAGGGGAAAAACCCACAGAAGCCTTTGGTTTGAATTTGGGTCACGAGACAGTTCGAATCCTGCAAAAATTCAGCCTGCAATCCTAGTGCTGGAAATTAGTTTGAAAAATTAATTTAGATGCACCCCATGAAGATGTCTTCCAAATTCTTGAGTGACTCACGCTCACAATCCCACACAAAGAAAAAACACACCTACAGAATGTAATTGGATATATAAAAAGGAATAATTTGCAGGGCTATGGGTCTCATTGTACCATCTTTGGATAGCTCTTTCAAACAGCCGGCACAGGCACGATGGGCCGAATGGCCTACTTCTGTTCTGTACCATTTTAAGAATTATGGTTAACCTGCATAGTGATGGGTTCATAGAAACATAGAAGATAGGAGCAGGAGTAGGAGTAGGCCATTCGGCCCCTCGAGCCTGCTCTGCCATTCAATGAGATCATGGCATCCTCTCCCCCCGCCCCCTCAGCTGACTATCTCTGTACGCTGGAATCACCAGAGGTTGTGGGCTCCAAGGGGCGGAGAGCCAAATTTGCAGGAGTCTTAAAAGGATTGCTGAGCCCAACTTTGCTGGGGAGCTGAATTAACGCATGTACAGTTGACGCTTCAAGCAGAGAGAGGTTAAATGACCATTATGAATTTCAAAAATCCCAAACTCCTGCCAGTCAATTAAGGAGCAATTGCATCCCAACAGCACCTTTGTGATGTAATCCGGACAGACAGATTTGGATACAAAAAGGAATATTAAAAAAAAGCCATTACTCAAATTCTTGCAATAGGCTTTAAAAATGGTCTCAACTTTTTAAATTTTGCACTACTGAGAAATGGCTCTTAAGAATTAATTTTTCTTTAAAAAACCAATCAAAAAAGTCAGTTTCACATTTCTCCCCACAAGATATTAAGGTGAACGGAGTTTCTCTTGGTCTATCCTATTTTCGCTGGTTGGGGAGTCTAGGACTAGCCGGCATTGTATAAAAATCAGAGCCAAGACTTTCAGGAGCAAAGTTAGGAAAACTCTTCCGCAAATGGTAACGGATGCTAGATCAATTGTTAATTTTAAATCGGAGATCGATAGATTTTTGTTAACCAAAAGGTATTAATATGGGGCAAAAGCAGGTATATGGAGTTAGGTCACAGATCAGCCACAGGGCAGCACGGTGGCATAGTGGTTAGCACTGTTGCCGCACAGCGCCAGGGACCCGGGTTCGAATCCGGCCTCGGGTGACTGTGTGGAGTTTGCACATTCTCCCTGTGTTTGCTTGGGTTTCCTCCGGGTGCTCCGGTTTCCTCCCACAGTCCAAAGATGTGCGGGTTAGGATGATTTGGCTATGATAAATTGACCCTTAGTGTTAGGGGGATTAAATACGTGGGGTTACAGGGATAGGGTGGGATATGTGTTGGTATAGGGGTTGCGGGGATCGGGTGGGATATGTGTCGGTGCAGGCTCGATGGGCCGAAATGGCCTCTATCTGCACTGTGGGGTTTCTGTGATCTGTGATCAGCCATGATCTCATTGAATGGTGGAACAGGCTCGAGGGGCTGAATGGCCTCCTGTTCCTAGCACTGGCCATGTGATCAGCCAAGATGCCGTTTGATGAAAAGTTTGCCCGCTGTCTTCTTGCTTCACTACGTAAACCACCAGGTAAATGACTTAGAACGTGTAAGCTGATTTTTAAACCCGAGAGAAATAGCCGGTGAGAATTAGCAGATAATGGAAGCTCATGGCCTTCATCCAGTTAGGATTTATTGTAAAGGCCATTCGCCGTACATCAGCATTTATAGTCTTTTCAATATCGCCAACCCACCCAGAACTGTACGTGTGAACATCTAATGCCGTTGTTTCGGAGATCAGCTCGGACTCAGTTAGAGATTTCAGGCGCTGGGCTACTCACCAGAGGCTCTATCGTGCCGAGGTCTTTTATTTTGTTGCCGCTGAGGTTGAGATGTGTGAGGTTCGGACATTTTTCTGCCAACACTTCTAGTCCGGCTGAGATTCTGTTATCGCTTAGCTCGAGCTACATGTAAATATATTAAACAGTGCACTGTTAACACTGATGTAAACTAAAAATCAATTTCATTTTTTTTTTAATCTGGGAGTAAGAAAGGGGCATGCAGCCCATCAAGCCCACCCCATTTAGAGTCTCCGTGCAAGGATTCAATTGTGGGCTTCCCTCCCACCCTGGTAAACAGGTATCTGTTGTGTATGTACCTTTAAGAGAATAACTGGTCTCAGACTGCAATACCGGCAGTGACCACCCCTGTATAAAAGGCGCTAGAGAGCCTCTGTTGGTTAGTTTCGTTTATGCCTTTCACCAGTAAAGACTTGTTTGTTCTCTCCGGCTAGTCCGTGTCTCAATCATTCACGGACTTAACAGTATCTATGAAGGGGTATCAAGTATTTCACTGCTGAGCTCTTCTTGAGTCAATACAAAAATTTTAACATAGAAACATAGAAGATAGGAGCAGGAGTAGGCCATTCGGCCCCTCGAGCCGCTCCGCCATTCAATGAGATCATGGCTGATCATCCAAATTCAGTACCCTGTCCCTGCCTTCTCCCCATATCCCTTGATCCCTTTAGCCTTAAGAAATATATCTAACTCCCTCTTGAATATATTTAATGAATTTGCCTCAACTGTCTTCTGTGGTAGAGAATTCCACAGGTTCACCACTCTCTGGGTAAAGAAATTCCTCCTCATCTCAGTCCTAAATGGCTTACCCCTTATCCTTAGACTGTGACCCCTGGTTCTGGACTCCCCCCGCCATCGGGAACATCCTTCCTGCATCTAGTCTGTCTAGTCCTGTTAGAATTTTATAAGTTTCAATGAGATCCCCTCTCATTCTTCTAAACTCCAGCGAGTATAAGCCCAATCGACCCAATCTCTCCTCATACGTCATTCCTGCCATCCCAGGTATCAGTCTGGTGAATCTTCGCTGCACTCCCTCCATGGCAACAACATCCTTCCTCAGATAAGGCAACCAAAACTGCCCACAATACTCAATGTGTGGTCTCACGATGAGTCACCCATCAGCACTATGGAGACAAGACAAAACTGGCTACAGACCAGCGGGAGGTTGAGGGAGACATTACGTCGGCGATGCCACCCACCACTAACACCCACACCAGAAACACAATGGGACAGAACAACTTGGCAATTTTTTTGATACCAGATAATTAATGAAATGTGAAGAGAGGTTACACTGCAGTAGGTGGACCACTGCCATCTTATGAAAAACAATTAGAAACATAACTGTTGAGACCCAGGATGGCCAATGGACACCGCCCAATAGCGGCCATGATCGCATCGTTCTTGGGATGCCAGGTACTTTAGCTTGGCGGTTAATAAATTAACAGGAGAGCTGAAAATGAAGGGTGAGGAACCAGCAGTGTAAAAATTGTCAAATAAACAAGGGAGTGCGGAAAGGGACCCTGATTACCAGCAAAACTACACATCAGCTACATGCAGAGATATGTTGCTGGAGGACTGCCCAAGAAGCTTCCTGTGCAGGGCGCATCAAGAGTCAAGTGGTCATTCCTGCCTCAGATTTGGTCTTCAAAAATTTTTTTGAAGTGCCAGTTACCCCCCCCCGCCACATTATTTCACCCCTGGAAGCAGGTAGCTACTTATTCTGGCACCACTGACAAACCGCAGGAGGAGTCAGAAGGAGCCAGCAGGCTTTTACCTACCTTCTTTAGTTTGTTTAACTTTGGTAGGTTCGCGACTGACAATAAGCCTACGTTGATCGTGCTAAGGAATTCCAATTCTTCAAACTCATCCGAGAGGCCCTCGATTTTGCCATCATTTGAACGACAGTTGTCGAGAACAAGTTCTTTCACCTGGGAAGACACAAAACAAACTATAAACAAACTTCCTGGGAGAACGGATTCTTGCATCTCAATGGTGCAACTGCCCATTAAAACAGCACAGGAGACCTTGCTGCAAGGCAGTCGTTTTCAAACGGGGTACGGTAGCATTGTGGTTATGTTACTGGACTAGGGATCCGGAGGCCTGGACTAATGATCCAGAGACATGAATTCAAATCCCACCAGGGCAGCTAGGGAATTTACAAATTCAAATAATTAAATAAATCTGAACTAAAAAAAAAAGCTACCATCAGCAATGGTGACCATGAAACTACTGGATTGTCGTAAAAACCCATCTGGTCCACTAATGTCCTTTAGGGAAGGAAATCTGCCGTCCTTACCCGGTCTGGCCTATTATGTGACTCCTATTATGTGGTTGACTCTTAACTGCCCTCTGAAATGGCCGAGCAAGCCACTTAGTTGTATTCAAGAAGGCGGCTCACTACCGCCTTCGAGGGCAATTAGGGATGGGCAATTAATGCCGGCCGTGACGTCCACATCCAGGGAATGAATTTTTTAAAAACCATGAGGAGACCACCCGTCCCCCCTCATCCTCACACACATGCTACCAAGTAGTAGAGATGCTTTGTTCGGGATCTGCTTGGCCAGCGACAGACCGGGACTCGAAGCTTTTGCAGACTTCCTGTAATCCCCTTACAAACACTCAGAAAGCAGATACAGTTGGAGATTTCAATAATGAAACACTTGTTTATTACTGTAGTGCATGAATTGTACCAGATGATTGCTTTATAGCTCTGGCATACAATTTTTCAAAAATATTTGTTTAACCATGACATAACTGCATGGGAAGAGACAGACTAGTTAGTACAATAAAAGGCAGCTTCCATCAATGATTCAATACTATGTGCGTCAGTTATACCCTAAAACTGGCACAGCCAAGTAGAGGTGTAAACAAACTGGCTCAACTCGACCAATCTTTTCATCATTATTATTACTACATGTCCTAGGCGATACAACTCGAGTTCAAAACAAAGATAGCAACAGCACAGGGAGGGGGAAGAGAGCTAGACAAGCAGCTAGAGCGTGGGGACCTCCAGACATGTTGGCATGCCAACCAAAGCTCGGCACAGAGGCTGCCATCAGGTGCAACTACCCATCGTCAGATCATCATCATTAACTGCATCCTCAATTTATAACCGTCAGAAGGCAAGAGACTAGACCAGGGACAAGGAGAGCACACCATCCAAAAGTGAATTGTAGATGTGGCGGTTTGGATCTTTTGTCGATGAAGCTGATTTACAAAGAATGAGGATGAGCATAATTTAACACTCTCTCCCTCAGTTTCAAAACACCACTAAAATAGGAGCCCGACGGTGGAATTCTGAGGGTCCAAGTTGGGAGCACCCCAGTGTCTCACTGCCACGAGAGTCAGATCAAGGCATTAAATGTTGAGAAAACAAGAGTTGACACAGGTAGGTGCCCTACAAATAGTCAAAGTGCTACAAGTACTAGCCCAGGAGAGTTTTTTTTTTATTATTCATTTATGGGCATCGCTGGCAAGGCCAGCATTTATTGCCCATCCCTAATTGCCCTTGAGATAGTGGCGGCGAGCCGCCTTCCTGAACCGCTGCAGTCCATGTAGTGAAGGTACTCCCATAGTACTGTTAGGGAGGGAGTTCCAGGATTTTGACCCAGCGACGATGAAGGGTAAGGTGATAGACTTCTAAGTCAGGATGGTGTGTGACTTGGAGGGGAACGTGGTGGTGCTTCCGCCCCCCCCCCCCAAAATGCGCCTGGTGCCCTTGTCCTTCTAGGTGGAAGAGGTTGCGGGTTTGGGAGGTGCTGCCGAAGAAGCCATGGCGAGTTGCTGCAGTGCATCTTGTAGATGGTACACACTGCAGCCATGGTGACCAGCATGTATAGACCAAGCTGCACATGGGTGGCTCCTGCTGAAAATACATTCAGTACCAATCAATTCACTAACCTTCAAAGGGTAGCTGAAGTTTGGAACTCTCTTCCGCAAACGGCAATTGATGCTAGATCAATTATTAATTTTAAATCCGAGATTGATCGATTTCTGTCAACGAAAGGTCTTAAGGGAGATGGGCCAAAGGCGGGTCGATGGAGTTAGGTTGCAGATCAGCCATGATCTCATTAATTGGCGGAACAGGCTCGAGGGGCTGAATGGCCTCCTCCTGTTCTTGTGTTCCTAATTTCAACACCAAATCAGTGTCAATGGGGTGGTTAGCTGTCCAAGTATGAGAATGCAAATTGACTAGAAGATATTGATGAACCTCTGAAGCCATTTACTCAGAACAAAAAATTAAATCCCAAGGAGTTAGCTGGTAAAGGAAATGCTCAACTTTCCAGGCGCCCTTCATGAACCTGAAAAGCAGAGGGTATTGACCAGCTCGTCCCCATCATGGGCTGGCAATGGACTGAATGGGATGTCACACAAGTATCCTAGGTGACCAGCTCTTACCAACAGCATCTGATGGCTGGAATATCCGAGCCGAGCTGGTTGCAAGATTGTTCTCAACAGCAACAAAACCCATCCCATTTACAGTAATATTGTAGGGCCTCAACGCCACCAAGATACCACGATTGGCCCTTCAAGAAGCAGAAGCCCTCGGTTGCTGCATCATCCCACAGCTCCAGATCCCAAATCCTGTCAGCAGATCCCATCTGCAGGGCCAACTCAACACTCAGCATTGAGAAGGTCCAAGAGGCACGCCTTCCTTGATCAAAAGGAAGTTAACTACTCTCCTCTGTCCAGCTCCTAGTGATGCTAGTTAAGAGGGGAAGACAGAACTGTGCCAATATCAAGAGTCCATTTGGTATGGTAGCATCCAATTCTTTGAACGTATTCAAACGACATCTCGGTTCCTCCCAGAAGTGTGTTCTTTACACTATATACAAAACCAAATGACAAGTTCCAGCAGTTTGACATGCCAAATCCTACGGCTTAGGCCCACGTTCCTTCCACCTTATTCGTTGAGGTAGGGGTTAGTTACAAGAAAGATACGCAAGCACAGCAATTTGAGAACTTGCCAGAGATTTCAATGACAGTCTCCCTTGCCCATGTCTAGTCTCCCTTGCCCATGCCTAGTCTCCCATGCTGTAAGTCAAATGGTACTCACTACTCAGATGAAGGCAAAGGTAGATACTCTCTTCTCCCCCCCCCCTCCCCACAATTATGCAAGGCCATCACGAATACCAATGGAGACAGTTGGAAATGGTCAAAGCAGTGGACACAGCGAGACAGAGACAGATGTGTAAACATTTTTAGATGTATAACTGCAGTCCTGGACCTCTCACCAAAAGGCATCCACAACTAATGTTTTGTCTGAATGGTCTTATTTCCACCAAAATCTGGGCTGTTAAATTACTCCAAAATGCAGTTTATCAACCAACATAATCCCGGCACTTGGAAATGTCAAGGCAAGGATCAATAATTGAGGTTGCAGAGTTAGAGACACACTAATGTTTTGCCTGATTTACCTTTGGAGGGACAGAAGAAACATTGCAGAACTTGCCCTCGGAAGATTCAGCACCTTGGCTGTAGTAGACTGCGTGGTCTAGAGAAAGGTTTAATGGTGTAAACGGTTTCTTGTTTCACGCTTTCTTATGCTCTTATCCCAATGCATTTGGATAGAGAACTGGTTGGCAGACAGGAAACAAAGAGTTGGAATAAACGGGTCTTTTTCCCCCGAGTGGCAGGCAGTGACTAGTGGGGTACCGCAGGGATCAGTCCTAGGACCCCAGCTATTCACAAAATATATTAATGATGATCTAGACGAGGGAACTAGATGTAATATCTCCAAGTTTGCAGACGACACAAAGCTGGGTGGGCGTGTGCGCTGTGAGGAGGATGCCGAGAAACTCCAGTATGATTTGGACAGGTTGGGTGATTGGGCAGATGCAGTATAATGTGGATAAATGCGAGGTTATCCACTTTGGTGGCAAAAACAGGAAGGCAGATTATCTGAACGGCAATAGATTGGGAGAAGGGGAAGTGCAACGAGACCTGGGTGCCCTTGTGCACCAGTCGCTGAAGGTAAGCATGCAGAGGCAGTTAAGGCGGCAAATGGTATGTTGGCCTTCGTAGCGAGAGGGTTTGAGTACAGGAGCAAGGATGTCTTGCTGCAGTTGTACAGGGCCTTGGTGAAACCACACCGAGTATTGTGTGCAGTTTTGGTCACCTTATCTGAGGAAGGATGTTCTTGCCATGGAGGGAGTGCAGCGAAGATTCACCAGACTGATACCTGGGATGGCAGGAATGACGTATGAGGAGAGATTGGGCTTATAGTCGCTGGAGTTTAGAAGAATGAGGGGATCTCATTGAAACTTATAAAATTCTAACAGGATTAGACAGATTAGATGCAGGAAGGATGTTCCCGAAGGCCGGGGAGTCCAGAACCAGGGGTCACAGTCTAAGGATAAGGGGTAAGCCATTTAGGACAGAGATGAGGAGGAATTTCTTCACCCAGAGTGGTGAACCTGTGGAATTCTCTACCACAGAAGGCAGTTGAGGCCAATTCGTTAAATATATTCAAGAAGAAGGAGTTAGATATATTTCTTAAGGCTAAAGGGATCAAGGGATCAAGGGATACGGGGAGAAGGCAGGGACAGGGTACTGAGTTTAGATGATCAGCCATGATCTCATTGAATGGCGGAGCAGGCTCGAGGGGCCGAATGGCCTACTGCTCCTATCTTCTATTTTCATGTTTGCCAAATTCCCTCAAGTAAAAGGCGTTGGCTGTAGTCATCCGAATTTCTTGATCATCTTTCGTAGACACGGGTGCTTTTTCCTTTTACAGGAAACTCTCGTTTAAACGGCACCTAAATATCCGGAATTCTCTATTAACCGGCAAAATTCATACTCCGAAAACAACACCTCAATAACCGGAAATGTTGCCGAGTCCAAGTCCGAGTCTCCCGCGGTGGCCGAGTTAGTCAGTGGGGGTAGTTCTCCAAACTGCCACTACTCGGCTTCTTGGCGCTGTCAGAAGTCTGAACACCTCAATAACAGGAGTCTGACTCTTTGTTTGTTAAAAATAGCCTCGGTAGATAACCCTCTCCGTCATCCGGAATTTTTAATCAACCGGCAGCACGCCGGTCGTGTCGGTGCCGGATACCAGAGAGTTTCCTGTACTGGCGGTTTTCCAAACCGGATTTAGTCGTGGAAAGCCACATGGGGTTCAGCCACACGCTGTATAAAAGGGGATACTCAATAAAACACAGGAGAGTCAATTTAGTTCAAACAGAAGTGAACGGACCAAAGTTCTTCCATTGTTAAGGGACTACACAAACTACTGTCCAAGGTAGATAAGCCCGCCAAGACCACCAATGGATTACCACCAAATTCCAATCTTACTGGGCCATTATGCAAAGCCGTCACGAATATCAACGGAGACAGCTGGAAATGGTCAAAGACTCCAACCGTGCGTCAAAGCAGTCGACACGGCGAGACAGAGACACAAAACACTTAAGATACTCTACAAAAGGATCTTCCTTGGCTGAATATTTACAAGCAGGCTCCTCAGCCATGGTCATGGCTATTGGCTGTAGAATAAGCGCCAAGTCAGGATATTTGGAACCAAAGTTCCATCATGGGTACACAGATGATGGTGCCAATAGCTGTTGTGCTCGGCAAGTGACAGCTTTAAATCATTTTTTTTTTAGTTCTGGGACTCCTTTCTGACAATGATCTCATTGAATGGCGGAGCAGGCTCGAAGGGCCGAATGGCCTACTCCTGTTCCTATCTCTATGTTTCTATCTCCCCCACTACTTAACTGGACAATCCTTTTTCCCATTGCTCCAGTGATCCTTACATAATTCTCTTCATGACTTGCGAGTTGAAGCTGTACTTGTTGGAAGAAAAAAAAGTGGCGCTCAAGGTCTCTTTGTAATGAGATGAACTAAATTTATACATTCTGGTCAACATAATGGTCCTTTCAGTGGATGAAATGATGAAGGGATAAAAAGACAATCACGATCTCAGGACATCGCAAAGTGCTGTACAGCCAGTGAAGTACAGTTTTGAAGTATAGTCACTGCTGTAATGTAGGACCCACGGCAGCTACATTGTACACAAGGTCACACAAACCGCAACGGTGATATGACCAGATAATCTGGTTTAGTGATATTGGTTGAAGATTGGCCAGGACACCGGGGAATAACTCCCCGGCTCTTCTTCAAAATAGTGCCACGAAATCTTTTACGTCCACCAGAGAGAGCGCAGATGGGGCCTCGGTTTAACGTCTCATCCGAAAGATGGCACCTCTGACAGTGCAGCACTCCCTCAGCATGGCACTGGAATGACAGCCTAGATCTTGTGCTCAAGTCTCTGGAGTGAGACAACGAACCCACAACCTTCCGACTCATAGGCAAGAGTGCTACCCACTGAGCCACTGGCTGACACCTGGAAGTTCTTATATTAAAGTTTTACAAAAGCCTTGAAGTACTGGAAGTCATGTGATGGTAGGCAAAAGTGTCAGCGGCTGAGGTAAAAATCCACCATTCAGTAAGATCATGGCTAATCTTCTAACTCAACTCCACTTTACCGCCCTATCCCCGTATCACTCAATACCCCTAGAGTCCAAAAATTTATCAATCTCTGTCTTGAATATACTCAACGACTGAGTATCCACAGCCCTCTGGGGTAGAGAATTCCAAAGAATCGCAACCCTCTGAGCAAAGAAATTTCTCCTCATCTCAGTCCTAAATGGCCGACCCCTTAACCTGAGACTGTGACCCCTCGTTCTAGACTCCCCAGCCAGGGGGAAACAGCCTCTCAGCATCTACCCTGTCAAACCCTCACAGACTCTTTCATGTTTCAATGAGATCACCTCTCATTCTTCTAAACGCCAGTGAATAGAAGCCCATTCTACACAATAGCTCAGGAGGCTGCCTTGTGTGATAGCTGGAATATCACTAGAAAGTTGCTGGTGTTTGTACGTGGAGCGGAATGAACAAAAAAAATATTTGGTGTATTCCACAAGGTTCATTCCACCTCACTTACATCACAGCTTTAAAGCAAGGCTTGAACCTCAAGTCCTACATATTCATAAAACTAATTTAATTATGAAGCCCCCCAAATCGAGGTAAAAATCCTCAATGCTGCTGCACCTTTCTTATAGCTGAATTTACTTTCAAATAAACATCTGATCTTTCTCTCCCCAATACCCCCTCCTCCTCATTTACACTTCAAACTCATTCTTTTCAAACGCGAGAGTCAAGGGGCGGTCGAAGGATTCTATTTTACCCCAACTAATTCTAATTGATCCTGCTGAACGGATCCATTTATCTGGACGGACATTACAGCCCTCACACAAGGCAGCCTGCTGAGCTGCAGTTTGGGTTAGATTGTAAAATTTAAAAAGAATTCTTCCTGCAGTCTATTTCCCAGTGATTTGCCCTCGCATCGCGATTCAGGTCTTGCAGCTAGATGCTGCTCAGGTTAATGCCCTTGACGAGAGGCTTCACGTCCAGCCGTCTTGTTTTCCCCCCAACCAAGCTGAAAGCCAAGAGCTGTGCAATGTTAAACTGTCGACAGTCCCTCACACTTGCCGTCACCCCCTTTGTCAGAATCACCCGCTATTCCTAATGGACGAACAGCACTAGAAACCTATGCTGCAGATACAATAAAACAGCACCAACTGAGCACTCTTGGGATTGCTTGCTTCCCTTCAGGTTAAATGGGCAATAAAGACATCAGGTTAAATGGGCAATGAAGACATCAGGTTTTATGTTCCTGTTTCTGTGAGTGATACCTCCTGAGCCAGGCAGTTAGTGTCAGGCAGTATCACTGGAATCTCAGCGCGTTGCAACAGTGGGTGTGTGGAATTTTCATACAACGTCCCCTTGAACTGCGGTAACACCCAGTGGTACCGTTATAGATCTGGTCTTTCCAAACGGAGGTGGTCCCCGAAGAGCATTACGAGTCATCAGCTATGCGGCTACTACAGTGACCAGCTCACATTGCGTCATTCACCAGCCCAAGGGGCTACACACGGGCACAAGGAATGACAACAGGTGCCAAGGTCAGTCAGAAGAGGGAGACCAGGAGAGGTGACCAAAAGCTTGGTCAAGGGAGGTGGGCTTTAAAAGGAGGGTCTTAAAAGCAGAGGGAGACGAGGAGGCGGAGGGGTTTAGGAAGGGAGTTTCCAGAACATGGGACCTAGTCAGCAGAATGCACAACTGCTAATGGTGGAGTGAAAGGATGAGAAAACACACAAGAACTGGAGTCAAAGGAACGTTCAGTGGTTGGGGTATAAAGAGAAAAAGAGGTACCAATGGAGGCGGCTAGAGATAGAGAGGGGAGAGGTCATAAAAACCACCACCTTGTATTTATATAGCTGCTTTAATGTAGTAAAATGCCCCAAGGCACTTCACAGGAGCGTTGTGAAACAAAATGTTGACACCGAGCCACATAAGGAGATATTAGGGCAGATGATTAGTCGAAGCGGCAGGTTTTAAGAAACGTCTTGAGGAAGGAGGTAGCAAAGCAGAGGTTTAGGGGGGGAATTCCAGAGCTTAGGGCCCAGGCAGCTGAAGGCACGGCTACCAATGGTGGAGCGATGGAAATCGGGGATGCTCAAGAGGCCAGAATTAGAGCAGAGCAGATATCTCGGGGGGATTGTGGGGCTGGAGGGGATTACAGAGATAGGAAAGAGCAAGGCCTTGGAGGGATTTGAAAACAAGGATGGGAATTTTAAAAATCCGAGTCGTTGCTTAACCGGGAGCCAATATAGGTCAGCGATAAAAAAGGGACTTAAACACAAGGATGAGAATTTTAAATCTCAGTTGTTGGGGTTCAGGATCCAATATGGGTCAACGAGGACAGGGGTGATGGGCAGGAATTTTGGAATGAGCTGAAGTATGTGGCGAATGGGAGGTGGGCGAGTAAAGCGTTGGGAGTATCCAAGTCTGTAAGTGACCAAAGGCATGAATGAGGGAGTAGCACCAAGAGTTGTCTGCTAAAGGTAACAAATAGATCAAGAGAGTGTCACAAAACGCTAAAATATATTGGTCAGGTGTGATGTTACCTGGTATATTACGACCAATACACAAAGACCAGTGACAAAGTTAGTCCAGCGCTATCGGGTTAGGTGAAGTCAGAGTGTGGTGTCATGATGTCCTAATTCTTACTTACAGTTATGGAACGTGAAAATGTTTCTATGCATTAAAAAAATGCATACCCTGCTGGCATACTGCACCCCCACAAATATCCCCATCTTATTTGAGCATCTTTCTCTACCACCAGCTTTGCAGAGAGATCTGCTGGTTCCCTGCAAGGGACAGTCCACCTGAAACAGGGCTGCAATAAAAGGCCATCGACCCCAAGCAGGTCTTAAAAAGCGCTGCTTTTTCTATCCCCCCCCCCCCCCCCACCCATTAAAAAAAGGTTTCAGAGGGAGTCAGTGCGCGCAGCGCCATACTTCAGCAAGAGTCACTACCACCTTCGTCAAAGGAGAAAACTGCCAACCATTTACACGGGTGTTCCTAGTTTGTTTTGCGCACACTTCAGCCAAAAGGGGAACTGGTCAATGATTTCCAAGTTGATGTTTCGTAGATTCTACCCCGCTGATCAAGCAGTTGTTTCTGGATGTTGAGTACCTTGTAGAATTTACCATCCACATAACCGATCAGGTCAGATCATCAGTGGGAGGCAGGACTCCAGTGCCAGGAGAGGGATGGAAAAAAAACAGAACAGACTGGCTTTCTGGTTGAACCTGCGTGGAGTTTTAAGCACATCCCCCCGCCCCCCACACTCTTTAAAATAGCAACTTCACATGCTTTTTTTCAGATAACAAGTTCGACCTCTTTTCTTGGAAGTATTTTCTGCAGGGCCCCTACTCCGGAGCCACGCCATCAATCTTCACCAGAGTATATATAGCGACAGCTGGCAGGGTATTCAAACTGTGGAGGGCATCGCAAGCCAAGCCTCCTCCAACACCCACACTCTTTCCCATTAGGAAGTCACTGGCAGGAGACTTAGCTTTCCCCACCCCCCCACCCTCTACCACAAGAGTAGAGACCAATTGCAGCACACTTATTCCTGCCTTGGCTATCCCAGAGATTGAGCCTGGGACCTCCTCCCTGGGTGATGTGGTTTCCTGCTGTATACTATGACTCACTGCACCATCAGGGAAGCCCGATACAGATACATCTTGTACAATGTCAAAGCCATTTTTTTGATCTTCCAGGAGAGAGTTGTTAGTGGGTAATAAAGAGGGGGAAAGTTGCACTATCAAAATCAGCCACCTTCAGGTCAGATACAGCCAAGATGACAGAACTATGGCCCAGACCACAAATGGCGACTGAGCCTCGTCGCCCAGGCAACGTCTCATCCATGTATTCAAATCCCTCCATGGCCTCGTCTTTCCCCAACTCTGTAACCTCCTACAGCCAGACAACCCTCCGAAATCTCTACGCTCCTCCAATTCTGGCCTCGTGCATCCCCGATTTTCATCACTTCAACATTGGTGGCCGTGCCTTCAGCTGTCTGGGCCCGAGCTCTGGAATCCCCGGCCTAAACCTCGCCGCCAATCTCTCCTCCTTTAAGACGCTCCTTAAAACCTACCTCTTTGACCAAGCTTTTGGTCACCTGTCCTAATATCTACGTGGCTCGGTGTCAAATTCTGTTTGATAATCGCTCCTGTGAAACACCTTAGGACGTTTTACTACGTTAAAGCCGCTATATAAATAGAAGTTGTTGTTATTTGCATTTGTTTTTCTTATTCACTCATTAGCCCTGTTGAGTTTTGTTAGGCCTGGAGGTTCGGAAAGGGCTGTTGGTGTTCTAATTAGGATTTGTCCAGCAATGAACCAAGATCTGTTAGTAGTAGCAACCCGAGATACACAAATAAACAGGAGTATTGATTTCAACTTGACACATGGCCTCCGAGGCCCCATTGTAGTAAAATATACAGCCCATGGGCCCACAATAGACAGCGCAATAAAGCTCCTTCCTTGCTGCTACAGCCCCAAGGTGAATGTTCCACTGCCTACACCAGCCATCCTGGTGGCCAGTGAGCAAGATTGCCAACTCAGACTCCCCAAGTTTGGAGCGGTTGTTGGCCCAAGCCCACCTGGAACGAGATGAGACGAGCCAAAATCTTCACGTAGGATCCTTAGTCAGCGGAGAGTTTCAGGTCATCAGTGACCAGTTGGATTTGAACCTCTAACAATCAGCTCCACGTTGTTGCAGCAATTGAAATTTACAGGACATAGCTCGGGCACCTTCACCCCAGCATGCTTTCCAACTTGAGAGGCTGTCATTTGGAACACTTTTGTCGTCCTTCAAAAATGAAACACTCCCATGGCCAGCTACAATTTTTGAACAGATACAGAATAAAGCTCTCCACTGCCCTCCAGAACTGTGCCTTAAACTTATACTCAAACCAATAGAAGGAAGAGACTTGCATTTCTACAGCGCCTTTCACAACCTCAGGATGTCCCCAAGCGCTTCGCAGCCAATGAAGTATTTTTTGAAGTGTAGTCACTGTTGTAATGTAGGCAACGCGGCAGCCAATTTGCACACAGCAAGCTCCCACAAACAGCAATGTGATAGATGACCAGATAATCGGTTTTAGATGTTGGTTGAGGGATAAATGTTGGCCAGGACACCGTGGAGCATTCCCCTGCTCTTCCTCAAATAGTGCCACGGGATCTATTACAATCACCCAGGAGAGCAGGCGGTTTAACAGCTCATCCTCCGACAGTGCAGCACTCCCTCAGTACTATACTGGGGAGTATCAGCCTGGATTTTTGTGCTCAAGTCTCTGGAGTGGGACTTGAACCCACGACCTTCTGACTCAGAGGCAAGAGATGCCATCACTACCCCTAAACCAGCGTAACCTTCTACTTCCCACACAGCCAACCTTCTGGCCCAAGCTAGTCGGCCACCACACTGTAGCAAAGTTTTCCCCTAGACAGACCCATGTCACAGGAATTTCCCAGATAGAAGCCTTACAGTCCACACAATTTCTACCAGTCAAGGTTGAATGCGAAGTTGGACAGTGGAGATAAAAGAGTGTGTTAAAGTTCTGCACCGCACTACCCCACCCCTGCCACCAAACTGACACCCAAAAATGAAATTTAGTCACCAAACTCCACACACCAAATATCCATCATGAAAAAGACCATAAAGTCACAAGTAAACCACACTGGACTCCAGAAAATTATTTAAGACGAGCGCCTTGAAGGAAAACACGACAACCCTCCAAACTAAAATACCGTTTACATTCAGCTTTTTGCTTTCTCCTCCTGCAGGAGATGGTTCCTCGGATGCCAAGCTCCCGCCAGTGCCTTACCCGGTGTGCTGTTCCTCTGTGAGCCTTGAAAGCGAGAGTCGATAGGCTGTTCAACAATGGGGGGGGGGGGGGGGGGGAGGGAGGTCAAAGACGAGGCCAATCCTGTCCCTCAAATGATCATCCACACAGATGCTTTATACCACAGGTCGCAATCTGAACAGAAACCTGGCTGCGTTTTGTTTATTTCCTTCTCCTCCCTAACCCAGAGGTATTCCCTGCCAAGATCAGCTAACTCAGCAGTCCAGGAATCAACCTTGGGACCTTTCCGATTTGCATTTAGATAAGCACATAAAAGGAGAAAAGGAAAAGGATATGCCGATTGGGCGAGATGAAGAAGAGGCAGGATAAGAGGAGGCTCGTGCGGAGGATAAACACCAGCATGGACCAGCTGGGCTCTGTCGATTCCGCGGATAACCCATTTACTCACTGGACACCAGCTGAACTAGAGGCAGCTGCATGGTCCAGGACTTGGGTGGCTCGCCAAAAGGTACCAAGCCACTTCTACACCACACCTTCCCCAGGTTCAATGACATAAAACATTAGTACAAAAAAAAAACCTCTCCTGATCTCCTAGATCAATTTAGCTGCCAACACAATGTGCTTAAACAGAGCAGCATACAGAGAATTCCAGCTTATAACATTCAGTTAACCATGAGTGCATTTCCACTGGTTCCAAGACTGCACTAGTCAAAGCACACCAGGTACACAAAGCACTATCCCAACCAGCCAGACAACAAACAGTCCACACTTGGATGAAACTTTAAAATCTCTACAGCGATACCAAAATACAATACAGGAAACTTTGTGCTATCCGGCACTGAACTGTTGCCGTCCCATCAAAACTGCCGGACAAACCAGCGCTAATGTTGAAACAGAGATTTTGAGCTCCGTATCCGGCAACAAACCCAACAGCTTCTAAACAGTCGGCCGTACCTTGCAAGCCTCTCTGTAGCTTAGCAACAGCTTCAGCGAGACCTTGCAGAGCCTGACTGGTGAAAAAAAAGCAACGAAACAGCTCCTGATTTTTGCCGGTGGCTCAAGCATTCCGGACAGTTAACCTCCGGATAAACCAAAGTTTCCTGTATTCATTTTTTTATGTCACATTTACTAGTTATCCAACAGGTGAATTTCTTTCACATCCAAAATGACCAAATGACATACATTTTCATATAGGTGTACCAGGTTAGGATTTTGCAAAGTATATACTCCCATTTCGGTAACGTAGGAAGCTATTCATAATTATAGCTCTGAACCACAAGCATTTCTTCAATGACCTCCACAACTCCTTGTTCTAACTGTCGCACATGGAAAGCATCTAACAAGTAATGACCGACAACATTTTGGAATCGTGTTCGTGAAATAAAGGTGCGCGATTTGACAACTTAACATTTTGAAAAGGGAGCTTCCACCCGAAACTTGTTGAGGAGGGGGCAAGGTGGGGACCACTGCATTGGCAGAGTGTTTGGGACAAATAAATCCACAAGGACACCTGCGTTGCTCAAGAGCCAATTATTTCCAGAGACGGTTTTCCCACCAATTCCAAATATAACAGCTTCTCCTAAAACTTGCCCCAACAATGTGTCTGGGCTGCAGCTCATGCCCAAGAAATGGATTGATACGGCCCAAACATTTCCCACCAGGACACAGACAGACACACACACACACAGTCTGGGCCAGATTCAAACCCAGGCTCACAGGTTCAAAAACAGCATCCGCTCCACCAAAGCCCCCTTGGCTCGGAGCTTATGATGGGATTTTATTGAATCACCAATTAGCTAAGAGATAGCAATTCCAGGAACACAAATGCCCAGCAAAAGGCCATGCAACAAATCAAAGCAATAGCACTGCTGTAGCATTGAAAAACAAGCCATAGCGGCACTATACAACCAATAAGTTTTTTTTCTAAGTCTTTCTCGCTCCATACACAGACATTCAGCCCCATCCTAACTCGCACCAAGTTTCGTCTGCCCATCGCCACGGTGCTCGCAGACCTACATTGGTTCCCAGTACGGCAATGCCTCGATTTTAAAATTCTCAACCTTATTTTCAAATCTCTCCCTGGCCTCGCCCCTCCCCATCTCTGTAACCTCCTCCAGCCCAACAACCCTCCGAGATCTCTGCACTCCTCCAATTCTGGCCTCTTGCGCTTCTGATTTTCATTGCTCGACCATTTGGCAATGCAGCCCAAGTGTTTCAATTCCCCACTTACATTGTCAAGTCAAAACACTGGCAAACATGAAGATCATAATCCTACCCTCAAACTGCATGGATCAGTCTTCAGACCCCCAAACCCAACAGTATTTCCAGCTCGATAGCAAAATACTGCAGATGCTGGAAATCCGAAACAAAAAATGCTGGAAAAACTCAGCAGGCCAGGCAACATCCGTGGAAAGAGAAATGGAGTCAACGTTTCAGGTCGAAACCCATTTGTCTTGACTATTTCTCTCTCCACGGATGTTGCCTGGCCTGCTGAGTTTTTCCAGCATTTTCTGTTGTTATTTAGTATTTCCAGCTCATAGGCTGGCAATCAAAATCCACTTCAGTGTTTACATTTCCAATTGTACAAAATAAATCACAACTCACTGAAATTCTTCTCATCTGCAATAAGCAAAACTGGCCTTTATGACTGAAGCCACCCTTGAGCAAGTTGTTTGCAGTCTTGGTACTTGCAAATGAACTCAAAGCTCAAGACTGATGTTGGATTAATTCTGTATTTTTAAAATCATGAGGGACCAGAGCAAGCACCGAAAAAAAAATATTTATTTGCACACAATCTTAACATGCAAGATAACCGTCATCCAAGAATGGAACAAGAGAAGGCTGCTCCGCCCACCTTGCACTGGCCACCTACTGATTGGGTTCCAATTCATTTAATTAAGTTGCAAAGTTCTCTACAATTTCTTCCCGGCGAAAGATAGTGAAGCTAAACTCTGCAATATCCATGGTTGCACTTCCAAGTAACATTCCCAGCGCCCCACCAACCATTGTGCTGCCTGGATTATTTGATCAGGTTCCAATAAACATACCCAGGTCAAAATTCCATCACACCCCAGCATAAAGTTGCAACCGATCACGTCCCATGATGTGTGAGACACCGATACAAGTTCAAGCCAACAGTTTGGCCACAAGTGAATGGTTCCCAACTGGAAATTCCTACAGCGACTACACATTGAGAAAATAAATCATTTAATTCATTAAAGAGCAATTCAACTATTAGGTATGAGAATACAGCCAGTTTCTTACAAAGGGCTGCCAATTTAAAAGCATACCAAGAAACCATATAATTCAGCCTATAATTTAACTTTTAATCTCTCCTGCCTTCCATCCTATCACAGACAAAGCCTTTCTTTCCTCCCCATCTCCTTTGCCCTGCCCCAAACTTGCTTAAAAATCTGTTACTTCTCCAATGTTTTCCAGTTCTTACGAAGGGTCATCGACCTGAAACGTTAACTCTGTTCCTCTCTCCACGATGCTGCCCGGCTTGCTGAGTGTTGCCAGCATTTTCTGTTATAATTTAATTTCTTTTGGAGAGGGAAGAGAAAATGACCAAGTACTTCAGTCTTTCAGCTCCCAAGGGCCTGCGCTCAAGCTCAGTGAAGACTGATGGGATGAATGTCTGTCTGTCTGCTGGCTCCAATGTTCCTCCCAAGACCTTGGGGAGTCAATGCAATTCCCAATGAATGTGGGACTGCAGTGCGAAACTGCCCACAATTTTCAAACTTGCTTATTACAGTAGCCACGTCTAGAGTGAGAAATGAAATGCTGCACTAATGCAGCAAGGGCGGAGTAAAGGTAGTTCTACTCTTCATTTAACCATACTAGGCCCGACACAAGAGTGCTCGATACGGACACGAAATACTGCGGATGCTGGAAATCCGAAACAACAGAAAACGCTGGAAAAACTCAGCAGGTCAGGCAACATCCGTGGAGAGAGAGAAAGAGAGTCAACGTTTCAGGTCGAAAACTCCGTTTCTCTCTCTGCGGATGCAGCCCTGGCCTGCTGAGTTTTCCCAGCGTTTTCTGTTGTTACGCTCGATACTGACAACAGGTACCTGAAACAGATAATTCTGCATTCTTCGGTGGTAGCCTATTTCTCCTGGAACACAGGACTAAAAACTGCTTCACAGAAAGGCAAAGGATCTGCTCAGAGTTGTTTTTTTTTTAAATAAATGGTCTTTCCTTCCCCCTCCCCAACTCAAACAAGCACGAACAATGTGAATAGATTTTTGGACTCGAGGGGAATTGGGGGGATCGGGCGGGAAGGTGAGGGATACGGGGATCGGGCGGGAAAGTGGAGTCGAGGTCTAAGGGCAGCCATGATCTTATTGAATGACGTAGCAGGCTAGGAGGGCCAGTGTGGCCTACTCCTGCTCACAATGCTTATGCTATGTTCTTATGAATTCAAATTGGAGAAATCCATACCCACTGGAGACAGGTTCAACTTAAGGTCATCAGGCTCACTATTACATACAAATGTGCCGGGGGGGGGGGGGGGGGGGGGGGGGAAATCACTTTGGTTAAAATCATTAGAACAACGAATCCAGGTGAATACATTTTTAAAGAGACTGTAATTTTTTTTTGGGGTGGGGGAAGATTAAGATTTGCAGTATTCCCCACCTCCAGACTGGATTTCAATCAAGATTAATAGAAACATCTATACAGATCCATCTCAGCTAGTGGATACAAGCTTTGAATTCAGCAAGGCCAGTTGGAAGGAGGTTAGGTGTTTTAACCACAAGGTACAACCACTAAGAGGGATGAGGTCAAAGATGAAGGAATATACAGTAAACTCTTTCTTATCCGGCACCTAGGGGACCCAGGTGGTGCCGGTTGATGAAAAATTCTGGATAACAGAGGTATACCTACCAAGCCAATTTTTAACACAAACAAAAATTTAAAAATCAAGAAATGTACTGTATAATTGGGTACTCACCTACAGAATGTTCCGTTAAATGTATGGTAGAAGATGCCGGTTATTAAAGTATTACGGATGTAATAAAGTGCCATTTAAACAAGACTTTACTGTACATCGACCTGAAACATTAACTCGGTTTCTCGCTCCACAGAGGCTGCCTGACCTGCTGAGGATTTCCAGCAGATCCTGGTTTTATTTCAGATTTCCAGCATCTGCAGTATTTTGCTTTTGAATACATTGTCACTCCATTCAAATTATTTTGGTAAGAGATTCTGTCGCTCCCTTCCACCTCTGGGCAGAGTTAAAATCTAGTTCCAGCTGACGGAATGAAAGTCTACCCTCTGCTTTTGATGAAGTCTCCTATTCCATGCCCATACGTTCTGGCACGGGTAGGGAATTGGTTCGGAGGTAGGTGACAGAGTAGGGATAATGATCACGCTACCACGGGGACTAGCTGTGGCGAATAGCATAGATGCATTTAAGGGCCAGCTAGATAAATATATGAGGGCGAAAGGAACAGAAGGTTATACTGATAGGGTGAGATGAAGTAGGGTGGGAGGAGGCGAGATGAAGTAGGGTGGGAGGAGGAGAGATGAAGTAGGGTGGGAGGAGGAGAGATGAAGTAGGGTGGGAGGAGGCTCGAGAGGAGCAGAAATACCAGCAGAGATAACTTGGGCCGAATGGCCTGCTGCTGTGCAGTAAATTCTATGTAATTCTCAGCTGGTGTCCTCCAACACGAGATGGCTCTGGGCAGTATCAGCCTACTCACCTAGAACATAAAACTGTCCCTAATTCTGCACTAAACAGAGACCGTCCGTGCTGGCAGAGGGAGTGGAAACTGGGAATGCCATATGGTGTATAGCGAGTACTCTTTTGGAATTGGGGCTACGGCAGATTGTTGCGGCATAGTGAGGCCAGTTTTACTTGCAGTCACAATGTACCATACCTGACAGCACTTGATCTCGACATCAGATGCCCATAACGGAAAGTGCGCCACCTCCCAGCAGAATAAACCTTTGCCAATCCGTCCCAAGTATTCCGCTACGTTACGCCACTTCATTTTAAATATACATATTGCTTGTTTACTACTCTGAATATGCCGCCACTCAACATCACGACCTCTTCAGCCAAAACATCCATCTACTGCCCAGCTGGATTCAAAATGCATCTAAAAAGTGTTTGCATCCTTATCGTAACTGCGTCATCCATTTCATTGCTCCAAGTGGGGGTGGTATGTGCACAGACAGACGTATCAAATTCTTAATCTAGGGAACTAGTCAAGATGTGCACATATCTGAACTTGCCACTTCAAGGCCCGACATCGCCAAGCCCTATTTTACACTAGTCTAAACACTCAGATTAGAATCTTTTACAGTGCAAGTGAATACAACACACAATAAGCTACACTTAGCCTGTGTAACAGGCTACACCTGTGAAAATATTACACATGAACGATCTACCAGGCAGCATAATAAAGGCACAAACACTAGCGTTCAAGATGCAGTTATGAGGTACAATACTTGAGGGAGGAGTTTGAATGGGCCCAATGGTTTGGCCTTGCCTCCAAAAACACAAATGTTCTTAATTTTAACAAAAACAAAAAAAGTTTAAATACTTCTGAACTTCATTGTAGAGAATTCTACCCTACATTTGTGTTAATAAGTCAGCCTGCAAACCTAACTACAGCAGCACATAGGTCACTTGAGGTCCAATGCTGCAACAAAGGCGCCCATCCGCCATGTCAATGAAATCCTCAACTGAAAACAAAAAGTCGAGATAATGAGGGGGAGCCAGGATGGCACAGTTGGTTAATACGCTGACCTTTGACTCTCGCGCCTAAACACAGCACGGACTCATAGCTTGAGGGCTCTCCACATTCCTCGAGTTTGGCCCACAGCTCAGGAACCATTCCACTTTTGTCCATCTCGCTCACAGGCTACAAACTCTATCTGTTGGGGTGGGAAAAAAGTAACGAGAGCGCTTTAACCCTGTAGCTGGTTATAATAAACTTGACCCAAGAGTGCTTGATGCCAATATGGAGTCTGAGATTAATAAACTTTCATCTCCCCAGTATTAATCTCCCCATGCCTTGACCATGTAAAAAAAATTAAGAGTTAACAGCAAAAAATTCCCAATTCAAAATGGTCATAATTTGAGCAGTAAATGTTATCACCATATACTGAAGACTGTGGTTTGGAGTTACTTCCCCCATTCCAGTCACTCGCCAGTTTACTCTCCCTTTCAACTCCCAAGACCCAAGATGAAGGATACACAACCAAAACCTCAAACTTGGCTTTTCTCTCTCTATAGATGTTGACTGACCAGCTGTGCACTTCCTGCATTTTCTGCTTGTATCCTAAATCCAACATAAGAAATGTATTTGTCACACTGGCCAAAACATGCATAACAGTTATTCTTCTCTTTCTTTCTTTCTTCTTCTTGGGCAGTCCCTCGGAACAGAGGATGACTTGCTTCCACATTAAAAATGAGTTCTCGGGTGACTGAGGAGTCCAATGCGGGACCTACAGTCTCTGTCACAGGTGGGGCAGAGAGTGGTTGAAGGGGCGGGTGGGTGGGGTGCTTGGGTTGACGTGCGCTCCTTGCGCTGGGCTTCCGCTTGCTCCCGGCGAAGAGACTCGAGGTGTTCGGCACCTTCCCGGATGCTTCTCCTCCACTTTGTGCAGTCTTGGGCCAGGGATTCCCAGGTGTCGGTGGGGATGTTACACTTTTTCCAAGGAGGCTTTGAGGGTGGTCCTTGAAGCGTTTCCCCTGCCCACCTGGGGCTCTCTTGCCGTGCCGGAGCTCCAAGTAGAGCACTTGTTTTGGGAGTCTCGTATCGGGCATGCGGACAGTTATTCACACTTTATGTGGCTGTATGGAGCACTACCATTCATGATGCACTGAATGGCCATGACAAACCACCACTAATTCCCTTTGCCAACCACAAACCAATTGAACACAAATTTGCATACAAGAGTTGTATAACTCAGATATGTAGGTGCACCCAAGTCACACCAGCAACAGAAACAATTTAGATGTAGAGCTAAGTTATGCAACTGTAGTGTCAAATTGCAGGCTGCATAACCCCTACTTGGCTTAAGTGTTTAAAAAAAAGCCACAATTGGATCATAACATAGCTCCCAAATTACAACACAAATAGATAATTGCTCTGTCGTAACATAGGTTTAAAACTTGTAACTAAAAGAAGCTCACTACAAACTCGGGAGGAGTTATTTCTGTGATTACATCTCACGTATCACAGTCTCATCCATTTCCCTGGACTATAAATAAATGTTAAGATTCACGCTCAGCCACACATTAAAAAAACTTTACCAAACAAACTCGCCCCCTCCCACACACAAAAAATACACCTGCCCTAAGGAAAAACACTAAACACAATCTTAAATAAGGCTGATTTCACTTTTTTTTTTAAACCAGATTATCTGGTCTTTATCACATTGCTGTTTGTGGGAGCTTACTGGGTGCAAATTGGCTGCTGCATTTCCTACATTACAACAGTGACTACACTTCAAAAAAAAAAGTACTTCATTGGCTGTAAAGCTCTTTGGGACGTCTGGTGGTCGTGAAAGAAAGCCTTGCATTTATATAGCACCTTTATATAGCGAAAGGCACGAGAGAAATGCAAGTCTTTCTTTGATTTGTAGACATACACCAACAAATCTGCAGTGCAAAGATTAATATTTTTGGGCACACACACTTAATACACACCAGACACACAATATACACACACACACATAAAATTATATATACACATATAAAATTAATGAAATATCCACACACACAATATACACACATATATAAAATTATATATACATATATATATAAAATTAATGAAATATCCACACACACACACCTGGAACAGGAAAGGCACATGCCCGCAAATCTTATGTGTGGTTATATAATGAGCACCCCCCCACACACACACAGAGCGGAGGGAGGGTGGGAGGACCCTGGTGACCTTGATTAGAACGCCGAATGTTGCCGCTGCGAAGTTGCAGAGTTCCATTGGAACCTCCGGCGCGTTCCAAATTCCAAATTGGAACGTTCGACACAAACAACTCGCTACATCCACACAATTGGCAACATTGCAGAACCCGG
Organism: Somniosus microcephalus; assembly: GCF_052327205.1. Lineage (NCBI taxonomy): Eukaryota > Metazoa > Chordata > Chondrichthyes > Squaliformes > Somniosidae > Somniosus > Somniosus microcephalus. The sequence goes on from NC_141013.1 coordinate 9,392,939, forward strand.
GGGCAAGCAAAGCAGGCAAACTTTACCAGGGCTGGTTGTTATGACTTATTAGCAACATTTAACATTCCCCCCCCCAGCCCGCTCTAAAAAAAAAATCAATAAGAGCTTCTTTTAAAATCAGTAAGAGCTTCTGAATAAGCTTTTAAAATAAATAAAACATGTTTTGCTCTCCCCAGGAGGTGATCCCAATTCTCTCCCAACAGCAAGAATCTTCTCCGAGGTGGAAAAAGAGCTGATGGACTCGATTTCCCCAATGACGTAACCTTACTGTATTTTCGTCCTTGCAATTTTCCCTCACTCTCTCTCCTGTTACCTTTCCCTGGCTCCACGATCGCCCCGAGAGTGTTTTACACACACAAATCGTATCGCCTCCCTCCTCCGCGACCAGATATTTTTTTTTAAAGCCCCTTAAAAGAGCACGATATTTAATATTCTTCATTTCTGTTTCCAAGCCCTTAATAAAATGGCGGCCGTCCTACTTCTGCTGGGTCGGATCCTGCCAACGCGGTGCAAAGTTCCAAAGTTGGCCCCAATTTCTCTGTCGCTGGGACCGATGCAGAATGTTTTTTTAAAAATCATTAACACTTGCATTTCTCTCCGCGCCTTCCCCAAAAACGACTGCACTAAAATTTGTTTTTTAAAAAAAGCCCACACCGCTTAAACTGCAAGCCCAACTAATAAAACCACCCTCCCCTTTTTCGGTGACTGCCAACGTTACAAACACACCAACCGAGGAAACGCACAGCTATTCTGCTTTTGCCCCCCCTCCCTCCCATTGTAAACCTGCTGGATCTCGCCCGCAACCAGATAATTTAGGGATCGTGGTATTAAAAATGTAATCACATTCTCTCCCCCCCCCCCCATAACCTTCCATAAAAATACTGTAATAGTTCATACACTTGGTAAATTAAATATCCCGTACTCCCCTTTTTAAAAAAAAAGGATGTGCAATAAATAACCTGACCAAAAGTGAGAAAAATAAGTTTTGTCACAGTCGAGGCTATAATCTTTTCAAAGGTGAAATCTGCACCTCTCAGTTTTAAAATCTCCGTCTCCTGTGTATTTTAAACATATTTACAGTATCCGAAATTATCCACACTAGGCTCTCATGCGCGCCTAATGCAGATTCATGTCAAACAGCAACTATTTTCGTCCCACAAGGTCTTTTGCTTATTCTAAAGATTTTATTTCCAAAGTTAAAAGAACTAGAAGCTAAATAAAAACACTCCAAAATCAATCCAGAGACTGACCTCAACCACGTTGTCCTCTTAACCTCGGACTGTTGTTCATTATTAGGAGCATTTTATAATTTAGGAAAAAATCCGAGAATGGGCGCGTTCATGACTATGAAGTTGCAAATATGGCTCCCCGTTCTCCCTTACTTGATCACCGATAGGAATATCGCGTTGTATCTTTAAATTAAGTTTCTTTCACACGTCTTGCAAACTTCAAACGTTCCACTATTTTTCTTAAAAAAGGGGGGTGCAAAAAAAAGTTTGCCAAGCGCCAGCAATATTAAGTAATCAGCTTCAGATACACTCTTGCAAAACTCTTGGTGCATTTCATCCAGTCGGCTTACAAATCTTGATGGTTATACTACTTAAAATGCAATTAAATAATACATACACACACGTACTTAAAATAAGGATAAAATATTCTACACATTTGCAACAAGATTCCCGAGAAGGCAGATAAGGGAATTGCTTCATTTATAAACAGACAGGACCCCCAACATCAACTATTTCCCCCCTCCCTCCCTAAAAAAACATTTAAAAGTCTAGAAGTTTTCTTTGTATAAAAACAAAACAAATCTTACATCTGAAGGCGTCCTATTTCGAAGCTCTAGATAAATTCTTTTCTTCATATCCATCTTTGCCACCAAGGCTGATTTACAATATAGACAAACGCTGGGTGACCAAAATGCTGTTTCACACAGGGAGCGAGCCGCTTGCAATACAAGCTAACGCCACTACAGCGCCCGGCCAACCCAACTTGATAACTAGCGCCCGGGGGAGGGGGCGGGGCTTCGACCGCCCCCCCACTTGATGGGCGCACCGGCCCACCAATAGGATCCCAGCCTAACCCGCCTCCCCCCCGGGCTACCACCAATGGCGGATGAGCAGCAGGCGCCGGGGCGGGAGCTCGAAGCTGTTAAGTTCGGTTGCAGCCAGCCAGCCATTGCTCAGTGCGTTAAATGGCCCTTCGCAGCCTGGTGGCAAATGGCGTCTTTTAATACGGGAGTAAGTAGGGGAAGAGAGAGAGGAAAAAAAATCCAGTATCCTCTCCTTTGACAAAAAGCCCGCCATGCCACTGAAATTGCATGTTTTAATCGATGCTCAGACCAACCTTTTTCAGAATGAAACGCTCAACACCTATGCATGCATATAGATACACAGCATTAAAAGTAGTACAACCAAAAATGTTTTAAGTTCCTTAACTGTGAAAGTTCAGCTTTTGCAATGAACATGATTGCATTGAGAAACATTCGAACATTAAAAAGATGACACCAAGCAAATACAGCTACAGAACCGCCCATATTTAAAGACTTAAAACATTTTTCGTGGGTCCCATTTTTGCCATTTAAAAAAAAAGTTAATTGGTGGGGAGGCGGCGAAAATACAACTCCCATCACGTGGAGTATGTTTATTTTCGAGTGGTCTTAAAACTAACCCATCCTCGATTAAAAGCAAATTAAAAAGCATATACTTCTACACATTAATGCAAGTCATCAAAAAATGCACAACATAGCAGCCAAACAAACAGTCGCTTACTATACACAACAAAATGGAAGGGCATTGTTATGTCATGAGGAATACAATCCAACGTCCTTCTACCATGGTTTCTTCATTAGCATGCAAAAAATTTAATTACCTTGTTGTCCAATAATTGTGAAAATAAATATACTTTTTAAATGCAAATTTCAAATCACTATCTTTGGAAACGGCCACGTGTGCATATATTTGCAACTATTGTACATATGCACACGAGCAAATGAAGTGCATTAAATTTTAATGTGCGTCACGGGCAATTTTTAAACTCCCGAGTCAGAGAGAGAGAGAGAAAAAACATTAAACAGAATTTGACGGGGAGGGAGAAAAAAAATGCTCTCGGTTGAGTGGCGTGCCAAATGATCAATCAGAGAGGGGTATTGATGATCGACAGGCCGGGTAGCCAATCAGAGAGCGGCTTGCCTGATTGACAACGGGAAGGGGCCAATGGCAAGCCGCCCAGGGGGCGGGACCCGAGCGGCGAATCCGGCGACACCAGATGTAACAAAAACTGGATACACCGCGGGTCACGTGCCGGCCCGGGCGCCATCTTCTTCGCAACATTACAAAAAAAAACATTAAAATAGCAAAAATTTCACAACATCAAACCTTTCGATTCTCAACGCAAGTTAGCAAATAAATCAAGTGGTATTACCTACTGCCCGTGGGCGCTCTCTGCCGAGCTCCACTGCCGCGCTAGAGGCACAGAAACGGTGGAGGACGAGCAACTACGCAACAGTTTCTCAGTCTGCTGCAACGCAGCATGGCCGTCTTTCTAATCGTGCATTTGTTTTTTTTGGTTTTGCAAAATAATCATATTCAGTAATGATTTGCAAATCTTCTTGTCAAACTTTCGCGACAGCTGGAGTTTGCAGCGAACACCTCCCCCTTCCCCCCCCGCCCCCCATTTTTTTTTGCAGAATATTTTTTAATTCCTTGCGCGGATCACCTTCCAATTTTTTTTTTCGGCTGCTGGGGTGTGTCACCAGGCTGGCCCTCGACCGTGTTTGCTGTTTTGCCAGCGACTGCGTGCATCGTGTGCGCAAATGATGGGGTTTAAGCGATTCTTTGAAACGTCTGTACAATGCACAGCACTCGCATTACTCCAATCCAACCCCCCCCCCCTCCAACAACCATTGACTGCTCCTACCCAGCACTGTTTAATATAGACATTTTCTTTCATATAATTTATTTATTTATTTTAAAAAGGAACGAATAACATTTATGCAATGTAATGGCGACTATTTAAAAAAATCATCCTCTTGCAAAATATATTAAAGTGTTACTTTTCACAGGAGTTTATTTCAGGTTGGTTTCATTTCAAATCGCACTGATTAAACATTATTAAAATACGTTGACATTCTTTGTCCCCATATATGGAATGAATCCGCACATTAATTAAATACTATGGAAGTTGAAGGCGATGCTGTGCTGTAAATCTTAACGTCTTGGCGATGCCCGGTTGACAGAACTAGTACAAAAAAGTACTGTAGTTTAGCACAGTGTACAAGTAATAAAGAATATTTAACCTTTGCTGAATAAAGCAAGATTTAAAAAGATTAAGAAAAGCTTTCAAGCAAGGGTAAAGGAAACCGATTTCAACAAAGCAACTTTTTAACATATGTTTTGGTTCCATATCTATCTGTTTAAAAGGTATAGTCAAGAATTGCGCATTTCTGTTGAAAAATGTAATCTACTTTTGATGCACGTCACTCTTAACCAAACGCAACTCCATTTCTTTAAATAACAACAGAAAATGCTGGAAATACTCAGCAGGCTAGGCAGCATCCGTGGAGAGAGAAACAGTTAATGTTTCAAGTCTGGGACCCTTTAAATGGGTTTGTAATCAGCTTCTGTAATTGGAAATCTCACTCAACATGGACAGCTGGAAAGCAACAAGTACACATTACAGGAGAAAAATGCTGGAAACACTCAGCAGGTCAGGCAGCATCGTGGAGAGAGAAACAGAGTTAGCGTTACATCTCCATGATTCAACGCTCCATTCCCACTCGGACCTCACCGTCCTTGGCCTCTTGTATTGTTCCACGGAAGCTCAACGTAAACTCGAGGAACAGCACCTCATCTTCCGATTAGGCACTCTACAGCCTTCCGGACTCAATATCAAGTTCAACAATTTCAGATCATAACCTCGGCCCCTATTTCATTTTTTCTTGTAATTTTTACACTCCTTCCCCCCCCCCCCTTCCTTTTGTTTCGCTCTCACACCTGGCAGCTATCCCTTGCCCTGCCAGTACACTTTACACCCAATCTCAGCCTATTACCATCTCGTCTAGCTTCTCACACCTTTTATTGTCTCTTTTTTACTTCTTTTGTTTCTTTTATTCTTTTGTCCGATCGCAGCCCTGCCTCCGATCTATCTTTTCTTTCCAGTTTTGAAGAAGGGTTCGACCCAAAACGTCAACTCAAATTTCTGTCCACGGATGTTGCCTGACCTGCTGAGTTTTTCCAGCATTTTCTATTGTTATTTCGGATTTCCAACATCCGCAGTATTTTGCTATCGTACATCTCCAACGTTACATCTCCCAACTTTTTCCAGCTCTGATGAAGGGTCATCGACCTGAAAGGTGAAGTCTGTTTCTCTCTCCACCATGTTGCCTAACCTGCTGAGTGTTTCCAGCTTTTTCTGTTGTTATTTCAAATTTTCAGCATCCCAAGTATTTTGCTATATTTTATAATTAGTTTGTGAGATGTGGGCGCCGCTGGTAAGACCAGCATTTATTTCCCATCCCTAATTGCCCTTGAGAAGGTGGTGGTGAGCCGCCTTCTTGAACTGCTGCAGTCCGTGTGGTGAAGGTACTCCCACAGTGCTGTTCGGGAGGGAGTTCCAGGATTTTGATCCAGCGACGATGAAGGATCGTCGATATTATACTTCTAAGTCAGGATGGTGTGTGACTTGGAGGGGAACTTGGAGGTGGTGGTGTTCCCATTCGTCTGCTGCCCTTGTCCTTCTAGGTGGAACAGGTCGCGGGATTGGGAGGTGCTGCCGAAGAAACCTTGGCGAGTTGCTGCAGTGCATCTTGTAGATGGTACACACTGCAGCCATGGTGCGCCGGTGGTGGAGGGAGTGAATGTTTAAGGTGGTGGATGGGGTGCCAATAAAGCGGGCTGCTTTATCCTGGATGATGTCGAGCCTCTTGAGTGTTGTTGGAGCTGCACTCATCCAGGCAAGTGGAGAGTATTCCATCACACTCCTTACTTGTGCCTTGTAGCTGGTGGAAAGGCTTTGGGGAGTCAAGAGGTGAGACACTCGCCGCAGAATACCCAGCCTCTGACCTGCTCTTGTTGCCACAGTATTTATGTGGCTGGTCCAGTTAAGTTTCTGGTTAATGGTGACCCCCCCAGGATGTTGATGGTGGTGGATTCGGCGATGGTAATGCCGTTGAATGTCAATGGGCAGTGTTTAGACTCTCGCTTGTTGGAGATAGCCATTGCCTGGCACTTCTGTGGCGCGAATGTTACCTGCCACTTATCAGCCCAAGCCTGAACATCATCCAGGTCTTGTTGCATGTGGGCATGGACTGCTTCATTATCTGAGGAGTTCTGAATGGCACTGAACACTGTGCAGTCATCAGCGAACATCCCCATTTCTGACCTTATGTTGGAAGGAAGGTCATTGATGAAGCAGCTGAAGATGGTTGGGCCTAGGACACTGCCCTGAGGAACTCCTGCAGCAATGTCCTGGGGCTGTGATGTTTGACCTTCAACCACCACACATTGTACACATTACAGGAGTTACGTGAAGCTGGGAGAGCACTGAGTGGGGAGCTTAGGGCTCAATGTAGGACCCACTAATGTTTCTCATTGATATCAATGACCTAGACTCAAAACCCGATGTAAAGTGGTCACATTTTTCTGATGTTACAGAAATAGATTCTGTAGGGGATTGATAGGGTAAATGCTGAGAGGTTGTTTCCCCTGGCTGGAGTATCTAGGACTAGGGGGCATAGTCTCAGGATAAGAGGTAGGCCATTTAAGACTGAGATTAGGAGGAATTTCTTCACTCAGAAGGTTGTGAATCTTTGGAATTCTCTGCCCCAGAGGGCTGTGCATGCTGAGTCTTTGAGTATATTCAAGGCTGAGATAGATGTATTTTTGGATTCTAAGGGAACCATGGGATATGGAGATTGGTCGGGAAAGTGGAGTTGAGGTCGATGATCAGCCATGATCTTATTGAATGGCGGAGCAGGCTCGAGGGGCCGTATGGCCTACTCCTGCTCTTATTTCTTATGTTCTTAAACCGGGAGGGGCAATGGTATCGGAAAGCAGCTCAGAAATGAGAGTGAATTGGACAAAATAATTATGTGGACAGATCAATGGTGGATGGCATTTAATGCAGGCAAGTGCAAAGTACTGCACATAGGAAGGAAAAAGAAGCAACACACACACTCCCTGAGTGGTGTTGAAATAGCTACGGTTGGAGTGAAAAGAGAACTGGGACTCACAGTGAACTGATGCTGGTCTTGCCGAACTAATGCAAAACAGCGGTTAACAAAACAGATAAAATGTTAAATGACACAGCCAGACGTGCCACCTTGACGTCCGGCGGAGGGCACTGTACGAGGGAGACCTCCCTTGCACCATTGGAGATCTGGGGTGGAGAGTGTTGGATGGAGCAGTTCCATCTAATATATTTTTAAGCTATTTTACTGCCTCCCAGGTCACCTGTAACGAGATTCCAATTTTATTGTCCAATGCAAGAGGTTGCAGCCCCTCTTCCGCTGTTTGAAGGCGCTGCTCCTCGACATCTAGCCCGACCGGTTCCATACTTCTGATCTTTGGCCAGGTGGGGGCGGGGTGGGGGTCGGCGGGGGGGGGGGGGGTGCGGGGGGAGGCATGCAGGCAAGTAGAAGGACCTCCTCGTGGGTCTGCTCCTGGGCCTGGCCAAGGTAGCCATCTACAGGTCCAGGTTGAATGTGGCCCGTTGTGGCGGGGGGAGTGGGGTCGGGGGGAGGGCTCACTCTTGCTTCCTGCCTCTCTTTCACGGTCTTGTCCATGCCCAGGTGGTCCTGAAGAAGGAGCACACAGTGTCCGCCGGTACCACTGAGGCCTGGTGGGCACCGCAAGGACTGGAGTGTATAGTGGACAACAGTAGCAATATTATTATTTAGGTTTATAAGTTTCCTTTGTTTTCATAGTTAAGTTTTTATTAGCTGTGTCCCTCTAAAAAGGGGCCACTTTTGTTTGATTTTTGGTTGATGACACTGGGGCAACCCAGGCTCTCCTTATTGGCTATTTTAGAAAAGGCATAGCAAACAGATGAATATAAGTCACAGGAAATTGTGATTAAAATGTATAATGTTCTGATCAGACCAATCCTTTGTTTCTGCATTCAGTTCTGCTCCCCACAACTAATCGGGTTAGGGAGGACCAAAGCTCACAATCTCAAGTTATGTAAAGACAGAACTAGGTTGTACATACTTAGGAGGTGGTTCTTTTCCCCAGAGAATAGTAGACTTGTGGAACAGGCTGCCGGCTCGTGCGGCGAATGCTGATTCGCTGAGTTCCTTCAAGCAAGAGCGGGACCGGTTTCTAGCTGGGGCGGAGATCACCTCGTACAAAAGTTAGGTACTGTATAACATTAATCAGGGCCAGAGTGGTCTCCTCGCGTAGTTTTGATCGCCTAATAGGGTCGGAGAGGAACTTTCCAGATTCCCCCCCCCCCCCCCCAATTGGCCTGTGTTTTTATCTGTTTTTTTTGCCTCTCCTAGTAGATTACATGGCGCCGGCTGGGTGAGGAGTGTCTGCATTGTGACGTACAAGGTATCACATTTGTATGGGACAGGCTGGATGGACCAGTAGGTCTTTTCCTATCTGTCACTTTTCTGTCACTAAGCCATTTAGGACTGAGATGAGGAGGAATTTCTTCACCTAGAGAGTGGTGAACCTGTGGAATTCTCTACCACAGAAGGCAGTTGAGGCCAATTCATTAAATATATTCAAGAAGGAGTTAGATATATTTCTTAAGGCTAAAGGGATCAAGGGATATGGGGAGAAGGCAGGGACAGGGTACTGAGTTTGGATGATCAGCCACGATCTCATTGAATGGCGGAGCAGGCTCGAGGGACCGAATGGCCTACTCCTGCTCCTATCTTCTATGTTTCTATGTTTCTATGTGTTTTGTATGAGACACAAAGGGGCAGGATTTTTATTGGGCTGTGGAGGCGGGATTGGAGGCGTGCGGGTGGTTAAAATGGCAAAAACTGGAGGACGAGCCCGACCCCATCTCCATCCCGCCTCCACGCAATTTTCAAAAATTCGTGTCTGATGGTCCCGTCTCCGTCCAGCCTCCAAGAGGCAGGATAGGCCATTAAGGCCCTTAACAAGCACTAAATTGCCTCTATAATGCCATTTTGAATGGCCATTGCGATTTTAACCCTTTTCCCACGTGAAACACGCCTGTTCTGAAACACGACAGTGAAACCTGGCGGGAGCACAATTGGATTGCTGACTATCCGCTGCAGGTCAACCATTAAAGAGGAGATTTGATCAGCCATCATTTGCAGGTGGCAGGACTTTGTAGTCTCAGGTCTGGGGGAACTTTTAGAAGGCATAACCACAACTGTGGAAGTTTGGAGCCTGACATTCATCTCCAGTGTGACCTCCTGGGAAACCCCGCTCGCCACCTTCACTGAGCGCTTCCTCAACTGAGGCATCTACCAGAAGCATGGGAGCCATTTATTTCCTTCCCTTCTGGATATTAGATGAGGCCGAACAACAGCAGCAACAACAGCAGCAGCCCCAACAGCAGCAGCAACAACAGGCGCGCCAAGCTGCTGCTCACCCACCTGAAGATGCACAGGCCAGAAGGGGCCAGCGCTTGGAAGCCCGTCGGCGCAGGAGATACCCCCCAAACAGGGTCTACAGACACAGGGTCAGCTATCTCAACATGTCTGAGCAGCAGTGCCAAAGGCGGCTCCGACTTTCACGAGAGGTAGTGGGTGACATCTGCGCAATGCTGCAACAAGACCTGCAGGCCAGAGGACCAGGTGGACAACCCTTACCAGTGGCCGTCAAAGTCACCACCGCACTCAACTTTTTTGCCTCAGGCTCATTCCAGGGATCAGCAGCAGACATCAGCGGCATCGCCCAAGCGGCAGCATACACTTGCATCATGCAGGTAACCGATCCCCCCTTTGCCCTTGCACACAATCACATCCATTTCACCAAGGATCGAGCAAGTGTCACGGCGCGTGCAGTTGGATTAGCTCATCTGGCAGGCTTTCCAAGGGTGCAGGGCATCGTTGACTGCACACATGTGGACCTTAAGGCACCCCATCGCAATCCAGGTATTTTTGTCAATTGCAAGGGCTTCCACTCCCTTAACATTCAGCTGGTGTGTGACCACAAGAAAGAAATTTTGCATGTTTGTGCCAAGTACCTTGGCAGTTGCCATGACTCCTTCATACTGCGCCAGTCTAGTCTGCCTCCGCTATTCAGTCCACCAGACCAAATTAACGGATGGCTACTTGGAGACAAGGGCTATCCCCTGAGGACGTGGCTAATGACGCCATTGAGGAGACCATCCAACAAAGCTGAGGAGAGCTACAACTCCAGCCACATGTCCACCAGAGCCATAATCGAGCAAACCATCGGTTTGCTGAAGATGCGCTTCAGATGCCTGGATAGATCCGGTGGAGCCCTACTGTACTCAGCAGCCAGGGTCTCCAGAATCGTCGTGGTTTGCTGCGCACTTCACAACATGGCAGTGTCGTGGCTTGCAGATTCCTGAGGACCAATTGGCTCCTCACATATCCTCCTCAGATGAAGAGGAGGAGGAGGAGGAGGAGAGCGAAAACGAACATCCTGCAGAGGCCCATCAACCAGCGGCAACAGTACGCGAGAACATAGCTGTCCGGGATGCAAGGAACGCACTCATCTTGGCCAGATTTGCTTAGCCTAGCCACTCAAGCACTTTTGCCTCGCATCTTCTTACCTGAGCATTGACAATGGCCACGAACCAGCTGAATTCCTAACAGTTTGACCACCATATTGACAATAGTAAGTAATCCTAAGCCCTCAATGTGGAAGTTCCATTCGCAAAATGACACACGCCACAACTACAGCAGTAGTCATCAGATTTTTTATGTACATGATTCATATGATGGCTTTTACACATAAGACATCAAGGCCCAGAAATTCGGGTCTCCACGGGTGAGTACGCATGGGGTACTCACCCGTAGGCCCAATGGAAGTGCCGGTTTCCTGCATGCACTGCGCATGCGCGGGAAACCGGCAATTCTGTTCCCCTGAAAGCAGGGGTTCAGAGGTCGAACGCGTGCGCGGGAGAGGCTGCGCGTGCGCATTGAACTTCGTTTTCTTTTGCAGGTTTTCCCGGGAGGGTAAGCCTGCAGAATTTAGAAATGTAAAAAGCAGGCGTAAGGCCTGCTTTTTACAAGGTAAGTGGTGAATTAATTAAAATTAAAACATTTTTTCCACAGGTTTATTATTTTAAAATACTTTAAAGCAAGGTAAGTTTATTTTTAGCCCCGTTAGAAAATAAAATTATTTTTTCAAAAATTTAAATTATTGTTTAAAATAGTTATTTCATTTAATTTATAGTTTATTTAAAAAATGTGATGTTTTAAAAAAAATTATTTGAAGATTTAGTGATGTTTTGTAAGAAGAAAGGGCCCGTAGTATTTCTAAGTTTGACAGCACTTCCTGTCAGACTTATGAATGGAGCATTCCCTGCTCCGATTGGCTCCCCATGGCCCACATGATCCCAGGGGACGCTTCGAACTAACTGCGCCCCTGGGATACGCAAGCACTGCGCGCCAGCAGCTGGACCAGGTCCCGGATCAGAATTCCACGGGGGCCCACAGCTCAACGGCCGGCGTGCTAGGTAAGTGCAGATCGGGGGCTTGCACCCATGGGAAGTCCCCGACCCAAATTTCTGGGCCCAAATTTCACCCAAGTGACTATTTGTGCAGTATCCTTCTCTTACTTGTGCTCCTACGTGGTGCTTCCCCTGTGGCTTCAGCAGATGTGGAGGCCCCTTGCTCAGTTTCTTGCTGCTCCTGTCTCGACACCTTTGGTGGGCGTCCTCTGGGGTGGCGAATCTGTGAGGGCTCGTCAACAATCTGCTGCTCCTGTGGCTGTGCAGGGGTTGAGACGCCGATCTCAGTTGGGTGTGGACTCTGGTGGGGCTCTGACCGAGGGCTCTGCAGTGGCATGGAAGTGTGAGTGCTTAGAGAGGAGCCCCCACTTTCTTGATGTCTGCCACCAACTTCCCTCTCATGGGTCAGGTCCCCCTCAGCGCTTGCAAGTGGCTTGAGAGCACCTTGCTGCACATCAGGGGGACCATGGGGACCCGTATCTGCACTGGCAGTCCTACTCAGAGGGACTCCCATGAAGGTCTGGTTTCTCTGTTCAATAGCTGACCATCGCTCCTCCAGAGATGTCAGTCTATTCTGAACACTCACCATGTTTTCAACACTCTGGCAACTTAGCACCTCCATGGAGGTTGCCATCCTTTCCATGGTGATGCGTTCATGCGCCAATGACTCCACAAAGGCTCTGCTCATGTTAGCGAGGGACTCCTCCATTCGCTCCACACTCGCAGCGACCCTGGAGACAAAACTTGCCAGAGACTCCTGCATCTTTTCCTGGAGTGCCATCACCACTGATACTGTGGATGGACCCAGAGGCAGAGGGTCGACATGCAGCTGAGCCGAGCGGGCAGAGTCCTGCGCCCTCCGACTAGGACTCTCCACTGCTGTCCCTGTCTCCACACTCTGCTGATGCTCACTTGTGAGCTGTGATACACCAGATGACAACACTACTCTATGTCCCGAAGGTCCGACCGAGGCGTGAGTGTCTGCGCTGGTGCTGGGTGCGCTGAATTCTGCTGACGCTGCGCCCTCAGAGGTTGCAGCTTCCTCTGAGGAGTCTGGAGGCTCAGCCTGTTCCTCCTGGCTAGTGGGGACGGGTGCTTGCCATGGTCCTGTGGGGGAGTAAAGGAAAGAGTCAGAGATGTGATGCCAAGGTTACATGCACATTGCATATTGCAGATGATCATTAGTCCATCTGTTAGAGCTTCCGAAACATTATCAGCAACTCATGCAATGTCAATGACAGAGATGGAAAACTATTCTGTCACCAGCTTGGTGTGATGCACCCGTCTGTCCATCCCCCACATGCACGTCGTCCTCCACTCCTACGATCTCCAGGACCGCCTCCTCCCAGGGGGTGAGGTGGGCTACTGATGGTGGCCCTCCTCCTGTCCTCGCTCGTTCTCTTTTGTTGTGAGCTCTCTTTTCCTGCAATGAGGGAGACAAGTGGAGGTTGAATGAGAATGAAGGAGTGAGTGTAGAGAATCCATAGCATAGATGCTTAGAAGGAGACAAAGATGGAGTGAGGTGGCAAGACCAAGGGCCCTCCCTGTGTGTTGTCAGTTGTTTTCATAGCATCAGAGTGATAGGGAGTGTGAGGGCTGCATAGTCGAATAGTTAGGTGAATGTGACCATAGAGAGAGAGGGAATGGGTAAGGGTGCATGGATGTCAGTGTCAAGTGGGGTGTGGAGGACGAGATTGCTAAAGCTGAGTGCTGGTGAGGAAAGGCAATGGGGATCAGATTGAGAGTGATGGGAAATTCGTACTCACTTTTCCAGTGCGCTGAAGGTCATGAAATCTCTTCCTGCACTGTATCCAGGTTCTGCGGGTAGCCGATAAGGAATTGACCTCCTCTGCCACTTGCAGCCACGCAGCCTTTGTCTGCTGGGGAGGCATCTTCCTCCCTGATGAAGGGACGAGCACCTCCTTGTGAGCTCTTGCTCCCTCCACTAAAGCCTGCACGGCAACGTCGTCGAACCGGGGTGCAGACCTCGGTCTTTCTCTGGCCATTCTGCTTCCAGCTCAGTATATCAGCAAATGTCAAAAAGTTGGCAGCCTGCAGAAGAAGCAAGGCTTCTTGCAGACCTTAAATGCAGCAGCAATGATGAAGTCATCTGAGGCGACTTTCAGACTGGAGAAACTCATTTGCCATGGGTTCCCACACACTGGAGCTCAATAGGGCAATTTAGTTAAAATAGCATCAATCTCTCACGTCGAATTAGATTCGTGTGGATAACATGACACCAACCCGCACCTGAATAAAAATCCAGCCCAAACCCTTGGAAACAGTGCAGAGACCAGGGGTCTAAATTATGAGGAAAGACTGGAGAAACTGGGAATGGCGATTAAATAATGCAATTTGCCTTTTTATTACACGTGATTACCATTATTTTAGGGATACTATTTCCTGATTCCATCCATTTTTTTGTGAAAATCACTAATCAATTACCATGGTAATAATATATTCACGTTCGAACCGGGGTCAAGCAAGGCTGTGTCATCGCACCAATGCTCTTCTCAATCTTTCTTGCTGCAATGCTCCATCTCACCCTCAGTAAGCTCCCCACTGGAGTGGAGCTAATTTACAGAACAAACGGGAAATTGTTCAACCTTTGTCGCCTCCAGTCCAGATCCAAGGTTATCCCATCCTCTGTCGTCGAATTACAGTACGCAGACGACGCTTGCGTCTGCGCTCACTCGGAGGCCGAACTCCAAACCATCGTCAACACCTTCACCGAAGCGTACGAGAGCAAGGGCCTTGCACTAAACATCGGTAAGACAAAGGTCCTCTACCAACCTGCCCCCGCCACACAGTACTGCCCCCCGATTATCAAAATCCATGACAAGTCCTTGGACAATGTGGACCACTTTCCATACCTCGGGAGCCTACTGTCAACAAGGGCAGACATCGATGACGAAGTCCAACATCGCCTTCAGTGTGCCAGTGCAGCCTTTGGTCGCCTGAAGAAGAGAGTGTTTGAAGACCAGGACCTCAAACCCGGCACTAAGCTCATGGTCTACAGAGCAGCAGTGATACCCGCCCTGCTGTATGCCTCAGAACATGGACCATGTACAGCAGGCACCTCAAAGCACTGGAGAGGTACCACCAATGCTGCCTCCGCAAGATCCTGCAAATCCATTGGCAGGATAGGCGCACTTAGGTCAGTGTTTTTGCTCAGGCCATATCCCCAGCATCGAAGCTTTGACCACGCTCGATCACGGGTCACATCGTCCGCATGCCCGATACGAGACTCCCAAAACAAACGCTCTACTCGGAGCTCCGACATGGCAAGAGAGCCCCAGGTGGGCAGAGGAAATGCTTCAAGGACACCCTCAAGGCTTCCTTGAAAAAGTGTAACATCCCCACCGACACCTGGGAATCCCTGGCCCAAGACCGCACAAAGTGGAGGAGAAGCATCCGGGAAGGCGCCGAACACCTTGAGTCTCTTCGCTGGGAGCAAGCGGGAGCCAAGCGCAGGCAGCGCAAGGAGCGCACGTCAAGCCAAGCACCCCACCCACCCGCCCCCTTCAACCACTGTCTGCCCCACCTGTGACAGAGACTGTAGGTCCTGCATTGGACTCATCAGTCACCTGCAAACTCATTTTTAATGTGGAAGCAAGTCATGCTCGGTTCCCGAGGGACTGCCTAAGAGAGAGAGAGATATATTTAATTAAGTTCTTCTGATGATTTAGCTGGTAAGTGGTACTGAGCCGCTCAGGGCAGGAGGCATCAGATTTGATTTCTAGTTTGTGCTAAGTTATCTCAGCCAGTGCAGGACTTATGGTGCCACAGTTAGCTCACGCACCCTTGGGCTACGGAAGGGAACAATCAGCTAGGTGTTCCCAGCTGTGGTATAGAAATTACTAACTAGTCAAAGGTGTGGCTACAGCGACTCCATTTTAACCTCATACATTAATTTTAATAGAAAGCTCCTCTTACTCTCACAATACAGGTAAATGTACTTTACACGTGTATAATTACGTAACAAACATCTAAAATCATTCAGTAACCAAGGAAGTAAAGCACATACAATATTCAAAAGACACTCGTACGCTCTGCTTTTTGTCTTACAATTTTACCAAAAAAAGCACAAAAACATTAAACATACATACACTGTGCAAATATGAGTATTGAGATCTCATGCCCAACAATGGTGTCTATCACTCATTTTTTATTTGAGACAGCTTGACAGGGTAGATGGTGAGAGGATGTTTCCCCTCGTGGAGGAATCTAGAACTAGGGGGCATAGTTTCAGAATAAGGGGTCGCACATTTAAAATGGAGATGAGGAGGAATTTCTTCTCTCAGAGGGTCATGAATCTTTGGAATTCTCTACCCCAGAGAGCTGTGAAGGCGGAGTCATTGGATATATTTAAGGTGGAGATAGATACATTTTTGAACTATGGGGGAGTCAAGGGTTATGGGAAGGGGGCAGGAAAGTGGAGCTGAGGCCAAGATCAGATCAGCCATGATCTTATTAAATGGTGGAGCAGGTTCGAGGGGCCGAATGGCCGACTCCTGCTCCTATCTTCTATGGCCTAGAAATTCAGTTTGGGCCCGCCAGTTGGCTAGCGCCCAAAAGTTAGCGCTGGGCGCGGAGCCAGTTGCGACCGTCAGAAATTCAGTTTTAGCGCCCCAAGTCAGAACCGGGCGCTATTCCAGGGTGTGCCTGCCCCCGCTTGGGGCGCTGAAACTGAATTTCAGCGCTCTAGCTGCCGCTGCGCCACCCGATGCGGTGCGGCAGGCTGCGGTACTGCAGGCCTCCTCCTTCTCTTAAGGAGGAGGTGCCTGCAACGGCCGGAGCCCCGATCGCGAGTGCCGGCAAAAGAGCCCGGCACAACGGAGAAGTGCCGGGCTCCACGGAAACCAGCCGGCAATGCCGCGGGGGGTGGGGGGTGGAGGAGGCCGGGGAAGGAGGTGCGGGCAGGCGGCCGCCGAAAAAGCGGCCGGCCGCACCTCCACCTTAAAGCGCCCCGCTAAGGCTGCAGTAAGGACCCGGTCTCCCGATGTTGTTAGTGGCCGCCACGGAAGAGGCGGCCGCTACTGAAGATGGGGGTTGGGGCGGTAGCGGGGCGGAACCGGGGCACTGCGCACACCAATGACGTCATCGGTGCCGGCGCAGTGCTACCGGCTACCGCCGCCATTACCGCGGCCCTCAAAATCAGCGCTACCACCCCTACTGGCGCAGAAGCCCTCTTTGGGCTGTAACTGGGCGCAAAGCCCACCGAATTTCTAGCCCTATGTTTCTATGTTGGTATAGCTTTAGACTTGACTATTCCAATGCACTCCTGTCACCTCCCACATTCTACCCTACGTAAACATGAGGTCATCCAAAACTCTGCTGCCCGTGTCCTAACTTGCACCAAGTCCTGTTCACCCATCACCCCTGTGCTCGCTGACCTACATTGGCTTCCGGTTAAGCAACGCCTCGATTTCAAAATTCTCATCCTTGTTTTCAAATCGCTCCATGGTCTCGCCCCTCCCTATCTCTGTAATCTCCTCCAGCCCCACAACCAACCCCACCCTCCCCACCCGAGATATCTACGCTCCTCTAATTCTGCCCTCTTGAGCATCCCTGATTATAATCACTCAACCATCGGTGGCCTTCTGTTGCCTAGGCCCTAAGCTCTGGAATTCCCTCCTTAAACCTCTCTACCTCTCTCCTCCTTTAAGACACTCCTTAAAACCTACCTCTGTGACCAAGCTTTTGGTCACCTGCACTAATTTCTCCTTATGTGGCTCAGTGTCAAATTTTTGTCTTATAATACTCCTGTGAAGTGCCTTGGGAAGTTTTACTACGTTAAAGATGCTATTTAAATACAAGTTGTTGTTGTTGTTAAAGGGGCCTGTGATGGAAAATGCACGTGTACAGAGTGAAGGCAGGATCAGGCAAGGTACGATTCCTGGCTCAGTGGAATAGCCTGCCAACACTCACTATCAAATACATGAAGGATGACCTTGTGGGTGAAATACAGGAAGGCCGCTGATGTGACAAGTAAAATTTTGTATTTGAAATTTTGCACTGCTTATTTATTTTGTAACTGGTAAATTGCCTGTGACAAGTTGATGAATATAAAGTTTGTTTTTATATATTCAAGATGGTGACAGAGTTGGACGGAAGACTTCAGAAACTCCGTCAATGGCGATACATAGTAGCCAGAGCTTCGAATGACATCAGGACAGGTGACAGCAAAATGTAATAGGAAATGTTGACATAGCAATTTACAATAGTACATATTGATAGAAAAGCATAACCAAAATCATAACATCAAAAGTAGAATTTGTGGAGAGGAAGTGCATGCATTATGTTATGTTCATTAATAACTAGTCGTTTTTATTAAGAACAGCTAGCTTTTGCTAGACACTTTATTGAGCACATGTGGACTAGGTACAGTATCTGTAGAGGCCTCCATCTTGACTGCTGCCTTGTGGGTAGCCTAGTGCATCGTGGGTAGCCCACTCTTATATACATACAGCACCACCTAGTGTACCATTCCAGAATGACAGGTTACTGATCATTACATCCCCCTTTCTTTGAGGTTAAACAAAATCAGTATCAATCAATATCAATCAATAACAACATAAACATCTTCAACAGTCAATACATTTTCAATGTAGTTTTCTTTGTACTCAAAGATTAAGTCTATCAGGCTTTTTTACTTCACGTGTGGATCTTCTCAGCACAGGTAAGTCTGATGTGTTTTCATGAGAGCCTGTATATGTATTTGTGTTAGATTGTTCTGGCGGTGAGTGACAAGATTCAGTTGCGGCATTGTCATCGATTTGCTCTTCGAAAGTCTCTTGTGTTTTTAGGAGGGAACGGCGGTTCCTCCTGAGAATCTGTCCTTCCTCAGTTCTAACAGTGTATGACCTTGGTCCTACTTCCTCAAGAACTGTAGTTTTCCTGTTCCATGCATCTGGATCCTCAATCCTGACAACATCATCCCTTGTCAATGGTTTCAGAGTTTTGGATGACTTGTCATAGTATGATTTCTGTTTCAGCTTTAACAGTTGAAGTCTCTGTCTCAGTTCCTTACTCTGCTTTTCTTTTGCACAGCAGGGTAGCGTGGTACGCAACTTGTGACCCATTAGGAGTTCAGCAGGTGAAGAACCAGAGTCTAAAGGTGAGGCTCGGTAGCTCAGCAGGGCGAGATAAGGATCAGACTTGCTTTCTGTCGCTTTCTTCAGTAGCTGCTTGAGAACTTGAACACCTTTCTCTGCCTTACCGTTCGACTGAGCATACAAAGGACTGGATGTGATGTGTTGAAAGTCATAATGTGCTGCAAACTGTTGCCACTCCTTACAGTTGAAGCACGGACCATTGTCGCTAACGGCAATCCTGGGAATTCCATGTCTGGCGAAGATGGATTTCACATGCATTATGACACTGCTTGCTGTGGTGCTTGAGAGCAGCGCCATCTCAGGATAGTTAGAATAGTAGTCAATCACTATTAGATAGTCTTTACCATTTAAATGAAAAAGGTCCATACCAACCTTTTGCCATGGTGCTGTTAGTATGTCAGCTACTATCATTGGTTCCTTTGCTTGTTTGTTTTGGTGTTTCTGACATGTCTCACATTTGCCTATCATGTTCTCAATGTCCTTATTTATGCCAGGCCAATAAACAGTGTCTCTTGCTCTCCTTTTGCATTTTTCAATTCCGAGGTGTCCCTCATGAATCCTTTTGAGCATGTCTTGACATAGAGCCTGTGGAATGACTATTCTGTTCTGTTTTAGTAATAGTCCACTTGCGACACTCAATTCTGACCTTATGTGAAAATATTTTGGACAGGAACCTTTTGGCCAACCATGATGAATGTTCTCTATTACTGTTTGTAATACTGTATCTTTTACTGTTTCTTCTGCTATTTGCTTTGATTTTATGTCTGACACGGGCAGCGCAGCAGTGACCATACTCACATGAACATCCACGTCTTCTTCAGTAGAGCTCACATGACTCATTGTGGGTGCTCGGGATAGTGCATCTGCTAACACTATGTATTTGCCTGGTGTGTAGATCAGTTCAAAGTCATATCTTTGCAGCTTCATCATGAGTCATTGAATCCTTGAAGACATCTCATTCAGGTTCTTTTTTATGATGGCAACCAGTGGGCTGTGGGCTGTCTCAACTGTGAAGGTGGGAAGTCCATATATGTAGCCATGAAACTTTTCTAGTCCAACTACCAAGCCTAGACATTCCTTTTCAATCTGGGCGTATCGACACTCAGTATCAGTCATAGACCTGGAGGCATAGGCAACAGGCTTCCAATCTTCACCCTCTGCTTGTAGCAAGACCGCGCCTAGGCCATCTTTTGATGCATCCGTTGACACTTTGATTCTTTTTGTTGGGTCAAAGAAGGTGAGTACAGGTGTGGTTGTCAGCACTGTTTTGAGGTTTATCCACTCTTGTTCATGTCTTTCTGTCCATGCGAACTCATTTGTTTTACGTAGCAGGTCTCGCAGACAGGCTGTCTTGGCTGACAAGTTAGGAATGAACTTTCCAATGAAGTTTATCATCCCCATGATGCGTAGCACTCCTTTTTTGTCAGTGGGTCGGGGCATTTTGAGTATGGCGTTTACTTTTTCCATATCTGGCTCTATTCCTTTACCAGATAGATTATCTCCTAGGAAAGTGACTTCCTGGACGCCAAACTGACACTTGGCTTTGTTGAGCTTCAGTCCATTCCGGCGTATGCTCTGTAGCACTTTAGTCAGTCTCTCATTGTGTTCTTTCAGTGTGGAGCCCCAGATGATGATGTCATCAACATAGACCCGAACTCCTTCCAGACCTTCAATTATGTGTTCCATCGCTCTATGAAAGATTTCAGATGCAGATATTATCCAGAAAGGCATTCTGAGGAAACAATACCTGCCAAATGGTGTGTTGAAGGTACAGTATTTAGTGCTCTCTTCATCCAGTTTTAGTTGCCAAAATCCTTGTGAGGCATCGAGCTTTGTAAAGTATCTGGCACCTGACATTTCACTGGTGATTTCTTCTCGATTGGGAATCTGGTAGTGTTCACGTTTTATGTTTGCATTTAAGTCCTTTGGATCCATGCATATTCTTAGATCATTGTTCTTTTTCTTTACACATACCATGGAGTTAACCCAGTCTGTTGGCTCTTCGACTTTCCTGATGACTCCTAGTGTGGTCATTCTGTCCAGTCACGCAGGGGTGCTGGAACTCTTCGTGGAGCATGTACCACTGGCTGAGCATCCTCCTTTAGCTGGATCTTGTAAGTGAATGGTAGAACTCCAAATCCTTTGAACACATCCTGGAAATTATTTACTACAGAATCCACTGAGTCATCTGGTCTGTTTATGGCACAGTTTCTACGGTATACTCTCTTGACCAGTTCTAAGTCCTCACAAGCTTTGTCACCCAGTAGTGAATCAAGTCCTTCAGCCACAACAGAAAACATGATGATGCACTTTGTCTTTGACTGTCACTTTAAGTCTGCATACACCTAAGCTATCTATTTTCTGTCCATTATAGTCCTTCAGTAGTACTGACTTTTTCTGTATTTTGAACTTTTCTTTCATGTTTGTAATGTCACTCATACTGATTAAGTTTGCTTTTGCCCCAGTGTCCAGTTTCAATGTAACTAATGCTCCATTTACCTGCAGTGGGATCATCCATTTGTCCTCTTTTACTGCATTAACGTTATGTTCAGCATTGTCCATATCTGAGGGCTGCACATTTTCTGTATCATTTTTGACATTGTCACATGACACCATTCGTACAAAAAATGTCTCACTTAAATCAGTGTCCTCAATCATATTGACTTGTTGCCCTTTCTTTGTTGTTACTTTTTAAAAGCATTTTTTGGCAAAGTGATTCTTTCCATGACATTTTGTGCATATTTTTCCAAACGCTGGGCATTGTCTTAACTGGTGTTTGTAACCACAGAGTTTACAATTAAAATTTCCTACCTCCGATTGCTTTTCATTTCTGTTCTGCCCATGTTTCTTCCCCTTATAGGACACAGCACCGACAGCAGCACTTACTACAATCGCATCATTATTGATTTCATTGAAAGTCTTCGCGTGCTGTCGAGCTAGCTCACTGGCTTGGCATATTTTCACAGCATTTTCCAATGTCAGTTCAGTTTCTCTCAACAGACGTTCCCTGACCTTTTTATCCTGAATACCCAACACAATCTGGTCACAAATCATGGATGATTTCAGCTCAGAGAAATTACATGTCTGTGCTTTCAGTTTCAGATCAGTCAAAAAGCTATCAAAAGCCTCATTTTGCTGCTGTGTCCGAGAACAGAAAACATACCTCTCATACGTTTCGTTCGTTTTGGGAGAACAATGTGTATCAAATTTCTTTAGCACATCGTCTAATTTTTCTCTGTTCTCCTCTGGATTAAATACAAATGTATTAAATACCTCTATTGCCTGTGGGCCTGCAACAGTAAGCAGCAATGCTACTTTCCTTGCATCTGGCTTCGTACCGAACCCGATGGCAGCAATGTAGAGTTCGAATTGTTGTTTGAAAGACCCGCCAATTGTAGTCGACATTTCCCGTGAGGTTCAAACCTCCTGGTGGCTTCAAAGACTCCATGTCACGTTTCACAATGTTTAGCAGATTTTCACAACTCCTGGTACCATGTTATGTTCATTAATAACTAGTCGTTTTTATTAAGAACAGCTAGCTTTTGCTAGACACTTTATTGAGCACATGTGGACTAGGTACAGTATCTGTAGAGGCCTCCATCTTGACTTCTGCCTTGTGGGTAGCCTAGTGCATCGTGGGTAGCCCACTCTTATATACATACAGCACCACCGAGTGTACCATTCCAGAATGACAGGTTACTGATCATTACACATTATACAAGATTTTTAAGGTGGTTGAACCTCTTTTATTCAAAATGTATCTGATGTAAAAGTCAGATAGCCAGGTGGTGAAGGATAGAATACTACAGCTTGGTCTTCAGTTGCTTGCAAGCCTTTATTTACAGAGACACACATTACATACCATTACAGCCCCAAGATAAGCTCATTCCCCTTCCTGAGCCTACTCCCATATATATGAACACAAGAGAGTCCCCAATTAATACCCACCATCTGAATATAATTAACATCTTGAGAGAGAACAGAATATACAAGAAGAACAAAGAAAATGTTAATCTAAAGGAGAGAGATACTGGAAGGACAGTATCACCATTCAAGTAAAGAGGGGAAGTATAGTTTGGAAGTTCTGAATGTACAGATGGTACATAAGAAGGAACTCTTTGGTAACAGTAAGTATGATTACACAGATGTTTAGTGAAGAAATAAGGATGCAAGATAGGTTAATATTGCCTTAAGTTTCAGTGTTTGATTCTTACAATAAAAATTCAGCTTTCTAGCTTGATGGAACAGTCTGTTTATTCAATGATTGCAATGTAGCCAGCTCAATTAATTCAGTTCAGCAGTGAATAAAATTGTATTTAACCACAGTTGGCTGACTCCTGTGCCCAACTGAGGTAGAGAGAGAGAGACCACAGAGAAAGGAAAAGCAATAAATGTAGAACTACCACACAAGAGTGGCCAGATTCATAGTGCAGAATCAAAGTGCCCAATCTCACCTGTAAAA
Source organism: Somniosus microcephalus (assembly GCF_052327205.1). Lineage (NCBI taxonomy): Eukaryota > Metazoa > Chordata > Chondrichthyes > Squaliformes > Somniosidae > Somniosus > Somniosus microcephalus. The sequence continues at coordinate 9,416,144 of NC_141013.1, forward strand.
TTGGCACCTGTGGAACTGTACTCTTGAATTAGTTCATGTCTTCAGGAGATAAGAGGAGGAAATAATATACGACAAGAACATCCTGCAGAACATGCATTAATTTATCAATTCCCCCACCCATTTTTATTTTAATACATCCTCTCCATTTCTCGTCCACCCTTTCATTGCCTGACTGAAAAGATGGACAGGTTCTCTGGTCACATGTCTCTGCCACCAAGGGGTTGCCAATCCTCCAGGATTGTCCTGGAGTCTCCAGGAATTGAAGATTAATTGCTAGGACACTGCTGCGAACAACCCTGGATAAAAATCATAGGGGCGTTAAGAAAATTGTGGGTTTAAAAAAAAATTTCTTTGAACACTTTTATTTATTAGTTATAAAAATATTGGAAATGGGCGGGGGGGAAGGCTGATTGACTGACAGTCAAGAATCATCCAATCGGTAATTAAGAGTCTTACCGCTTTCCAATTGGCGTGGCAGGGCGGAGCGCCGTGAGGATGGACACGTTGGGCGACCAATGGCGGATGCGTGGAGGCGGCGCAGTTGGAGGCAGGTCATGTGATGAAACCTCCAGCAAAATATCCAACCAGAGTTGGCGATCCTATCGCCATCACGACTCTGTATTTGACTACTAGGAAAACGGCATAAGTGACTTGGTTTGACTCGCATTCCAACAGTGACTACACGGCAAAAGTAATTTGTTGGCTTTAAAGTGCTTTGGGAAGTCCTGAGGTCGTGAAAGGCGTTATATAATGCAAGTCTTTCTTTCTTTTCTTCCTCTGATTTTTGCTCCATCTCTGTTGGAACCTGACCTCAGTTAGGTACCTTTTTATAACAGCACCCATGAGTTCAAGAACTTGCTGTGTGGACGTAGAAATGCAGTGAGTTATCACACTTGCCAGCACAGCCCTTCAAACATATCATGAAATCCTTGGGCTTTGTACAAACTTGTATTTGTAGATATTGCAAAATTTCGTACCCTTGATGTGCTCAGTACAGCGGCATAAGCTCTAAAACAAAACAAAAATGATTCTCTCTCTCCATTTTTCATTTATATCCCATCCCGTTTGGTCTCTGTGTGGCTCACACTAATTCTTAATGAGAGTGCAAGAAAGCAGTGTGCTCTCAGTCTTCTGCCAGAGCCACGTTCAAGATGGTTGATCGAGTGGTTAGAGTGTCTGGCTCCACCCTTGCCACCTTTCCATTATGTGAACAATGACAGATAGGAAAAAAAAACCCTGGCCCATCCAGCCTGCCCCATACAATTGTAATACCTTGTGTATCACAATAAATACACTCTCCACCCTACACAAGAGCCATGTGATCTCCTGGGAGAGGCAAAAATAAATCCAGGCCACTTTGAGGGGGGAAAAAAATCTAGGAAATTCCTCTCCAACCCACCTAGGTGATCAAAACTCATCCAGGAGATCACACTAGCCCTGAATTCCTTCCAGTTCCTACCTTTTTTAAGAGGTGATTTTCACCCCAGCCAGAAACAGGTCCAGCTCTCGCTTGATATTGATTGCCACTAAGGGTATTTGAAACCAGGGCCCTGTGCTCATTTAAGAAACAACTAACTGCTGTGATTCATAGCGATGAGATCAAATGGTTCAGAGATCCTGCTTCAGCTGAATCTACATTTTCGAACCCAACACCATACATACCTCCTTGACAGCAATAATACTCCTACAGCCAGGTTCCTTTACAAAATCACTCCACTTCCCCTTAACAGTGAGCAGCAGACCTTTAACAGCTGCTGCCCCACCTAATTTTTGCATTTCCCAGCCTGATTCCCAGCATTCCTGCCTGCGCATGAAAAACATATGGAAATTCAGGGGAGCGAATTGCTTCGCCAAACTGGGGGAAAGGCAGCCCTTCCCACATCCAGGACACGCGCGCCCACACCACAGATGATGCTGCCTTGATTTTTCTGGTCTTACATAGCTGGGGCTAATATCCAGGCGAGGAGCGAGAGCCTTGAGGAGAGAAGGGGGTTGGGGGGAGGAAATTAGATGGGGGGGCACGGTGGGAGAAAGAACCACCTCAAAATGCAGTATCATGTTTAAGTGAAATCTTTATCCTTCTCCACTTTTATCTGTCTCTCTTCCTCTCCTGTACCTCTTAGTGTCAGCCAGTGGCTAAGTGGGTAGCAGGGAGGTTATGATGGAATACTGTGTGCAGTTCTGGTCGCCACACTATAGGAAGGATGTGATTGCATTGGAGAGAGTGCAGAGGAGATTCACCAGGATGTTACCTGGGCTGGAGCGTTTCAGTTATGAAGAGAGACTGGACAGGCTGGGGTTGTTTTCCTTCGAGCAGAGAAGGCTGAGGGGGGACCTGATTGAGGTGTACAAAATTATGAGGGGCATAGATAGGGTAGATAGAAAGGAACTTTTCCCCTTAGTGCAGGGGTCAATAACCAGGGGGCATAGTTTCAAGGTAAGGGGCAGAAGGTTTAGAGGGGATTTGAGGAAACACTTTTTCACCCAGAGGGTGGTTGGAATCTGGAACTCACTGCCTGAAAGGGTGGTAGAGGCAGGAACCCTCACAGCATTCAAGAAGCATTTAGATGAGCACTTGAAACGCCATAGCATACAAGGCTACGGACCAAGTGCTGGAAAATGGGATTAGAATAGACAGGGCTTGATGGCAGGTGCAGACACGATGGGCCGAAGGGCCTCTTTCTGTGCTGTATAAGGGCTGGATTTTTATTGAGGAGTCGGGTAGGAGGTGGGACTACAACTTTCGGGGTTGTAGTCCCGCCTCCATCGAGTTCCAGCCAACCCACGTGATTTTGACTTGATTGACCTTGTTGAGCCCGCCCAGCGGATGATTTAGAGATCTCCCCGGAACAGAAAGCTGAATGCTGCAATTTTTGACAGCTCGCAGCCATTCTGCTTTCTGTGCCGGTGAGATGAGGGACTCCCGAGACCTGAAGGAAGGAAGGCTGTAAAGGTAAGTACATGTAAGTAAAACTTCTTTAAACACTTTACACACACCAAACACACTTACCTTTGCACTCATGCACCCATCACTCATCTGAACACCGGACATCTCGACCCCTCCAAGCCCTTCATCCCGACGGTCCGCCTCCTCTAACTTGGCGAGGTTTGGAGCAGTCGGCAATCCCACACTTCAACATTAAAAATAGGGATTAGGCTAAAATTAATTTGCACTAATCTCCTTCCCGCCTCGGGGAGGCGGGTCCCAGTATGGGTTGGGTACCCGCCTCCTTTGAAACTGGCATGGAGGCAGGTTGGGTGCGGGATGGGTTTGTGCCCCCCGATTTCAGGATTTTAACCCCCCACACGCCTCCAATCCTGCCTCCACGGCCCAATGAAAATCCTGCCCTATGACTCTATGACACACTCGCATCTCAAACAAGTGTGCTGAGCTTGAATAAAGGAGACTATGAAGGTATGAGAGCGGAATTGATTAGAGTGGACTGGGAAAATAGATTAAAGGGTAAGACGGTACATGATCAGTGGTGTACATTTAAGGAGTTATTTTACAACTTCCAAAAAATATATATTCCACTGAGGAAAAAAGGGTGTAAAAGAAAAGATAGCCATCCGTGGCTAAGTAAAGTAATTAAGGATAGTATCCGACTAAAAACAAGGGCATATAAGGTAGCCAAATCTAGTGGGAGGATAGAAGATTGGGAAGTCTTTAAAAGACAGCAAAAAATAACTAAAAGATTGATTAAGAAAGGGAAGATAGATTATGAAAGTAAATTAGCAAACAATATAAAAACAGATAGCAAAAGTTTCTATAGTTATATAAAAAGAAAAAGGGTGGCTAAAGTAAATGTTGGTCCCTTAGAGGATGAGACCGGGAAATTAATGGTGGGAAACATGGAGATGGCAAAAACGCTGAACAAATATTTTGTATCAGTCTTTACGGTAGAGGACACTAAGAATATCCCAACACTGGACAAACAGGGGGCTCTAGGGGGGGAGGAGCTAAATACGATTAAAATCACTAAGGAAGTGGTACTTGGTAAAATAATGGGACTCAAGGCGGATAAATCCCCTGGACCTGATGGCTTACATCCTAGGGTCTTGAGGGAAGTGGCGGTAGGGATTGTGGATGCATTGGTAATAATTTTCCAAAACTCCTTGGACTCAGCAAAGGTCCCGGCAGATTGGAAAACTGCTAATGTAACACCCTTATTTAAAAAGGGTAGTAGGCAGAAGGCTGGAAACTATAGACCTGTTAGCCTAACATCTGTGGTTGGTAAAATTTTAGAGTCCATTATTAAGGAGACAGTAACGGGACATTTGGATAAACATAATTTAATAGGACAAACTCAGCATGGTTTCATGAAGGGGAAGTCATGTTTGACAAATTTGCTTGAGTTCTTTGAGGAAGTAACATACAGGGTGGATAAAGGAGAACCAGTGGACGTAGTGTATTTAGACTTCCAAAAGGCATTTGACAAGGTGCCACACAAAAGATTATTGCACAAGATAAAAAATCACGGGATTGGGGGTAATATTCTGGCGTGGGTGGCGGATTGGCTCTCTAACAGAAAGCAGAGAGTTGGGATAAATGGTTCATTCTCAGACTGGCAATCAGTAACTAGTGGTGTTCCGCAGGGGTCAGTGCTGGGTCCCCAACTCTTTACAATCTATATTAACGATTTGGAGGAGGGGACCGAGTGTAACATATCAAAGTTTGCAGATGATACAAAGATGGGAGGGAAAGTAGTGAGTGAGGAGAACATAAAAAACCTGCAAAGGGACATAGACAGACTAAGTAAGTGGGCAGAGATTTGGCAGATGGAATACAATACTGGAAAGTGTGAGGTTATGCACTTTGGCAGGAAAAATCATAGAGCAAGTTATTATCTTAATGGCAAGAAACTGGAAAGTACTGTAGTACAAAGGGATCTGGGGGTCCTGGTGCACGAAACTCAAAAAGTTAGTATGCAGGTGCAGCAAGTGATCAAGAAGGCCAATGGAATGTTGGTTTTTATTGCTAGGGGGATAGAATATAAAAATAGGGAGGTATTGCTGCAGTTGTACAAGGTATTGGTGAGACCGCACCTGGAATACTGCATACTGTTTTGGTGTCCATACTTAAGAAAAGACATACTTGCTCTCGAGTCAGTACAAAGAAGGTTCACTCGGTTAATCCCGGGGATGATGGGGTGGTCATATGAGGAGAGGTTGAGTAGATTGGGACTCTACTCATTGGAGTTCAGAAGAATGAGAGGCGATCTTATTGAAACATATAAGATTGTGAAGGGGCTTGATCGGGTGGATGCGGTGAGGATGTTCCCAATGATGGGTGAAACTAGAACTAGGGGGCATAATCTTAGAATAAGGGGCTGCTCTTTCAAAATTGAGATGAGGAGAAACTTCTTCACTCAGAGGGTGGTAGGTTTGTGGAATTTGCTGCCCCAGAAAGCTGTGGAAGCTACATCATTAAATAAATTTAAAACAGAAATAGATAGTTTCCTAGAAGTAAAGGGAATTAAGGGTTACGGGGAGCGGGCAGGAAATTGGACATGAGTCTAGGTTCGGAATGGTCATGGCCCTGTGGGTAGCGGAGCGGGCCCAGGGGCCGTGTAGCCTGGTTCTGCTCCTACTTCTTGTGTTCTAATTCTGTGTTAGATTTCAGGAGATGATTTTATTCCTGTTCCTGGCTGGGGTGGAGATCGCCTTTACAGAAGGTAAGTATTGTAGAAAATATAGGGACAGAGTGATCTCCTGGACGAGTTTCGATCGCCTAGATGGGTCGGAGAGGAAGTTCCCAGATTTTTTCTCCCAAATTTACCATTGGGTTTTTTATCTGGTTTTCGCCTCTCCCGGGAGATCACATGGGTTCGGGTGGGATGGAGAGTGATAGAAGATTTGAGGTTAGGATCAGATCAGCCATGATCTTATTGAATGGTGGAGCAGGCTCGAGGGGCCGATTGGCCTGCTCCTGCTCCTATTTCTTATGTTCTTATGTTCTTATGTTCGCCTCGGAGTCAGAAGGTTGGAGGTTCAAGTCCCACTCCAGAGTCCTGAGCACAAAAGTCTAGGCTGACACTCCAGTGCAGTACCGAGGAAGTGCTGCACTGTCGGAGGTGCCGTCTTTCAGATGAGACGTTAAACCGAGGCCCCGTCTGCTCTCTCAGGTGGACGTTAAAGATCCTATGGCACTATTTCGAAGAAGAGCAGGGGAGCTATTGCTGGTGTCCTGGCCAATATTTATCCCTCAATCAACATCACTAAAACAGATTATCTGGTCATTATCACATTGCTGTTTGTGGGAGCTTGATGAGCGCAAATTGGCTGCCGCGTTTCCTACTTTACAACAGCGACTACACTTCAAAAAAAAGTACTTCATTGGCTGTAAAGTGCTTTGGGACGTCCAGTGGTGGTGAAGGGGGCTACAGAAATGCAAGTCTTTCTTTCTTTCGTCAACCTCCCACCGACGGTCCTCTTTACAAGTGTTGACGCAGCCTCACTCCGCCCTATGGTACTCGTGGAGATTTTTCATGTTAAGGGAGAGAACTCCCACTTTCCCACCGTTTTGTGCACGAGGATCAGAAACTGGCAATGTCAATTCCCAACGTGCTGCTTCAGCTGTTTTCCACTTCTGGGAACTTTCAGTAGCACGGACCTCAGCTTTACCCCCGGATAGAGAATCATGGGGAGTGTAGCCACGATTACCCGATAAGAGGGCGAGGTTCTGTGCTAGGCGCTTGTATTCAGAAAATCATCCCTTTAGAGTGGTAACAAATGAAGAGAAGATACACAAGTTACCAGGTATGTGTCTTTTCACATCACAAGCGAACACTTTTGACAAATGTTGCTGTAACTGATTTTATCTGAATGATTTGTTTTGTATTGTAGCACTTTCTACTTCAGTTCCACGGAATGTATAATTTACTGCTTTGTGTATCAGGTTTATGATCTCTGGAGCATTGTAATACCACAGTACTAGGGGACTCCTATACATCATCATAATGTTTCACCTACATCAACAACAACAACTTGTATTTCTATAGCGCCTTTAACATAGTAAAACGTCCCAAGGCGCTTCACAGGAGCGATTATCAAACAAAATTTGACACCGAGCCACATAAGGAGATATTAGGACAGGTCAAAGAGGTAGGTTTTAAGGAGCGTCTTAAAGGAGAAAAGAGAGGTAGAGAGGCGGAGAGATTTAGAAGGGAATTCCAGAGCTTAGGGCCCAGGCAGCTGAAAGCACGGCTGCCTATGGTGCAGCGATTAAAATCAGGGATGCTCAAGAGGCCAGAATTGGAGGAACACAAATATCTCGGAGGATTGTAGGGCTGGAAGAGATTACAGAGATAGGGAGAGGTGAGACCATGGAGGAATTTGAAAACAAGGATGAGAATTGTAAAATCGAGGCGTTTCTTAATTGGGAGTCGATGTGGGTCAGCAATCACAGGGGTGATGGGTGAACGGGAAATGAGAAAGCGGTTAAGAAAGCTTACAGGATCCTGGGCTTCATAAATAGAGGCATGGAGGTCGATTTTCATTGACCCATGGAGTTGGGATTGGAGGCGTGCGGGGGGTTAAAGTCCCGAATTCGGGGGTCCCGACACCATCCTGCCCCAACCCGCCTCCATGTAAGTTTCAAAGGAGGCGGGTACCCGCCCCACACTGGGACCCACCTACCCGAGGCGGGAAGGGATTAGTGCCAATTAACTGCCTGCTAACAGGTAGTTAACAGGCAGTTTTTAGTCTAATCCCTATTTTAAAGCTTGAAGTGTGGGATTTCCGACGGCTCCAAACCACGCTAAGTTAGAGGAGTCGGGCCGTCGGGTTGAAGGACTTGGAGGGGTCAAGATGTCGGTGTTCAGGTGAGTGATGTGTGCATGAGTGCAAAGGTAAGTGTGTTTGGTGTGTCTAAAGTGTGTAAAGAAGTTTAAATTACCTGTACTTACCTTTTTAGCCTTCCTTCCTCTAGGTTTTGGGAGTCCATCATCTAACCGGCACAGAAAGCAGAATGGCTGCAAACTGTCAAAAGTGACAGCCTGCAGCTTTCTGTGCCGGTGAGATTTCTAACTGAGTCTGTGTAGAAGGGCTCAGGTTAGAAGTAAGGCTGTCAGTGTTTGACAGCTTCAAACAGCTGTGAAACACTGATATTTCATCTGTCAAAAGCTCTTGACAGATGAAATGTCTGTCTGTGACGTCACCTGTTGCCGGGTGGCCCTTAATTGGCCTGCTGAGCCCGCTGGGCGGGCTCAACAAGGTCAATCAAGTTAAAATCGCGTGGATTGGCTGCATCTCGATGGAGGCGGGACTACAACCCCGAAAGGTGTAGTCCCGCCTCCTTCCCGACTTCTGAATGAAAATCACCCCCATAGAGTACAAATGCAAGGAAGTTATGGTGAGCCTGTATAAAACACTGGTTCGGCCTCAACTGGAGTATTGTGTCCAATTCTGGGCACCGCACTTTAGGAAGTATGTGAAGGCCTTAGAGAGGGTGCAGAAAAGATTTACGAGAATGATTCCAGGGATGAGGGACTTCAGTTACGTGGATAGACTGGAGAAGCTGGGGTTCTTCTCCTTAGAGCAGAGAAGGTTGAGAGGAGAATTGATAAAAGTGTTCAAAATCATGTGGGGTCTAGACAGAGTAGATAGAGAGAAACTGTTCCCATTGGCAGAAGGGTCGAGAACCGGAGGACACAGATTTAAGGTGATTGGTAAAAGAACCAAAGGCGACATGAGGAAAACCACAGCGAGTGGTTAGGATCTGGAATTCACTGCCTGAAAGGGTGGGGGAGGCAGATTCAGTTGTGACTTTCAGAAGGGAATTGGATAAATACCTGAAGGAAAAAAGTTTGCAGGGCTGCGGGGAAAGGGCGGGGGAGTGGGACTGGCTGAAGTGCTCTTGCAGAGAGCAGTCATGGGCTCGACGGGCCGAATGGCCTCCTTCTGTGCTGTAACCATTCTATGATTCTATGATTCTAATGCAATAGCTCACAAAGGGAGTCAGTAAATTTGCAGGGAAGCGTGTGTACTGGCTCCCTTTCCAGTGTAGACTCATAGCAGCTTCCTACAGCCAGACACCTCAATTCCTAATATGTCATCAGCATAGACCCCACAGCGACCTTACTTCTAGACTTTTTTTTTAACTCCTAGTCTGTGGGCCGAATGTACATACTTTGAAAAATAAAAATAACTTTAAAAGTTCTTATATTTTACAAATTTTTACCTTACAATTGGTAGGTTAGTAAGTGTGCTAAAATATTTATCATACAGTGCTTGGTATTAACAGAGGTCCACATGTCCTGTGCACTCAGAGGTGTTAATGGGCACTTGAAGCACTTAAGGTACTTGTCAAAAAGCAGCATTATTTTTAGCCTTTCACCCGCGATTCTTCATTTTTCCCTACTCAATGTCAGCATGAGGAACATCCTGATCAGATTAGAAGCAGTGTAAAGTTCTCTCTACTCAAACAAAACACCAACTTCAGAAAAGCGCATTCAAGACACATTTTCCCTTTTCCCCCAGCTGCTATCATTGTGGGCCTCATCACAAAGCTACCAATTTAATGCCAATTTAAGCATAAATTCTTGAATGCTCATGTTTCTAAGTGGATAAGTACCTTCTAATTTTTGCTGTTTCCCTCCTCTCTGTAGCCTTATTAGGCTATGCACTTGTAACAGAGAGGGCAGAAAGCCAACCTGCTCTCAAATATTCAGCGGTGCCACTGGGAGGAGCACGAGAGGACTGGTAAGGAAAGCATAATCACTGACCATACTCTACCTACAAATCATTTCTGTATGTTCTATAAGAGATAATAGTAATATTATTTGAATTCATTTTTTTCACTACTGTAGAACATTAGACAGCTTTACCACTCTTTTCACATCTCAGCCAATTCAATGATTTTAATAGGTGGAAAGTTGTGGGGCTTGTACAGTACCCATGGTTTTCCAATATGTCCTCCTGGGCAAGGCTCTGCGCCGGGAACGTACGTTTATAAAATCCGCTCTCTCATCTCTTGTGACTGTCCTCAGTTGTAAGACAAATATTGAACAATCGCTCTCTGCTAATGGAGCTGTTAATAAAATCCACAACAAATATATAAAATGTATACTTCCCTTGTAAATAGAAAATCATTAAACTTGTAGTATTTTTTGAAGAAAACAATGAAACAGTGAGTAGCGCCTTTCACAACCTCAGGACGTTACCAGCCCTGAGGGGGCAGGTCTGGAGGCGGGACTACTGGGAAGATTCCAAAAAATGGGAGTGGGTCCCAAACCCGCTGCCAACCCGCCTCCAACCAATCTTCCCGGGAGTCAGGTCCCCGGATTTGCGCAGGGTCCTGACTCCTCGAGGCAGGAAGAGGATTACAGCCACTTAACTGCCTGTTATCAGGTAGTTAACAGGCAGCTAAGAAGCTTTTTCCCATTTTTCCACTGCTGCTCCGGGCTTCCCGACGTCGGGGAACCCCGCCAGGGTAAGTGAGGCGTGATGTGGGTCTACTGTAATTTTTGTGTATATATGACAGCTGCAGAAGTGGTTTAAAGGATTCAATGGGACACTGGTGAGTTGCAGAGGTAAGGAAAAGTTATGAAAGTAATGTTTAATGGCCCAGAAATTCGGGTCTGCACGGGTGAGTGCGCACGGGGTACTCACCTGTAGGCCCAATGGAAGTGCCGGTTTCCTGCATGCACTGCGCATGCGCGGGAAACCGGCACTTCCGTTCCCCTGAAAGAAGGGGTTCAGAGTTCGAACGCGTGCGCAGGAGAGGCTGCGCGTGCGCATCAAACTTATGGTTTTTTTGCAGGTTTTCCCGGGAGGGTATGTCTGCAGAAGTTACACATTTAAAAAGCAGGCGTAAGGCCTGCTTTTCACAAGGTAAGTGGTGAATTAATTAAAATTAAAACTTTTTTCCACAGGTTTATTATTTTTAAATACTTTAAAGCAAGGTAAGTTTATTTTTAGCCCTGTTCCCGTTAGAAAATAAAAAATTATTTTCAAAAATTTGAATTATTGTTTAAAATAGTTATTTCATGTAATTTATAGTTTATTTAAAAAATGTGATGTTCTTTTTAAATTTATTTGAAGATTTAGTGATGTTTTGGGGCCGTGGTATTTATAAGTTTTGACAGCTCTTCCTGTCAAACTTATGAATGAAGCATTCCCTGCTCCGATTGGCTCCCCATGGCCCACGTGATCCCAGGGGACGCATCGAACTAACTGCGCCCCTGGGATACTCAAGCACTGCGCGCCGGCAGCTGGACCAGGCCCCGGATCGGAATTCCACGGGGGCCCACAGCTCAACGGCCGGTGCGCAAGGTAAGTGCAGGTCGGGGGCTTACACCCGCGGGAAGCCCCCGACCCGAATTTCTGGGCCAATGTGTTTAGATGTTTCTGCAGGTGACAAGCTGTGAAGTGTTTGTGTAGCCTCATCTCATCGGGAGAAGTGACAGATGGCTTCTGCAATCTCAGCTGCAGCTGCCATCTGTTTTATCCTAAGGAGTGAGTAATTGGAGCGCCTGGGTGCAAGGGTTCACCTTTGGACAGTGATTGTCATTGTTTGACAGCACCTCAATGCTGCCAAACACTGTCAAATCAGCTGTGGTTCATGTGCCTTTAAGAAAACCGGCAGATGAAGCGTCATCAATTGACGTCATCTGACAGCGGCTTTCCCTTAATTGGCCGGCAAGCCCGCAGGGCGGGCTTCACAAGGCCAATCAGGGGAAAATAGCATCAGCTCATCAGACATCGCTGGGGGCGCGACTGGAAACCGAAAACCAGCAGTCCCACCTCGAGCTCAGCCTTCCAGGTAAGATTCCGCCCCAGGTCGTTGTTGTAATGTAGGAAACACATGCCAATTTGCACACAGCAAGCTCCCACAAACAGCAATCTGATAAATGACCAGATAATCTGTTTTAGTGATGTTGATTGAAGGACAAATATTGTCCAGGACACTGGGGCTAACTCCCCTGCTCTTCTTCGAAATAGTGCCACGGGATCTTTTACGTCCAGCTGAGAGAGCAGACATCTGTTTAACATCTCATCCGAAAGACGGCACCTCCGACAGTGCAGCACTCCCTCAGTACTGGAGTATCAGCCTAGATTTTTGTGCTCAAGTCTCCGAAGGGGTCTTGAACCCACAACTTTCTGACTCAGAGGCGAGTGTGCTACCCACTGAGCCACAGCTGACAAGATGTTCTATTCTAATACAAGGTATCTGCTAAGATCCAATCGCGCTCAATGCAGAGAGGCCATGCCATCCTGAGGTGAAGCATTTTCTTAGCACATACTTTACTGAGCAATTCAGTACGTTCTAACTATAACAGTGAGCCTCAATGTTACTGGGATCCATTTGTTATTAAAAGCAGGAAGCAAGGAATGTTACATACCCCTGCCGAGGTCCTGGAGGTGGGTAAACATGAAAATAACACGATTCCTTGAATCTAGGTAAGAGGCGGACCCACCTTCAATCTCTGGGCTATGTTGAGTTAACTGGACACAGTCAAGCTAGTGGCAGGGTTGCTACAACTGGGCTCAGCAGCCCTGTCTGTGCAAGGGAAAGGAAAAATCAGCTGGGGTTTCCAGCCCCGATTGCTATCCCGTGACTCTTGGGGGTGTGTGCTTGCCTATTGAGGACAGGATGGGGCTCAGATCTTCATTTTTTCCCCACTCAATGTCAGCATGAGGAACATCCTGGTCAGATTAGATGCAGTGTAAAGTTCCCTCTATTCAAACCAAACACCAGCTTCAGAAATGCGCACCCTACAACATTTTCCCTTTCACCACCCCAGCTGCCATCAGTGTGGCCCTCATCACTAAGCTGCTAATTTAACGCCAATTTATGCATCAAGTCTTGAATGCTCATTTTTCTGAGTGCATAGTACCTTCTAATTACCTTCCGTGCCATACATGGTTGAAGAGGCTGCTGGCTCTGACCGTCTAGGCTAGTGCATGAAGAATCGTAACTTGGACAAGGCATGCAAGGATGGCTGGTGTCCATCCGCGGAATTGCGGTCTAGTATGAATCAGGTAGAGCAGCTCCGTTATAATTTATAGCTCCAGCTCCTTCAGGAAAGGAGATGATAAATTAGAAGTGGGGAGGGGGGGGTGGGGGGGGGTGGGGGAATAAAATAAGGGAAAAATTGGTAAACCTTCGGGGGTGGTGGGCTGGTTAATGGAAATGAAAAAGAAACAGTAAGGTTTCCATACCCTCCCAAACACTCCGTCCTCTCCACCTCCTTACAATACCTAACCTCTCTTTTTTGCTCTTCTTTAGTGTTAGACCTTGCACATGGTTCGTGTGCTGAGTTTGCACATACCACCAGTAGGTGTGAAGTTCACACTTGACATTTGACACTTCAGATCTCTTTAGGGAGAAGGGGAAAATTCAAGAAGGGAAAAAAAAAGTTTTAAAAAAATGTTAAAAGGAGTTGGTGAAGTTGCCAAAAATAAAAAAGGTAAAAATTAAGCATTGGTGAGACTGTCTTTAAGTAGAATAATACAGCACAGCAACATGGGAACATGAGGAGGCCATTCAGCCCCTCGAGCCTGTTCTGCCATTCAATGAGATCATGGCTGATCTGAAACCTAACTCCATATACCTGCCTTTGAACCATATCCGTTAATACCTTTGGTTAACAGAAAGCTATCAATCTCCGATTTAAAATTAACAACTGACCCAGCATCAATTGCCTTTTGTGGAAGAGAGTTCCAAACTTCTACCACTCTTTGTGTGTAGAAGTGTTTCCTAATTTCACTCCTGAAGGGCCTGGCTCTAATTTTTAGACTATGCTCCCTAGTCCTAGAATCCCCAACCAGCGGAAATAGTTTCTCTCTATCCACTCCTATCTGTTCCCCTTAATATCCTAAAAACTTCAATCAGATCACCCCTTAACCTTCTAAATTCTAGGGACTACAACCCTCATTTGTGTAATCTCTCCTCGTAACTTAACCCTTGAAGTCCAGGTATCATTCTGGTAAACCTACGCTGCACTCCCTCCAAGGCCAATACATCCTTCCTAAGGTGTGGTGCCCAGAACTGCTCCCAGTGCTCCAGGTGTGGTCTAACCAGGGTTTTGTACAGCTGCAGCATAACTTCTACCCCCTTGTATTCTAGTCCTCTAGATATAAAGGCCAGCATTCCATTAGCCTTTTAAATTATTTTCTGTACCTGTTCATGACATTTTAATGATCTATGTACCTGGACCCCCAAGTCTCTTTGGACATCCACTGTTTTTAGCCTTTCACCATTTAGAATGTACCCTGTTCTATTCTTTTTAGGTCCAAAGTGGATGACCTCACATTTGCTTATATTGAAATCCATTTGCCACAGGTTTCCCCATTCACTTAATCTGTCGATATCCCTCTGTAATTTCATGCTTCCATCTACACTGCCTACAATGCCGCCTATCTTTGTGTCATCGGCAAATTTGGATATATGACTTTCTATGGCATCATCTAAATCGTTAATAAATACTCTGACTAGTTGAGGCCCCAACACAGATCCCTGCGGGACACCACTAGTCACCTCCTGCCAATTTGAGTACCTGCCCATTATCCCCACTCTCTGTCTCCTGCCGCTCAGCTAAATTCCTAACCTGGTCAATAATTTGCCCTCAATTCCGTGGGCTTCTACCTTAGTTAACAGTCTCTTATGTGGGACTTTATCAAATGCCTCCTGAAAGTCCATATAAATAACATCCATAGACATTCCCCTGACCACCGCTTCAAAAAATTCAATCAGGTTTGTCAGGTATGACCTACCTTTCACAAATCCATGCTGGCTCTCTCTCTGATCAACTGAAAATTTTTGAGGTGTTTATTCACCCTATCCTTAATGATAGACTCTAGCAATTTCCTGACAACAGATGTTAGGCTAACTGGTCTATAATTCCCTGGTTTTCCTCTCTCGCCATTTTTAAATAGCGGAGTGACATGCGCAATTTTCGAATCTAATGGAATGGTTCCTGAATCAAAAGAACTTTGGAAGATTATAGTTCGGGCATCTGCAATGTGCTCACCTACTTCCTTTAAAACCCTGGGATGGAAACCATCTGGTCCTGGGGATTTGTCACTCTTTAGTGCCATTATTTTCTTCATTACTGTTATTTCACTTACGTTAATTTTATTGAGTCCCTGTCCCCGATTCAATATTAGTTTCCTTGGGATTTCCAGCATGCTATCCTCTTCTACTGTAAATACTGATGCAAAGTAATTATTCAACATGTCTGCCATTTCCTTATTATCATTGATAATATCGCCGTTTTCAACTTTTAAGGGGCCAACATTGCTCCTGACAATCCTCTTTTTCCTAATATAATTGTAAAAACATTTTGTGTTGATTTTGATATCCCTTGTGAGTTTCCTTTCATACTCCCTTTTTGTAGCTCTTACTATCTGTTTTGTGACCTTTTGCTGTTCTTTGTATCTTTCCCATTCGCCAGGATCTGTGCTTTTTTTTTGCATTTTTGTATGTTTTTCTTTTAGTGTTAAGCTGCCCCTGACCGCTTCACTCGTCCATGGCTGGGTTTATTGGTAAGTAGAGATCTTACCCCTCAGGGGTATAAACTTGTTCTGTATCCCCTTAAATACTTTTGTGAACATCTCCCACTGATCTTCTGTTGTTTTACCCATTAACAGATTTGCCCAGTTTACTTTGGACAGTCTCTGCCTCATCCCTTTGAAGTCGGACTTACCTAAATCTAGAATCTTAGTAGCTGTTTTGCGTTTCTCCTTTTCAAACGCTACGTTGAGCTCGATCATGTTATGATCGCTGTTGGATAAATGTTCGCGCACAGTTAGGCTGTTAACTAAATCTGGCCCATTACTCATTACTAAATCTAATATGGCTTGCCCTTTTTGCCTCTAGGACATATTGTTGTAGAAAACTATCCCGGACACACTCAAGAAATTCACTACCTTTGTGACAGGTGCTAGTCTGCTTATCCCAATCTATATGAAAGTTAAAATCCCCCATTAAAACCACTCTGCCTTTGCTACACGCTTGTCTAATCTCTGCATTTATACAATCTAGCACTTCACAGCTGCTACTAGGGGCCTATACACAATTCCCACTACAGTCTTAAATCCTTTCCTATTTCTTAATTCTACTCATAAGGTCTCCACTGCCTGCTTACCTCTTGTTATATCCTCTCTTATCATTGAAGTGATTTCATCCTTAATCACGAAGGCTACTCTTCCCCCTCTGCCATTTTCCCTATCTTTCCTGTAGATCTTATAACCTGGTATATTTAGTTCCCAGTCCTGACCATCTTGCAGCTATGTCTCAGTAATGGCTATCATGTCATACCCTCCAGTTTGAGCAAGCGGCCACTCGTCCCATCGTGTCTGCGCCTCGATGCATGGTAAACTGCACAGACAGAGGTGAAAGTTCTTAATTTAAAGATAAATAATAACACAAATAAAGATAGGTTCAAGTCCCACTCCACAGACTTGAGCACAAAAATCTAGGCTGACACTCCCAGTGCGGTGCTGAGGGAGTGCTGCACTGTCGGAGGTGCCGTCTTTCGGATGAGATGTTAAATCGAGGCCCCGTCTGCTCTCTCAGGTGAGAGGTGTAAAAGATCCCTTGGCACTATATCGAAGAAGAGCAGAGGAGTTATCTCCGGTGTCCCTGGTCAATATTTATCCCTCAATTAACATCTAAAACTGATAATCTGGTCATTATCACGTTGCTGTTTGTGGGAGCTTGCTGTGTGCAAATTAGCTGCTGCGTTTCCATTACAACAGTGACTACACTTGGGGGGGAGGGGAGTACTTCATTGGCTGTAAAGAGCTTTGGGACGTCCGGTGGTGGTGAAAGGCGCTACATAAATGCAAGTCCTTCTTTCTTCCTATGAGGAGGTTGCAAACCGCATGCACTGAGTAGAAGCTGGAGGATGACAGGTAAAACACAGAACCGCACCTCACCCCACCCCACCCCTTAAACCCGCTCTCACCTGGTTGATCCTCTTTGGAGCCCAGATGTGGGTCGCGGGGTGCCCACAGGTGTGATATTCGCTCCCGAGCGGCGGCGGCAGAGGCGGCGCTCAGGCGCCAGCGCCAGGTATGCGGCCAGGTGTGCGAGTGTGACGCCCGCGCGCTCTTCCATTGTGACACTCGCGCACGTGGAAAAGCACCAAAGACAACACGCTGGCGAACAGCTGGAAAGGGGGGTGGGGGGAGTCGCCATGTGCGGCTGGAAGACCGGCACCATCTCACTTTGCTTCCTATCCCTCTATGCAGTTACCTGTATGATATTTCGAGGTATGTGACCTGATTCGATTTGTCTTCAGCCTTGTCTATTTTTTTTAAATATAACTGCGCAGATCATATTTTAACATTTACATTGAAGGATAAATTCACCCATCCTGCTCCCAGCAAGGAGCCAAGGAAACCCCTGGTTGGAGTTACAACACTCTAGGGCAGATTCTCCCATCTGCACTGCCCTGGGAGGGTCGTGCATGTGGATTTACTCGTTTAACATTTTCATGATTTGTCTTGATCACAAAAGAAAAACAGGCATGTTGGCCCCATAGTCCCTATGAATGAATGTTATGACCTGTCACCTTAGTCCTTCATCTGTAGACGTTCTTGCCTCCCTCCCCCCCCCCCCCCCCCACTGTCCTCTTATCTCAAGTAAACCTCCTGCATTCCCACCATTGCTAAACTTGCCTCCGGGACCTGTTTCCTTTTTTGTGCCAGACATTTTTTGCCCCTCAATAACTGTGTCTAAAAAGCCCAAATCCATCTGATGTCAGGAAGCACAAAAGGCCAGAGTTTGGGGAACGCAGAGATCTAGGAGGGTTGTAGGGCTGGAGAAGGTTACAGCGAGGGGCGAGGCCAGGAAGGGATTTGAACACAGGGATGAGAATCTTAAACTTGGGGGGGAGGCCCGAGAGCCAGTCGATCAGTGAGGGCAGGGGTGCTCGGCAAGTGGGACTTGGTGCGGAATAGGATACTGGCAGTAGATTTTTGAACGATTTGAAGTTTATAGAGGGTGGAGGATGGGAGGCCATCCAGGAGAACATTGGAATAGTCAAGGAGGAGGCAACAGCATGGATGCGGGTTTCGGCAGCAGATGGGCTGAGTCAGGGACGGAGACGGGCGATGTTAAGGAGGTGGAAGTAGATGATGGAGAGAATATGGGAGAGAACTATTATTCAATTGCGTGGTGCCATGTTAAAGATGCTCCATTGTCTTTTTGAACCTGGCTTCATTGACTGTTGTAACATCATGAAACGCAGCAGTCAACTTGCGCACAGCAAGGTTCCATAAACAGCAATGAGAAAATGACCAGATAATCTGTTTTAGTGATAGTGGTTGACGGATAAATATTGGCCCAGAAAATCGGGGAGAACGCAGCTGGTCTTCTTCAAATTGTGCCATGGGATGTTTTACATCCACTTGAGAGGGCAGAGCAGGTCTCAGTTTAACATCTCATCCAGAAGACAGCGCCTCCGGCAGTGCAGCGCTCCTTCAGTACTGCGCCGAAGTGTCAGCCTAGATTATGTGCTCAAGTCTCCGGAGTGGGACTTGAACCCCCAATCTTCTTATTTAGAAGGAAGAGTTCTAACCAGTACCATTCAGTTAACCCACTAAGCCATAAAGGTGCTTCCTCCCCCAATGTTTGCTCTCGAGCTGCACCGAGTGTCTTCTGCTAACACTGCTAAAATTGGAAACTGGTGTGGGAAATGATAGGCATAAGCCTGCATCCAGCCAATCCTTGATAACATGCATTCGGGTGGTTCACCAGTATGCTGTCTTCATTTGAAAACTTTGACCAATATTTTCCAACCTCGATGTTCGGCATCCATTTTTATTCAAAATGCTCCCTTCTCCCGTACATGTACAATCTGCAAAATCAATAATTGCAGTCCTTTTATCCAGTTATTTTTAATGTGCGTTAAGCTATTGCAGGTTACAAATGTAGAACATCAAGCTTGAGTAATGATGTAACATATACTTTTGTGTGAAATTGGGTTGAAACGTTTAGCATTTATACTGGCAAATATCTCATGGAAATGCTCAGAGTCCAGAGCTGGGAGCCCATTTGTGATGTTTAGCTGCTAATCTTGCCTGTCCCATTAAATCCACTGCTCTAAATAGGCAAATCGATCAATTAAAGGACATTTGTAACTGCTTGTAAATTTTAGGCTACAGGTCAATGACTGTCATTCTCTTCTGTTAAAAGATTATTTTAAATCTGTAGTGTGACATAAAAACACTAGACACAAACTTTTTAACATATCTATAATGTATATAAATTTAATATATAAAAAATCATGCAGATTATGGAATATGTTTAGAATTTTTATTTAGTGAATACAATTAAAAACAAGAGTAATGTGCAATTTGAAGCATAAATGATAAAGAATTCCTTGTTGCTTTAATATTTCCCATTTCTCCAATGCGATGAACTAGAGCTAACATTACAGAGCTCAAGCAAGTATGGATTAATGAAGAACTGTATTCATCTGAATTGCCACATAATGCTAAATGGTGTAAAAGGGAGATGTGATAGCACTTATTGGCATCTGTCAGTCCTTCCTTGTTCCTAAGTTTTACTCTTTAAAACTGCTTGCCATTGAAAGCATGGAATGAGACATGTTGAACAGGATTGTAGTTCTGTTTATGCAGCTGCTAATAGTCGCAGAACCACGGTAACATGCTTGAATCCCTCCGCTAGCGTTGGCTGAACTGCCCTTTCAAGGTCTGACCACTTCAAGAAACACGCAGGAGCAGGAGTCATATTCTTAATTAGAGAGAGGTCCCGAACAACATTTATCCTGCTGCCATTAAGTTTTTTGTGTATTTTTAGTAGCACCATTGTGGCCAGGGATATGGTCACCTTTAAGTATCAGGCCGTTCCTCTCCATTGCTCCAATGTTATTCCCTATCTCGACCTTTCTTGTCTTTATATTATCAATACTACAATGCTCAGGGTTTTTGAATTTTCCTCTTTTGTTCCTTCTGAACTGCAAATATGTCATCCTATACAATTTCCTCCTTCCCTGTACCCCACTGTGTTGACCCATCGTGCATTTTCCTACTCTAACTCATCCTTTCACCCAATCATAACACTGTGGAGCTCCTTACTTCTTTCAGTCTTCCATCTACAGTTTTCAGCTTTATAACCCAAGCTTTACCTCACCTAATAGCTATTCATGATTTACCTGTTATTTATCCATCCTTTCCTGTACTCTTTTTCAACCTTGGTGACGCCCCGCACTATGGACCTAGACCGTTTATCTTGACTTCTGAGTATAAAATCAGCACAGAAGGGGCTGGAAAAGCACAATGAAAGAATATTTTGATTACAGTTTAAATATTCATTTCAGCTGTGCATAATTCTGTGCCAGGCCAGAGAACAACGATGTTTTGGAGCCCCAAGGTGCTACACATTGCCGTTGGTGTTGATGACAGCACTCCCACGTACAAAGGATAATAAATCATGGTCCTTTTTGTAGATAGTTGCTGTGACTTCATGAGCTAGGAGAGCCAACTGACCCCTGAGCAATGAAGTGCATTCCTCATCCATGATATCGCTGAAGCAGAACTCTGTAATGTCAAAACGAAGGACTTTCCACATAACAAGATTTGGTCTTGGGTTACCTCTGATTAGAGGCCTTTAAAGCATAAAATGTGGGGAAAAAGCCAGGGCTGTGATGGGCTCAGTAAGCAAAGATATTTGTAGCATTTTTGTCCTGTTTTATACAGTCAAAATGTTTCTGGCTGGAATAAGCCCAACATGAACTTGGCTGGCGCATGATCTTGGCAGTATAAAAACCCTGCCTTATCACACCCTTCAAATTCAACTCCGTATTAAAGGTACATTTCTTTCAGCTTAGATTTTAGTATGAGTTCAGGGGATGTCACAGTGTAAACCCATGTGAGCTCCAAGCCAGAATTAACTGGGGGGGAAAAAAAAACGTCATAAGCTCGAGAGACATAACCGCTTTGTAACTGCGATTATAAACTTCAAAAGCAGATTGAAGCTTGCAGTAGGAGTTAACCCACTTCCCACTTTCCACCGATGAGCTAAGAAAAAACAAAAATTGCTGCAGCAACTGATGATGTGGTGAAATGGCAATAGAAACATAGAAACATAGAAACATAGAAGATAGGAGCAGGAGTAGGCCATTCGGCCCTTCGAGCCTGCTCCGCCATTCAATGAGATCATGGCTGATCATCCAAATTCAGTACCCTGTCCCTGCCTTCTCCCCATATCCCTTGATCCCTTTAGCCTCAAGAAATATATCCAACTCTTTCTTGAATATATTTAATGAACTGGCCTCCACCGCCCTCTGTGGCAGAGAATTCCACAGGTTCACCACTCTCTGGGTGAAGAAGTTCCTCCTCATTTCAGTCCTAAATGGCTTACCCCTTATCCTTAGACTATGACCCCTGGTTCTGGACTCCCCGGCCATCATAAACATCCTTCCTGCATCTAGTCTGTCCAGACCTGACAGAATTTTATAGGTTTCGATGAGATCCCCTCTCAATCTTCTAAACTCCAGTGAGTATAAGCCCAATCGACACAATCTCTCCTCATATGTCATTCCTGCCATCCCAGGTATCAGCCTGGTGAATCTTCGCTGCACTCCCTCCATGGCAAGAACGTCCTTCCTCAGGTAAGGTGACCAAAACTGCACACAATACTCAAGGTGCGGTCTCACCAAGGCCCTGTACAACTGTAGCAAGACATCCTTGTTCCTGTACTCGAACCCTCTTGCTACGAAGGCCAACATACCATTTGCCTTCTTAACCGCCTGCTGCACCTGCATGCTTACCTTCAGCGACTGGTGCACAATAACACCCAGGTCTCTTTGCACTTCCCCTTCTCCCAATCTATTGCCATTCAAATAATAATCTGCCTTCCTGTTTTTGCCACCAAAGTGGATAACCTCACATTTATCCACATTACAGTGCATTTGCCATGTTTCTGCCCAATCACCCAACCTGTCCAAATCGTACTGGAGTTTCACGACATCCTCCTCACAGCTTACCCTCCCACCCAGCTTTGTGTCGTCTGCAAATTTGGAGATATTACATCCAATTCCCTCGTCCAGATCATTAATTTATATTGTGAACAGCTGGGGTCCTAGGACCGATCCTTGTGGTACCCCACTAGTCACTGCCTGCCACTCGGAAAACGACCCGTTTATTCCAACTCTTTGCTTTCTGTCCGCCAACCAGTTCTCTATCCAAGTCAATACCTTGCCCCCAATCCCATGTGCCTTAATTTTGCACACTAATCTCTTATGTGGGACCTTATCGAAAGCCTTCTGAAAGTCCAAATACACCACATCCACTGGTTCTCCCTTATCTATTTTACCAGTTACATTCTCAAAAAATTCCAGTAGATTAGTCAAGCATGATTTACCTTTTGTAAATCCATGTTGACTTTGTCCAATCCTGTCACTGCTTTCCAAGTGCTCTGCTATTACATCTTTTATAATAGACTCTAGCATTTTCCCCACTACCGATGTCAGGCTTACCGGTCTATAATTCCCCGCTTTTTCTCTACCACCTTTTTTGAATAGTGGGGTAACATTAGCTACCCTCCAATCCATGGGTACTGTTCCAGAGTCTATCGAGTTCTGGAAGATGACCAGCAATGCATCTACTATCTCTAGGGCCACTTCCTTAAGTACCCTGGGATGTAGACCATCAGGCCCTGGGGATTTATCGGCCTTCAGTCCCATCAATTTTCCTAACACCATTTCCCTACAAATACTGATTTCTTTCAGTTCCTCCCTCTCATTAGACCCTATGTTCCCCGGCATCTCTGGAAGTTATTTAATAATTTAATGCAAGATTTTAGTGATTTTTTGACACGAAGTCAAAGAATATTGTTTCCTTACAGCCATCAAACCAACCTACTTGTTTTATTTGTGCGGACAGGGTTTGGTAACAGTGACTTCACAAAGTCTGCAAGCATCCCCCCCGCCGATGTAGCACGTGCGCACGCTGCGGGTGTGACAGCAAGATTCAAAGTGGTGGACCCCCCCCACTGTATAGGGGCAGTCTAAACGGGGACAAGTCCGTGCTGAACATCTACCTCACAGTGGAGTAACCATTTCAGAATTAGAGCCGGCCGCACTGTAATAAAGGTAAGGGGATTATGTGGCAACTCAAATGAATACACGTCTTTAAAATTGATATGGAGGATCTTTCTTTAGACTGTGCTGCAATATTGAACCCTTAGAATTCCCTGGAGCCTCAGTATTCTAAGTTTTTTTTTAAAAGTAGGAATGATGTTCTTGCCATGGAGGGAGTGCAGCGAAGATTCACCAGACGAATACCTGGGATGGCAGGAATGACGTATGAAGAGAGATTGGGTTGATAAGCTTATATTCGGTAGAGTTTAGAAGAATGAGGGGATCTCATTGAAACTTATAAAATTCTAACAGGACTAGACAGACTAGATGCAGGAAGGATGTTCCCGATGGCGGGGGTGTCCAGAACCAGGGGTCACAGGCTAAGGATAAGGGGTAAGCCATTTAGGACTGAGATGAGGAGGAATTTCTTCACCCAGAGAGTGGTGAACCTGTGGAATTCTCTACCACAGAAGGCAGTTGAGGCCAATTCATTAAATATATTCAAGAAGGAGTTAGATATATTTCTTAAGGCTAAAGGGATCAAGGGATATGGGGAGAAAGCAGGGACAGGGTACTGAATTTGGATGATCAGCCATGATCTCATTGAATGGCGGAGCAGACTCGAGGGGCCGAATGGCCTACTCCTGCTCCTATCTTCTATGTTTTCTATGTTAAAGTGTTCAGCCCTAATGCTGAAATAAACCCTAAAAATACAGCAAGAAACTTAGGAACAGGTGTATCTCCCCTTATTCTGGTTCCCCTCACCAGAGGAAATAGTTTTTCTGTGTCTACCCTATCGAATCCCTTTATCATTTTAGAGACCTTGAATAGTTCACCCCTAAACTCAAGGGAATAAAATACAGTTTATACAACCTCTCCTCGTAATTTAACCCTTTAAGCCCTAGTATCGTTCTGGTGACTCTGCGCTGAACCACCGCAAGTCTGTTCCGCCATTCGATGAGATCATGGCTGATCTGTGCCTCAGCTCTATTTAACCACCTTTGCTCCATATCCCTTGATACCCTTATCTAATAAAAAAACCTATCGATCTCGGTTTTGAAAATTTCAGTTGACCCAGCATCCACAGCCTTATGGGGGAGAGAGTTCCAGTGTTTATTTTCAATACGTTTCCAACCTGTTTTGCTCCAGCCTTGTGTGCTTTATCTGGCTGTGACCTAGAGAAGACTAAGTAAGTCCCTGATTGGCTACTGCCCAGCATCAAAAGCTATTTTCTTGGCCAATCAGGAATCAGAATACTGCCATTTTTCCCAGTTGTATCATTGAAGCTCAAACCATTGTGCCAACATCAGGCCAACATTTGGAAGCCTGACTTGGTACAAATATCTTGTTGATAGTATCGGCAGCTGAGTCCCATCAAAACACATAAGGGTAGATTGTCCAATACTTATGAATTTTTCCATGGTCAGCACATCATAATTATCTGGAGCTCCAGGTGCAGATATGGATGTGAGTAGGCCGCACACTACTGGTGAGAGCAGGAAATTGTGTGGAGGTAAAATTTAAAGGATTGGGGACAATAAAAACTTATAGTGCCTCTAAAGTAAAAAATATGTTCCAAGATGTTTCCAAGTGGGAATAGACAAGCAAGCAATCAGTGAGATACGTAGAGAGCTGTTGTGTATGTACCTTTAAGGGAATAACTGGTCTCAGAATGCAGTACCGGCAGTGACCACCCCTGTATAAAAGGCCCTAGCAGGCTTCTGTAGTTTCAGTTTCCAGGTTGTCTCCATTCAGTAAAGACTTGTTATAATCAACTCCTGCAGTCCGTGTCTCAATTATACACGGACATAATACTGGCGACTAGCAGATACGAACTTACCTACAGTCTGCACCACCTCATGCGGATCCATCCCTGAAGCGAAGTTATCAGAAGGAAGAAAGAAACAGTAGAAACGGGCGTCGACTGTGGTCATCCACCTCTGAGTCAGCGGAGTTGAAGATTTGCAGGAGAGGCTGTCGAGTGCGGGGCTTGGTTATCCTGTCGATGGTGCTTCAGCTAATCGGGCTGGTGGCAGGTAGTACACTGATCCTTCCTGGGCTGCGGCGGTCTAGAGTTCAAGCGGGTGGCTTGCAATGGGGCCGAGCAGCGTTGTCGGGAAGAGAAGAGAGAGGGTGGAGCACACAGGGCGCGGCCGGTGCTATGAAGACAGGCAGCGTACAGACCCGAGAAGAGGGAGGCAAGAGTCCTGCAGGGTTGTTCCGACGACGGGGAAATAAAAAAAAATTTAAAAAGTTAAACGCGCAGAAAGCCGCGAGGAGCTGCAGTTTGCCGCGGAGAACGGCGTTAGCAGCAACGCGGGGGGAAGTGCGCGAAGACCATAGGGCGTCGCCATCAAGGCATAAAACACCAGCAACAGCGCTAGCAACAGCAGAGAAGACAGAAGCACGGGAGGCGCCATCTTAATCCAGCGGGGAAGAAGGCAAAGCGCGGGAGGCGCCATTTTGTTAAATCGGGGAAGAAGGCAAAGCGCGGGAGGCGCCATCTTAGATTTTCAAGATGCCAAAGACTGGCTATATCACTGCCTTCGATAATGCAATAGAAGACTGGACCACGTATGTGGAAAGAGTCGAGGTATATTGCGAGGCAAACGAAATAGCCGATGAGAAAAAGGCATCGGTATTGCTAAATTTAATGGGCGCAAGAACGTACGGCCTATTGCGGGACCTGATTACTCCAGCCAAACCGAAGGCGAAGAGTTTTAACGAAATTGTTGCTATCTTACAGGAACACCTAAACCCTGCACCGCTGCTGATAGCAGAAAGATTTAAATTCCACAGGAGAAATCAGCATAAAGATGAGAGCAATGCTGATTACCTTACGGAACTGCGCAAGCTATCAAAACACTGCCAGTTCGGAGCAGGACTGACAGATACCCTACGGGACAAATTTGTCTGTGGACTCCTGAGTGAAGGAACCCAGAAGAGGTTACTCTCAGAGAAAGAGCTGACGCTAGATAAGGCTTTCAGCGTGGCAGTATTGTACGAAGCAGCAGCCAGGGGAGCTGCGGAAATACAACAAAAGCCACAGGAATACGGCACCCACGAAATGACACGGGGATTTGCAAAATGTTATCGCTGCGGCAGAACAACCCATGACCAGAAGGACTGCTGGTCCAAGGACAAACTATGCAGGCAATGCGGAAAGATGGGACACATTGCACGAGTTTGCAGGTCTGGGAAGAAGACCAACGACAACAAAAAGGATACTAAGGAACCGTACAGGAAAGTACAAAAGATGACGGACAGTAGTTCCGAAGACCAGATGAGCGATAGTGAATCCGGGAACAAGAGACTAAGCTGTCTCAAACTTTACAACGTAATCGCAAAAGAGGATCACCGAACCATTTGGGTCACCCTCACGATAGCAGGGTCCCAAGTCAAAATGGAATTGGATACAGGATCAGCTCTAACCATCATGAATCGACGAGACTACGAGCGGCTATTCTCACACATACCCTTGAGAGAGACATCCATTGTCTTGAGGACGTATACGAGGCAAAAAGTATACCCCAGAGGAAAAATAAGGGTGCCTGTCGAATACAACGGCAAGAAAATACGGAAATTGTATCTACATACTGCAAGATGGTGGACCACTGTTATTGGGACGTGAATGGATCAGAAATATAAGTTTAGACTGGCACTCCATTCAGGCACTGACGGTGGCTGGTAAAAAGGATGACGACGTCACTCCTGGACGATTGTCAACAATCTTAGCTGATGCCAAAGAGGTATTTCAACAAGAACTGGGCACTCTTAAAGGCGTAACCGCCTCGATAAAAATAGAGGAGAATGCAATTCCCAAGTTTTCAAAGCAAGACCGGTACCATATGCAATTCGCCCAGCCGTCGAGGCAGAGCTGGAGAATCTGGAGAATGCAGGCGTGTTATCTAAGGTAGACTGGAGCGAGTGGGCGACACCCATCGTTCCTGTCATGAAGAAAACGTTAAACAATAAGTCTGAGGAGCCAAGGAAGGTTCGCATCTGTGGGGACTTCAAGGTGACGGTGAACCCAGTCCTTCACACAGTACAATATCCTCTTCCAAGGATAGAAGATATCTTCGCCTCACTATCTGGAGGGAAGCGTTTTACAAAAATTGACCTAGCACAAGCATATTTGCAGATGGAGGTTGAAGAATCCTCTAGGAAGTATCTCACGATAAACACTCACAAAGGTCTTTATCAGTACAATCGACTGGTATTCGGAGTAGCATCAGCTCCGGCGATATGACAAAGAGCGATGGAACAAGTCCTGCAAGGGATTCCGGGGACTCAGTGTTACTTGGACGACATCCTAGTGACAGGTGAAGATGACAGTGAACACCTTGCCAATGTAGAGCAGGTGCTCACTAGACTACGTGAACATGGGCTATGAGCCAATCGCCCCAAGTGCGAGTTTTTTAAGAAACAGATATTGTATTGTGGTCACGTGATTGATGAAGAGGGGTTGCATAAGTCCCCTGACAAAATTGAAGCGGTAGTTAAGGCTCCAGCGCCTGAAAATGTGTCGCAACTGAGGTAATTCCTCGGATTGGTGAATTACTACCATAAGTTTTTGCCAAATTTGTCCACAATTCTGCACCCACTGAACGCCCTACTATGAACGGGAGTAGCATGGAAATGGAGCGATGAATGTAAGCGGGCCTTTCAGAAGATAAGGACCTAATCACTTCAAGAGAAGTATTGGCTCACTACAACCCATCACTACCGATAAGACTGGCGTGTGATGCGTCTCCCTACGGCATTGGGGCGGTACTGTCACATAAATTCCTTGATGGTTCAGAGAGGCCGATAGCTTTTGCGTCACGCTCGTTAACTTCAGCCAAGCGTAACTACGCCCAGATTGACAGAGAGGCCCTCAGCCTGGTGTGGGGGGTGAAGAAGTTCAATCACTACCTGCACGGTCAGAAATTTACTCTACTAACTGATCATCAACCTCTTGTCTCCATTTTCAACCCTCAGAAGGGCGTACCGATAATGACAGCACAACGGCTACAGAGGTGGTCCCTTTTCCTAGGGGCACACCAATATGACATCGTGTACAAAGGAACTAAACAGCATGGAAATGCTGATGGATTGTCGCGCCTACCGTTGCCGACGGTGGAAGAAGAACTTGCAGTGGATCCAGTGGAGATATTCCACTCGACCATAGTCGAATGTCTCCCTGTGACGAATGCAAACATAGAAAAGGAAACACGAAATGACCCAACACTCTCCTGGGTCTATGATTTAACAGTGAAGGGATGGCCAGCACATGGTGAACCACTGCTGCCAGCGTTCTCGCCGAGAAGAGAACAGCTGTCAGTGTGCAGAGGAACCTTGATGTGTGGATCCAGAGTAGTAATTCCACCCAAATTGAAGGATAGAGTGCTCAATGAGCTTCATGAGGGTCATCTGGGAGGGCTAAAAATGAAGAACTTAGCCAGAGCGTTTGTGTGGTGGCCGGGAATCGATAGAGAAATCGAAGAGATGACCAAGAGCTGTACAGGATGCCAGAAGGTCCAAAACGCCCCACCACAAGCCCCTCTACATCCATGGGAGTGGCCCTCGTCTCCATGGCAAAGGGTGCACATTGATTTTGCTGGTCCCTTTATGGACTTGATGTTTTTAATTGCGGTGGATGCACATTCAAAGTGGCCAGAGGTAATAAGAATGTCCTCAACCACCACAGAAAAAACTATCACAGTCTTACGAACCATATTCACCAGGAATGGGCTGCCTGAGCAGATTTGCTCTGACAATGGACCACAGTTTGTGTCTGAAGAGTTCCGGAGGTTCTTAAAGAACAATGGTGTTAAGCATTACACATCCGCCCCATATCATCCAGCCACTAATGGATTGGCCGAGAGGTTTGTTCAAACATTCAAGAAGGCTATCAAGGCAATGTGTAATGAAGATATACCCCTACAACACAAGGTGGATAACTTCTTCTTTGCCTACCGGAATGCGACACATGCGGTTACCAACCAAACTCCAGCCATGATGTTCTTCAATCGAAGACTACGATGCCGCTTGGATTTGGTTAAGCCAAACATCAGAAGAGATGTGGAGAACAGGCAGTTTCAGAATATGAATGAAAGGCCGACCAGGAGTTTTAAGATAGGTCAACCAGTTTTGGCCCGGGACTACCGCACAGAGAAATGGCAGCCAGGAACGATCTGTACACGGCAAGGACCTCTAATGTATACCGTGGACGTTGGAGAGAGCATTGTAAGACGCCATGCTGACCAGATTCTAGAGTCACTGGTGTAGTGTATGTAACTGTTCTACCTTTAAGAGAACTATTGTATGTAACCGTTCACCTTTAAGAGAACTACTTTAGGTGTGGCACTACTTTATCTTGGCTGCTGTATACTGTAATACCGACGGTGACCACACCAGTATATAAGTGCTGTGTCAGGATTTATTGGGCAGATTCGCCCTGACCTTCGAATAGTAAAGTCCTGTTTAAGTTACTCTTGTAGTCTGTGTATTACTTCGCTATACAACCCACAGGCTTTACAGTGGCGACGAGTTCGATCTTACCCTGCGGCAACAATACTTCTGAAGAAGTAAACGAGCGTCGAAAAGAGGCACCCGCCCTCGTCGTTTTGCTGAGAGAAAACTCGAGTCTGCAGACCAAGAAAGGAGGAAGATGTCAAACATGAAGTCTTCCATCAGCAACAGGCACGGATTGTCCCTTCTGCCACGGTGGTGAGTGAGCCGATCAACACGAGAAGCAAGTCGGCCACGGTGACTGTGAGTAAAGGGAAAATAGAAACAAATAAACGGAGGATAAGGGCGGTGCACTCGACCACGGTCGAGGGGGAAAGGAGCCGGACAGAAGTCGGGCCCAGAGGCGCTGAGACTGGGGCAGCGTGGAGCAGAAGCTGCGGTACAAGCGGGCTGGGGAGCGTCGTGAGACGGCTAGACCGCGACGGCGAAAAAGGCCGGGCAACTACCGCGACCACGAGGCGCTGCGACCGGGATCGTAAGGCGCGGGAAGATATAAAAATAAATAAGCCATGGAGAACTCAGCCGCAGCCGGGGAGGAAAGCACCGGACTGCGAGAAGCTGGGAGGTGCGATTGGGGTGAAAAAGGCCAGACAGTGATTGAGGCCACGAAGCGCTGCGACCGGATCGTAAGGCGCGGGACGATATAAAATAAATAAATCGCGGAGAACGTAGCCGCAGCCGGGGAGGGAAGCACTGGACTGCGAGAGGGCTGGAGGCGCGATTGGGAGCCCGAGCGAGCGGGAGAGACAGAGCCCGAGCGAGGAAGGCTGAGCGAGATCCAGCCCAGCGGCTGAAACTGTTCGCCGCCAACGGGTTGTACCCAGCACCGGCTGCCCTGCCGAGAGAAGGGAACGCGCTGAAGCCGACGCGCAGGCTGCAAACCCGAAAGCCAGCGGCCATCGCCCGAGGGAAGCTTACCCCTCCTGCCAGGGGAAGAAACGCGGGAAGCCGCCAGTAGGCGGGGAAGAAGACAGAAGCGGGAACCGCCATTTTTGAAGTGGGCGGGGAAAGAAGATAAGCGCGGGAAACCGCCATCTGGAAAAAAAAAAGTTAAAGAATATTGTTGTTGTTTCTCAGGAAGAGTGTGAAGATGCCTAAGCATAGTAACAGCAACGGTTTCAATGCCGAGGTGGAAGACTGGCCCACGTATGTAGAACGCATCGAGATATATTGTACGGCTAATAAGATAGCAAATTATGAAAAAGCTCTAACCTTATTAAACTCAATGGGTGCGAGGACATACGGGTTATTGAAGCATCTTCTATCACCAGCTAAACCGGCGGATCAGTCTTTCGATAATATTGTTGCTGTCCTGAAGGATCATTTTAACCCCGCACCGCTGATGTTAGCGGAACAATCTAAATTTTACGGGAGAACGCAACGAAAAGAGGAAAGCAACGCGGAGTACTTGGTCGAGCTGTGTAGACTAGCGAAATACTGCCAGTTTAGAGGAAATCTGACAGAGGCATTGCGAGACAAGTTCGTGTGTGGATTGTCGAAGGAAGGAACGCAAAAACGACTACTCGAAGAGAACGACCTTACACTTGATAAGGCTGTCCTTATTGCAGCATCGCACGAAGCCACAGCGAGAGGCACGGCGGAAATGCAGCGGAAGACAGCGGTACTCAGTGTGGATCAAATGACTTCGGGTACAACGAAATGTTCTCGTTGTGGGAAGACAACACACGACCAGAACCAATGCTGGGTTAAAAACCAGGACTGTAGGAAATGTGGCAAGCTTGGCCACATAGCTAAGGTATGCCGGTCAGGAAAGAAGAACAACAATAATAAGTCACCGCAGAAGAAGTACAGAAAGGTACATGAGGTGACTGGGAAGAGTCCAGATGAACAGAATTCGGACTCAGACTCCAACAGCAAGGCACTGGGTAGTCTGAGGATTCATAATGTGAGTAAAGAAGCTGACCGACAAACTATCTGGATCACACTACAGATTGCAAAAGTCCAAGTGAAGATGGAAGTGGACACCGGATCGGCGTTGACGGTCATGAATAAGCATGATTACAAAAAGTTATTCAAACATATTCCCCTACGGGATACGGAGATAGTATTGCAGACATACACGGGGCACAAAGTATACCCCATCGGAAAGATAGAAGTCAAGGTGAGATACAAAGACAAAGATCACCAAAGGATGGACTTGTATGTGCTGCCCGAGGGAGGTCCACCACTTCTGGGACCGGAGTGGATCAGGAAAATAAAGATAGACTAGCATTCACTAAACACAATGACGGTAGATTCCGGGAAGGAAGAGGTCAAACCTGAGCGGTTGTCCAGAATATTGGACGAAGCTAAAGAGGTATTCCAGCAAGGACTGGGAACACTGAGAGGAATTAAAGCAAAAATCAAGATTGCAGAACATGCAAGCCCAAAATTTTTCAAAGCCAGATCGGTACCTTAAGCGATACGACCTGCTGTGGAGGCAGAACTGGAAGAGCTTGAACGTTCAGGGGTACTGTCTAAGGTGGACTGGAGTGAGTGGGCCACGCCCATTGTTCCCGTCATGAAGTCTTCATCAAGTATCAAGCCAGGGGGACTGGGGAAGGTCCGCATCTGCGGAGATTTCAAGATCACAGTTAATCCGGTGCTTCACACGGTACAATACCCGCTTCCGCAGATTGAGGATATCTTTGCTTCATTGTCTGGCGGGCAACACTTCACCAAGATAGACCTGGCACAGGCATACTTACAAATGGAAGTCGAGGAAGAGTCGCGCCAGTATCTCACAATCAACACGCACAGAGGCTTGTATCGTTATAATAGACTGGTTTTTGGAGTAGCTTCGGCTCCAGCAATTTGGCAGAGGGCAATGGAGCAGGTCTTACAAGGTGTTCCAAGCACGCAGTGTTACTTGGACGATATCCTGATTACGGGAGAAGACGAGGAGGAACACCTCACAAATTTGAAACTGGTGCTCACCAGGTTGAAGGAATATGGCCTTCGAGTTAATCGCCAGAAATGTGAGTTCTTCCAGAAACGGATCTCGTACTGCGGTCATGTCATTGACCAAGAGGGGCTGCACAAGTCGCCTGACAAGATAGAAGCTGTCGTGAAGGCCCCCGCTCCGGAAAACGTTTCACAGTTGAGATCGTTTCTGGGGTTGATTAATTATTATCACAAGTTTCTGCCAAATTTATCCACGGTGCTACATCCGCTGAATGCTCTGTTACGGAAAGAAGTGCCATGGAAGTGGAGCGAGGACTGTAAAAAGGCCTTTCGCAGAAGCAAGGCGTTGATTACCTCTGAGGAAGTGTTGGCTCATTTCAACCCAATGTTACCTCTTCGTCTAGCTTGTGATGCTTCCCCTTATGGAATTGGAGCAGTACTTTCACACAAGTTACCAAATGGCTCGGAAAGGCCAGTCGCATTTGCGTCCCGATCGTTGACCTCCGCGGAGCGAAATTACGCTCAGATAGACAGGGAGGCCCTCAGCCTTGTGTGGGGAGTAAAGAAATTCAATCATTACCTGCAGGGCAAGAAGTTCACATTACTGACAGACCACCAGCCGTTGGTGTCCATATTCAACCCTAACAAGGCCGTTTCCACTATGACAGCGCAAAGGTTACAGAGGTGGTCCGTGTTACTTGGGGCACACCAATATGACATTGAATACAAAAGCTCCAAACAGCATGGAAATGCTGATGGGTTATCGCGCCTACCGTTGCCGGTAGTAGAAGAGGCGGCTACAATGGACCCGGTAGAGATGTTCCACTCATCCATAGTAGAATGTCTACCAGTAACCAATTCGATGATCGAGAATGAAACAAGAAATGACCTGACTCTCTCACGGGTCTACGATCTAACAGTGGAGGGATGGCCAGCACATGGCGAACCAACACTGCCAGCATTTTCGCAACGGAAAGAACAGCTGTCAGTGTGCCGAGGAACCTTGATGTGTGGATCGAGAGTGGTGATTCCACCCAAACTTCAGCATAAGGTGCTAAAGGAACTTCACGAGGGGCATCTGGGTGGAGTGAAAATGAAGAACCTAGCAAGAGCGTTTGTGTGGTGGCCAGGTATTGATGGAGACATCGAGGAAATAACCAAGAGTTGTCTAGGATGCCAGAAGGTCCAAAACACGCCACCACAAGCTCCTCTGCATCCATGGGAGTGGCCCTCATCTCCTTGGCAAAGGGTACACATCGACTTTGCTGGTCCATTTATGGACTCAATGTTTCTAATAGCGGTGGATGCACACTCCAAGTGGCCGGAGGTAATAAAGATGTCCTCCACCACCACGGAAAAAACCATCACAGTATTAAGGACCATGTTTGCCAGGAATGGGCTGCCGGAACAGGTCTGTTCTGATAATGGACCACAATTTGTGTCCGAAGAATTCAGGAAGTTCTTAAAAAGCAATGGGGTCAAGCACTACACGTCAGCCCCATACCATCCCACCACCAATGGCTTAGCTGAAAGGTTTGTCCAGACCTTCAAGAAGGCCATAAAGGCCATGGGTAATGAGAACATCAACTTACAACATAAGGTAGATAACTTCTTGTTGGCGTACAGGAATGCAACACATGCGGTCACAAATCAAACTCCCGCCATGATGTTTTTCAATAGAAGACTAAGATGCCGGCTGGATTTGATTAAGCCAAACGTCAGAAGGGACGTAGAGAACCGGCAATTCCAGGGCATGAATGAAAGGCCAACTAGATCTTTTCAGACAGGTCAACAAGTTTTGGCCCGGGACTACCGTACCGAGAAATGGCAGCCTGGAACTATTGTAAAAAGGCTAGGGCCGCTGCTGTATACAGTGGACATTGGTGACAGCATAATAAGGCGCCATGTTGACCAGATCATAGGGTCATCCACAAAGAGCCAACCTACTCCACAACCTTACACGGCTAATGTAGAAACAGAGATACCCAGAGCACCTACCTCCGATCTGGTAATACTGGAATCAGATGATCCTGACACTGTCCTTCAAGCTGAATCGGCCTTGCCGGAAGAACCTACTACCCCGCCGAAAACTACTACACCACCGAGGCGTTATCCGGACAGAGTCAGGAGACCTCCAGAGAGACTGAATCTGTGAACTGTTTTACATAATTTGTATATATGTTCTAATGATATGGTTAATGGGGAATAAGTATGTTGTAAGCTAAAAAGGGAGGATTGTAGTGTATGTAACTGTTCTACCTTTAAGAGAACTATTGTATGTAACCGTTCACCTTTAAGAGAACTATTTTAGGTGTGGCACTACTTTATCTTGGCTGCTGTATACTGTAATACCGACGGTGACCACACCAGTATATAAGTGCTGTGTCAGGATTTATTGGGCAGATTCGCCCTGACCTTCGAATAGTAAAGTCCTGTTTAAGTTACTCTTGTAGTCTGTGTATTACTTCGCTATATAACCCACAGACTTTACAACTGGAAAACATCAACTCCACACCATGATCTGATACACCTGGCGATGAAACCGAAGTACCAATTGCATCTACCGCAGAATTGGTGATATTGGAAGCAGACGAACCAAACAACGACATTGATCCTGACTCAACTTTGCCAGAAGAACCTGATACCCCAAAGAGGCGTTATCCAGACAGAATCAGGAAGCCTCCTCAAAGACTGAACTTATAATTGCTTAACTTCAACCAATGTATCTAGCAACCGTAATTGTAATTGTAATTAGTTATTATTTAGTTGTTAAATGAATGTTATGTACTGTTTATCTAAAAGGGGAGGAATTGTTGTGTATGTCCCTTTAAGGGAATAACTGGTCTCAGACTGCAGTACCGGCAGTGACCACCCCTGTATAAAAGGCCCTAGCGGGCTTCTGTAGTTTCAGTTTCCAGGTTGTCTCCATTCAGTAAAGACTTGTTATAATCAACTCCTGCAGTCCGTGTCTCAATTATACATGAACATAATAAGAGTGATTAGGAGGGGTAACCAAAAGCTTGGTCAAAAAGATTGATTTAGGGCAAGTTTTAAGAGGCAGACAGAGCAGTGGACAGAGAGTGGTTTAGAGAGGGAATTTCAGCAAGAAGGACTAAGTTGGCGGAAGGATGTCGTAGCAATAGTGGGGTAAAGGGAGGGTGGGGATGTGGCCACAGCAGGCCAGGGTCAGAGGATTAAAGGATGCTGGCAGAGGTTGCAGAGATAGGGGGAGGCTGGTGAAGTATTTGAAGAAAAGAGCAAGAATTTTAAATTTATGTGTTGGAGGACAAGGAGCCAATGTAGATTAGCGAGGACAGAGCAGATAGGCGAGTGAAACCTTTAAAGGGAAGTGTCTGAATAGGGGATAAAAGTCCAGTCAAACTTAGGAAAGGCTTTGCAACCCATTGGCAGTCTTTGCTGTCACGAAAGAGGGCTCAGAAGTAATGGGCAAAAATGAAATGAAAGGAAACCTGTGTATGAGGTGGTTATAAGCCGGGTGTTCCTCTTTTCAATTCCACGGCACTATCCCCATTTATCAACATTGCAGCATGCCTATAAGGAGCTGGAGGCTGGTTTGAAGCCACGGCAGACCGCTATTATTACTTGCTATACCTGCCAAATGCTGTATGTTGCTGCAGTTAGGATACGGTTGATGGCATCTTTGCAGGTTTGGCCAAGATATACTACCTTTTGATTACTCTGCTATGTCTTCGTTCATGCATTATCACTTAAAGCACGATGTACTATAATTGGTGTGTTTTGCCAAGGCCCACCCAGCATTATGTTTAGCAAGTCCTTCAGGTATCATTTTTCCTTAGGAATTGGTGCTCTCACATACACTAATCATCTGCAAAGCGATGTATCTGCAGTTGTGTCTGCAGTTGTGGCTGGAGGGCATCAGCTGTTAGCAAACAACATCTCGAGTGCTGCTTGACCTGTCTAGAATCCATCCATTAGTCCTTAGCAGGGAAGTCCTGCTACAACTGTACAGGGTATTGGTGAGACCACACCTGGAGTACTGCATACAGTTTTGGTCTCCTTATTTAAGGAAGGATATACTTGCACTGGAGGCAGTTCAGAGACGATTCACTAGGTTAATTCCAGAGATGAAGGGGTTGACTTATGAGGAAAGGTTGAGCAGGCTGGGCCTATACTCATTGGAATTTAGAAGAATCAGAGGTGATCTTATTGAAACATATATGATACTGAGGGGGCTTGACAAGGTAGATGCAGAGAGGATGTTTCCCCTCGAGGGGAACTCTAGAACTCGGGGGCGTAGTTTCAGAATAAAGGGTCGCCCTTTTAGAACTGAGATAACGAGGAATTTCTTCTCTCAGAGGGTCGTAAATCTGTGGAATTCTCTGCCCCAGAGAGCCGTGGAGGCTGGGTCATTAAATACATTTAAGGTGGAGATTGACAGATTTTTGCAAGATATGCAGGTGCAGCAGGCGGTTAAGAAGGCAAATGGTATGTTGGCCTTCGTAGCGAGAGGGTTTGAGTACAGGAACAAGGATGTCTTGCTGCAGCTGTACAGGGCCTTGGTGAGACCACATCTGGAGTATTGTGTGCAGTTTTGGTCGCCTTATCTGAGGAAGGATGTTCTTGCCATGGAAGGAGTGCAGCGAAGATTCACCAGGCTGATACCTGGGATGGCAGGAATGACATATGAGGAGAGATTGGGTCAATTGGGCTTATACTCGCTGGAGTTTAGAAGATTGAGAGGGGATCTCATCGAAACTTATAAAATTCTAACAGGACTAGACAGACTAGATGCTGGAAGGATGTTCCCGATGGTCGGGGAGTCCAGAACCAGGGGTCACAGTCTAAGGATAAAGGGTAAGTCATTTAGGACAGAGATGAGGAGGAATTTCTTCACCCAGACAGTGGTGAACCTGTGGAATTCTCTACCACAGAAGGCAGTTGAGGCCAATTCATTAAATATATTCAAGAAGGAGTTGGATATATTTCTTAAGACTAAAGGGCTATGGAGAGAAGGCAGGAACAGGGTACTGAATTTGGACGATTAGCCATGATCTCATTAAATGGCGGAGCAGGCTCGAGGGGCCGAATGGCCTACTCCTGCTCCTATCTTCTATGTTTCTATGTTTCTATAAGGGAGTGAAGGGTTATGGGGAGCGGGCAGGGAAGTGGCTTTGAGCCCAAGATCAGTCATGATCTTATTGAATGGCGGAGCAGGCTTGAGGGGCCAAGTGGCCTATTCCTGCTCCTATTTATGTTCTTATCTTCTTCTTCTTTCAATTTGGGAGATTCCAAAAGCACCTCATTGGCTGTAACATGCTTTGGGACGTCATGTAAGGCGCTATATAAATGCTAATTTCTATCTTTTTTTTTTCATTGGCAACATAATGAAGCTGCAGGAAACAGTGAAGCAGAAGAGCAATTGCCACCAGGATTCCTCAAAAACTGAAGTGGCAGCAGGACAAAACCTCCCACAAAAAATAAGATAAACAGTGCAGAAATTCCTTTAAAATTGTTAATTAATTGGTGTTTTTTTTTTACCATGCCCTTTAAATGAACTTGTGCACACAACTGATTCCCTATCAACCCTGGAAGCCCATTATTTAGGGGTATAATTATCATTGAACGTCCTGCATGCATGAATGTCAGGAAATTAAGTGCAGGACGTTAAGAGCCTTATTTCAATATTTTAATGAAGCTCCCACCTGTTTCAAAACAGGTGTTTCCTGCCCCCATTTCTCCCCACCCCAGAAATGTACAGGATCTGCTCAGCAGATAAGATCTGGCATTATGGATCTCTTCCCAACTATTTTCTCCTCTGTTTCTGGCAATCCCGAGACGCAGCGAATTGATATTGAAAATAAAATACTGCTGCTGTGAAGTGGAAATTATAGAGTATTTTATTTGCACAGGATGTCACATAGCCTTGAGGGTGTTACAAGGCAATAATGGGTTGAGATTTTCCAGCTTCTGTGGTTCTTTACTATACAGACTGGCGGAGTTTGTCTTATTTTTGTTTGTCAAACATTTGTTTGCAGCGGGTGCCATGGTTGATCGTGGCAGGTGCTCATATTTGAACCACGTGTTCTGAACAGAATTGCTTTTATACCAAGTGATTTAAAGAGCAGTAATATTGGGATTTATTTCACTTCATGCAGATCACAAGGACATAATCATACCCTGTATATATTTGAAATTGGTCTGCACAATAGATTTTGCTTTTGCATTCACTGCAACTATGATTTCCATTGCATAGCAACATTATTTTACAATTAGTGCCAATGCACTTAATCCCTGGATTGCCAACACTATGATAATAGTGTAAAATCTCTGATCAGGTTTGCCCAATAAAACAGGTGTAAGTCATTCAAATCTGATCAGAAAGTTGGACGGATATCTGTAATGCCAGATTTACAGCCACTGTGCACATCACGTGCATTTCTCGAGGTGAAATGCAGAACAATGACGCTGCTAACTTGACAAAACTACAACACAGGACTACATGCATGCTAAACAGCGAAAGCAGCATGTGACAGACAGAGCTAAGTGTTACGTCCGTGTAATAATAAGAAAAGGACTGCAGAGAACGGTACAACAGGTGTTTACTCAACGTGGTTCAAACTGCAACTGAAACAACAGATTACTACTCAACGTTATATACAGGTGTGGTCACTGCCGGTACTACAGTATACATGAGCTGTAGAAAGTAGTTCCCCCCTTAAAGGTACATACATTACAATTCCTCCCCTTTTAGATTAACAGTACCATAACACTCATTTAACAATTAAATATCAAACTAATTACAATTAACACTTTTAACATGCAACATTAGCTGAAAATAGTCTATTTATAAATTCAGTCTTTGGGGAGGCTTCCTGATCCTTTTTGGATAGCGCCTTTCCCGAGTGTCTTGCTCTTGGTGCGGAGGCGATTCTGGCCCCCTGTCGTCGGTTGGTTCATCAGCTTCCGATGCTACTGTTTCTGGGGTAGATGCTACCTGTACGTCGGGTTCATCACCAGGTACGTATGGGCGTAGTTACGCTCGGCTGAGGTTAGTGATCGTGACGCAAAGGCTATTGGCCTCTCTGAGCCGTCCGAGAATTTGTGCGACAGCACCACTCCAATGCCGTAGGGTGATGCATCAGAAGCCAACCGAATTGGTAACGTGGGTTGTAATGGGCCAATACCTCTTTCGATGTGATTAGTGTTTTGCTCTTCTGGAAAGCTCGTCTACATTCGTCATTCCACTTCCATGGCACCCCAGTTTGCAGTAGGGTGTTCAGTGGGTGTAGTATTGTAGACAAATTTGGCAAGAACTTATGGTAATAGTTTACCAGCCCGAGGAACGACCTCAGTTGTGACACATTTTCTGGTGCTGGAGCCTTGACTACTGCCTCAATCTTCTCTAGGGACTTATGTAACCCCTCTTTATCGATAACGTGGCCACAATACGAGATCTGTTTTCTAAAAAACTCGCATTTGGGGCGGTTAGCTCGGAGCCCATATTCCTGCAATCTAGTGAGCACCTGCTCCAGGCTGGCAAGGTGATCACTGTCATTTTCGCCCGTGACCAGGATGTCGTCCAAATAACACTGGGTCCCTGGGATCCCTTGCAGGACTTGTTCCATTGCCCTCTGCCAAATAGCCGGAGCTGATGCTACCCCAAATACCAGCCGGTTGTATTGGTAGAGACCTTTATGGGTGTTGATTGTGAGGTATTTTTTTGATGCTTCTTCTACCTCCATTTGCAGATACGCCTGGGCCAGATCAATCTTAGTGAAGCGTTTCCCTCCAGATAGTGAGGCGAAAATATCTTCAATCCGCGGAAGTGGATATTGTATGGTGTGAAGGACCGGGTTCACTGTTACCTTAAAGTCCCCACAGATGCGAACCTTCCTTGGTTCCCCAGGCGTGCTGCTCAACGACTTTTTCATCACAGGGACGATGGGTGTAGCCCACTCGCTCCAGTGTACCTTGGACAGTACACCTGAACGTTCCAGACTCTCCAGCTCTGCTTCGACGGCTGGGCGGATCGCATAAGGTACCGGTCTGGCCTTAAAAAATTTTGGCCTTGCGTTTTCTTTAATTTTAATCGTCGCTGTCATGCCTTTTAGTGTTCCGAGTCCTTGCTGGAACACTTCTTTCGCGTCAGTTAGGATCTTTGACAGTCGCCCAGGTGTGACGTCGTCATCCTTTTTGTCAGCCACAGTTAGTGCCTGTATGGAATGCCAATCCAGTTGTATTTTCCGGATCCATTCACGTCCCAGTAATGGTGGTCCTCCATCTTGCAATACATACAGGTCTAGTTTTGGTGTTTCCTTACCATTATATATAACGGTCACCCTTATTTTTCCTTTGGGGTAGACTTTTTGCCCCGTGTACATCTTCAAAATAATTTTTGTGTCTCTCAAGGGTATGTGTGAGAATAGCCGCTTGTAGTCCCATCGGTTTATGACTGTTAGAGCTGATCCTGTGTCCAATTCCATCTTTACCTGGACTCCTGCTATCTTGAGAGTGACCCAAATGGTTCGGTGATCCTCCGTTGTGATCACATTATGTAGTTTCAGACAACTCAGTTCCCTGCTTTCGGAGTCGTTATCACTCTTTTGTTCGTCTGAACTATTCTCCGTTATCTTATGTACCTTCTTGTACTTCCCTTTGGTCTGTTTCTTATTGCTGGTTTTCTTTCCCGACCTGCAGACTCGTGCTATGTGTCCTACTTTTCCACACTGTCTGCACACTTTATCTTTGAACCAGCCATCATTCTGGTCGTGTGTTGTTCTGCCGCAGCGATAGCACTTCTCTGTTCCATATGACATTTCGTTTGTGCCATATTCTTGCGGTCTCTGTTGCATCTCTGCAGCACCCCGTGTTGCTGCTTCATATGATACCGCAATGCTGAAAGCCTTTTCCAGCGTAAGGTCCTTTTCAGATAAAAGCCGTTTCTGTGTTCCTTCACTTTGAAGCCCACACACAAACTTGTCCCTTAAGGTATCTGCTAGTCCCGTTCCAAACTGGCAGTGTTTCGATAGCTTGCGCAGTTCCGTTAAATACTCAGCATTACTTTCATCTTTATGCTGGTTCCTTTTGTGAAACTTAAATCTTTCTGCTATCAGCAGCGGTGTGGGGTTTAAGTGGTCCTGTAGGATTGACATTATGTTTTCAAAATCCTTTTCTACTGGCTTCTCTGGGGTTACTAGGTTTCGTAGTAAGCCATACGTTTTTGCACCCATTGAATTCAACAATACCAGCGCTTTCTTGTCATCTGGCACTTCATTCGCCTTGCAGTACACTTCTATGCGTTCGACATATGTCGTCCAATCTTTGACTTCATTGTCGAACGCTGTGATACTGCCACTCTTCGGCATTTTTGGCTGTGGTTAGACTGGCTTAAAATGGCATCTCCCGCGCTTTCCTTTGTTCCCCGCTGCGGCTTAAAATGGCGTCTTCTGCGTTGCTGCCAACGCCGCTGTCGGCGGTCCTCGTGGCAAATGGCGATGCCCTGTGGGTTTCGTGCGCTGCTCCTGCACTGCTGCCAATGCCGCTCTCTGCGGTCCTCGTGGCAATGGCAGCGCCTCGCGTTTTCCTGCGTGCCTCTCTCCCCCGTTGACGCTGCTCGGCCCTTGAACACCGGCTGCGCTCTGCTCTCTCTCGCCTCTCTCCCCCGTTGACGCCGCTCGTTCCTGAACACCGGCTGCACCCTGTGCGCTCTGCCCTCTCTCTCTCCCCCGTCGATGCTGCTCAGCCTTTTTCTGTGCCGCTCGGTCGGGCTCTAGCCCGTCGCTGTCCGGGAAGGGTCTGCACAGTACCTGTTGCCAGCCCGTTTCGCTGGACCACCGTGACTGGAAAGCCAAGCCTGGCTCTCGACAGCCTCCCCTGCGATGCTCAAATCTCCACTGGATGACTGGGTGGTTGCCCGTGGTCGACGCCCGTGCTTCTGGACTCGACCTTCTTCCACTGTTCTCCAGGAGCGAATCCCTGGGAGGTGATGCAGAGTTGCAGGTAGGTTCGAACTTGCTCATCGCCACTGTTACGTCCGTGTAATAATAAGAAAAGGACTGTAGAGAACGGTCCAACAGGTGTTTACTCAACGTGGTTCAAACTGCAACTGAAACAACAGATTACTACTCAGCGTTATATACAGGTGTGGTCACTGCCGGTACTACAGTATACATGAGCTGTAGAAAGTAGTTCCCCCCTTAAAGGTACATACATTGCATTAAGCAATCCCACAACCAAATGGCTCTGGTCAAAGCTCTGTAGTCCTGCCACAACCAGTTGTCCGTGGTGGTGGACAGTTCAGCAATGAATGGGAGGAGGAAGCTCCCATGAACATCCCCATCCTCAATGATGGCGGAGCCCAGCACGTGAGTGCAAAGGACAAGGCTGAAGCATCTTCAGCCAGAAGTGCCGAGTGGATGATACTTCTTGGCCTTCTTCTGTGGTCCCCACCATCAGAGATGCTAGTCTTGAGCCAATTTGATTCACTCTAGATGACGTGAAAAAATGTCTGAGTGCACTGAACACAGCAACGGCTATGGGCCCGGCTGCATTGCTGCAGACCAGTGCTCCAGAACTAGCGCGACCCCAG
The DNA here is from genome assembly GCF_052327205.1 of Somniosus microcephalus. Lineage (NCBI taxonomy): Eukaryota > Metazoa > Chordata > Chondrichthyes > Squaliformes > Somniosidae > Somniosus > Somniosus microcephalus. Next base: position 9,459,188 of record NC_141013.1, read on the forward strand.
CTAAACTGTCCCAGTGCAGTTACCATACTGGCATCTACCTGACAATGTGGAGAATTGCCCAGGCATGTCCTGTCCACAAAAAGCAGGACAAATCCAACCCAGTCAACTAACGCCCCATCAGCCTTCTCCTAATCATCAGCCAAGTGATGGAAGGAGTCATCAATAGTGCTATCAAGCGTCACTTAGTCAACAATAATCGATTCATCAATGCCCAGCTTGGGTTCCGCCAGGACGAATCAGCCCCAGGCCTCATTACCTTGGTCCAAACATGGACAGAAGACCTGAAATCCAGAGGTGAGGTGAGAGTGACTGCCCTTGACATCAAGGCAGAATTCGACTGCGTGCGGCAGCAAGGAGCCCGAGTAAAACTGAAGTCCATGGGGATCAGGGAGAAATCTCTTCAGCGGCAAGAGTCATACCTAGCACAAAGGAAGATGGTTGTTGGATGTCAATCATCTTAGCCCAACATCGCTGTAGTTCCTCAGGGCAGCTTCCTAGGCCCAACTATCTTCAGCTGTTTCATTAATGACCTTCTCTCCAGCATAATGATTGTACAATGTTCATCTGAATTGGCAATTCCTCAGATACTAAAGTAGTACATGCCCGCATGCAGCAGGATGTGGAAAACAATCAGGCTTGGGCTGACGAGTAGCAAATACCATTTGATGCAAGAAAACTACTAGGCACTTGGTCTAAGCGTTAAACAAAGCTTTAATCAACTGTTTTACAACATGGAGGTCTAGTTGTGTCCTTCACTAGTTCCTGTTAAGAATGTCCTGCGCAAGCTGGGCCCGTGCCCAAGTATTTATACTCTCCCTGGACAGCGCCACCCGCAGGCCACTCAGTTGATTCATGTCACCATTTGTAACATAATTGCCAGGCAATGACCATCTGCAACAGGAGTGAGCTTCATCACCTTCCCTTTACATTCAATGACATTACCATTGCCGAGTCCCTCACTAGCAACACCCTGGGGATCACTATTGAGCAGAAACTCAACTGGACCAGCCATATATATGCCGTGGCTACTAGAGCAAGTCAGAGACTGGGTATGCTGCAGTGAGTGGCTGCCCCCCTGACTCCCCAAAGCCTCTCTACCACCTGCAAGGCACGAGTCAGAAGGGTGATGGAACACTCTCCACTTGCTTGGATGGGTGCAGCTGCAAGAAGCTCAACACCATCCAGGACAAAGCAGTTCACTTGATTGGCAGCCCATCCACTGGCTTCACATCCACTCCACCGTTGGCATATAGTGGCTACAGTTTGTATTATCTATAGAATGCACTGCAGCAACTCACCAAGGCTTCTTCGGCAGCATCTTTCAAACCTGAAACCTCCAACATCTAGAAGGGCAAGGGCAACAGGTGCATGGGAACACCACCACCTCCAAGATCCCCTCCAAGTCACACACCATCCTGACTTGAACATATATTGCATTTATTCATTGTTGCTGTGTCAAAAACCTGGAACTCCCTATCTAACAGCACTGTGGGTGTACCTTCAACACATGTACTGCAGTGATTCACGAAGAAGGCCCACCACCACCTTCTCAAGAGTAACTAGGGATGCGCAATAAATGCCAGCCCTGCCAGCGATGCCCACATCCTGAAGAATAAAAAAAATCAAAGCCTTGTTCATGTTTCCTCTTCATGGTTTCTTGTTTCAAGTTGAACATGAGTAAGGGGCCACGAACTGAATAACAAACAATTAATAATAATAAAAACAGAAAATGCTGGAGAAACTCAGCAGGTCAGGCAGCATCTGTGAAGAGAGAAACAGAGTTAACGTTTCAGGTCGATGACCTTTCGTCAGAACCCTGGCATCATTAGTGGAAGGGTTCGTGATAGAGGGCAACTGCAATTCTGAACTTGTTACTGGCTCTATTCTTTCACAGAAGCCAATTCATCCTGACATATGGGATGGAGGCACTCTGCAAAAAGATGTTCAATAAACATTGTTTTTGATTGGGCATAGCCAGCATGAATAACTAAAAGCAATAAATGATTTCCAAGCCCCACTGATGGCATGCAGCAATACGATGTTACGCTAACCGTTCATGAATGGGTTAAGATATAGGCTACGAGGCTAATATTATCCTTTCTGACGAAGGGTCTTCAACCTGAAACGTTAACTCTGTTTCTCTCTCCACGGATGCTGCCTGGCTTGCTGAGCTTTTCCAGCGTTTTCTGTTGTTATTTCAGATTTCCAGCATCCGCAGTATTTTGTTATTATCCTTTTTTTTAACTTGCAACTGGCAGCCACTCTCAGTGCCACGTTATTCAGTGTGATTATAGATACAGAGAGCTTTTTTTTATTGACTTTGCAAAAAATACTTTCAAACAAGTATTCCGTGCCGGGGTGATCTCCTGGACTAGTTTTGATTGCCTAAAGGGGGTTGAGAGGAATTTTCCATATTTTTCTCCCCCCGAATTATTATCTCGTTTTCTGCCTCTCCCAGGAGATGAAATGGCGCCAGGTGGGTGTGTGTAGTGATGCACTGTATGGGACAAGCCGGATGGACTAGTAGGTCCTTTTCCTGTCTGTCATTCATTGTATATTTGTACAAACATCTGTGTGTGGATAAAATACAGCAAGCATTTATTTTGATTCTATTGTGCTGACATATCTATGCTCTTTTTACTGTGGAACAATCATTTTTGTCAAGTATTTTTTATACTGTCTATTGTTTCTGCAGCTCTTTTTCAAACCCTCGTTGCTTCAGCAATCTACAATATGTTCTGATTTTAGATATCACAAACTAGAATGAAATAATTATCTTAAGGCTAAAGGGATCAAGGGATAGGGGGAGAAAGCAGGGACAAGGTACTGAATTTGGATGATCAGTCATGATCTCATTAAATGGTGGAACAGGCTCGAGGGGCCGAATGGCCTACTCCTGCTCCTATCTTCTATGTTTCTATGTTTGTAATTGTAAACCATCAAATAAGAGGGGGGAAAATTGGGTTGCTTTGCGCCTCCCGTTAGTCACCGGCGATGATGTCATTGCCATGCGCAGCGCCCCGCTCACGCCCAGCCGCGATCTTCAGGAGTGCCCCCTGACTTACCGCCGGACACTATATCCGGCGGGGTCGGGGGGGCCTACCTGCAGCTGGGGCGGTGCAATTTAAAGGCACGGTGCAGGGCGGCCATTTTTGTTGCTGGCCGCCTGCCAGCACCTGCCTCCGCTCCCGTCCCCGGCCTCCTGAACGCCCCCGCCCCCCCCCCCCGTGGAGTGCCGGCTGCGCACCAAGAGCCCGGCACTTTTCTTGCGTGCCGGGCTCTTTTGCCGGCACTCCCGATCCCCAGGGGCCCAGCTGGGCCCCGGGTCGCACTGCGCAAGGCCCCTCCCCTTTAAGAAGGGGAGGATGGCTTGCAGTACCGCGGCACATAGTGCCGCGATATTCCCTCGCAGCACCCCAAGAGGGATGCGGGCGCTTCCAGTAGCACCCCGCTTCCCTCTTGGGGCACAACCACTGAAGTTCTGGTGCGAGGGTGCAGCGCTCCGGCGAAGTTAGCGCCCCTCAATTTTTAGCCCAGTAGATTTAAAGGAAATTTTCAGGTTCAAATAGAAATAGGCCTCTCTCTGCATTCAAATATACCATTGAGAACAACCAGAATACCCTATCACTTCTCATACTGGATGCATTCTCCGAGCTGTGGACTTTACATGTTCAATCGTGACCCCTTTTCTACAGTGTAATTTGTTATGTGGACAGCTTCAATAACACAATTTGCACCCCACCTCAAATTCTAATTCAAAGTTGTTTTTTTTCTCCCTCTCTTTATCTCTTCTGCGTTCTTGAAGTTGGTGACCAAAGGACTTCACACTTTCACAGGTCACTGCACAGATGGATTGCATCAGCCCCCTGCTGTTACACTGCATCCTCTTTGCCTGCATCTTGATCTCTTACCATCAGCTTTTCCAGACAGTAACAACCCCAAAGACATTCCTCATGATTTCCGAATAACGTGACCGCCATATGCCATTTTTTCATTATAATTAGCTGCAGCATCTCTGTTCTTGCGCCAGTGCATGGACCTATTAATTTTCAATGCCACATTTTCCTGTGTTGCACCGTAATTCACACTCTTCTTCCTTCAGGACTCAGGTTGCAGCTTTCATCTCTGGACCATGCAGTTGGCTACGCACGGCACTTAAAGGCTTCTGCTTCTTATCACCATCTTGACTTAACAGTTGGACATAAACTTCTTTGTGTTCTTACATAGCGTCAGCTGTGGCTCAGTGGGTAGTGCACTCGCCTCTGAGTCAGAAGGTTGTGGGGTTTAAGTCCCCACTCCAGAGACTTTGAGCACAGAAATCTAGGCTGACACGCCCAGTGCCGTGCTGAGGGAGCGCTGCACTGTCGGAGGTGCCGTCTTTCGGATGAGACGTTAAACCGAGGCCCCGTCTGCTCTCTCAGGTGCATGTCAAAGATCCCATGGCCACTATTGGAAGAAGAACAGGGGAATTTTCCCCGGTATCCTGGCCAATATTGATCCCTCAACCAACATCTAAAACAGATTATCTGGTCATTATCACATTGTTGTTTGTGGAACTTGCTGTGTGCAGATTGGCTGCCACTGTTTCCTACATTACAACAGTGACTACACTGCAAAAGTACTTCATTGGTTGTAAAGCGCTTTGGGACATCCGGTGGTCGTGAAAGGCGCTATATAAATGCAAGTCTTTTCTTTTAGGTACTTCTGTTGCATTTGGTATCGTATGTCTACCTTTCTTGTTGCTTTGGCTTTGTGATGTTAGACTACTCAAGTCAATCATTTATTTAGTTGCCCCATTTCCATCTTACACACTCAAGGGTCAGTTTTTAAGATGCCCTTTTTGGCATTACTATTGACTTTGCTTTCTTTGCATTTATTTTCAATCCGGACTTCAAACTGGTTTGTTCTTATCATAGGGGGAATCAATATGGGCTTACTGTATATTTTCTTCAAGGTTTCAACTCTTTACGAAAAAGGTTCGTGCAAAATCTGGTATAGAAATTTGATAGCTTTCATAAAGAACACTGCAATGCATTTTTATTGTCCCAATGTAATTTCCTCCCACATGCAAAGTGCTGAGATATAAATAATGAAAGAAGCGAGGGTGGTGGGGGGGGAAGCTTATTAAGTGCTTGTTGACTGATTGTTGATGTCGGGAATGTGTCTGTTGAATTTTGCATAGAAATATTTTTTTTCCTGCAGTGTAGAAGATAGTCAAAGAGGGTGATGATGTTCTTGTCTAATCAAATCTGCCTTTAATTTGTGAACTGAGGTGAGGCTACAAGTCTCAACGACTTGTGTCAGCTTCAGCACAATATTGTCAAATGACAGCCACCACTGATGATCTTCAGGCAATCCCCACTAGATTGATACCTGGGATGGCAGGAATGACGTATGAGGAGAGATTGGGTTGATTGGGCTTATACTTGCTGGAGTTTAGAAGAATGAGAGGGGATCTCACTGAAACTTATAAAATTCTAACAGGACTAGACAGACTAGATGCAGAAAGGATGTTCCCGATGGCGGGGGTGTCCAGAACCAGGGGTCACAGTCTAAAGATAAGGGGTAAGCCATTTAGGACAGAGATGAGGAGGAATTTCTTTACCCAGAGAGTGGTGAACCTGTGGAATTCTCTACCACAGAAGGCAGTTGAGGCCAATTCATTAAATATATTCAAGAAGGAGTTAGCCCTGTTCCTGGGACTGGGGGACAGGGTCACTGGCATGGCTTGTGAAGCTAAGCAGAGCCAGGCCTGGTTAGTACTTGGAGGGGTGACCATCAGGGAAGATAAGATGCAGAAGGTCACGGAAAGAGCCCCGAGGAGGGGCGGTTGGTGAGAAGGTCATAGAAGGAGCCCCGGGAGGAGGCGGCTGGTGAGCAGGCCCGGCGTTGGGCTGAAGATTGTCAGACAGGAGGAATGGTGGAAATGGAATGGCAGCGCGCACAGACGCAGCGGCTTTGCTTCTCCCAGGACGGTGCTATTTACGTTTAATGTTAATGTTATTTGTACTGGACTCATGGGAGCTTGCAAGATCACATTTCGTTGTACTTGTGCATTGTACAATGACAATAAAGTTGAATTATTATTATATATTTCTTAAGGCCAAAGGAATCAAGGGATATGGGGAGAAGGCAGGGGCAGGGTACTGAGTTTGGATGATCAGCCATGATCTCATTGAATGGCGGAGCAGGCTCGAGGGGCCGAATGGCCTACTCCTGCTCCTATCTTCTATGTTTCTATGATTCTGCTCTCTCATTCTCACTGACAGTCTTCAGCTCACTCCTGGTTGCCGCTACGCTGCTCACTTCTCCATGACAGTCATTAGTGAGCCCGCCGGTAAGTTAGACCACAAGCCTCCCCTTCCGCCTCAGCCCATACAACCCCTATGTCAGCTCGCACAGTGCCATTCTCAGACCCCGCACTCCCGATATCAGCCTCTACACCCCTGATGACCAACCGTGCATCTGCAATGTCAGCCCCAACAGCCCGACAACAGACCACACAGTGAAATAAGATGGGTGGCAAGTCGGTGGTAATAATTCTTTTGTTGTGAGTGTGTATGTGAGATTGATCAATTCCTGTCATTCATATTTTTGTAAAACTAACATATTTGCTCCAATTATTGCCATTCACTTGACTTAAGAGTGACTGACTTCCTAGCTATCAGTTCATGGGCAAGTCAGTTACTTCCACTGTGTAATCTGACATCGGGGTTGTGTAGGTTTTTGCAGGGAGTTTCCCTGAGAGTTGTCATGCCAGAGTGAACTGTATAGCAGTAGTGTGCAATGAGTTGACCGAGGCAAAGGTTGCACGCATTTACCTGAAGACGTTAGATTTGATTAGACACGAAAATTTCCAAAAAATACTTTGTTTTCTCTGTGTAAACTATCGGCTTGAAAATTGGACTTTTCAAAAAGTTAAGGAGCTCATTAGCTGCTTGAGAAACTGACCATCAGTGCAGATATGTCCTCCAATTAAATATTGGAAAGACCAAAGCTAATGGCCCATAAATTCCATTCCCTACGGGTGTGTACACGCTGTGTACACGCCCGTAGGGCCGACGGAAGTGCCGGTTTTACGCATGCACTGCGCATGCGCTGGAAACCGGAACTTCCGTTCTTCAAAGAAAGGGCTTCACAGGAAAAACGCCTGCGCCGGAGAGGCAGCGCGTACGGCTGCAACTTCCATTTTCTTCAGCAGTTGCTTCAGTCCAGGTAAGTCTGAAACAGCTGCGCCTGGAAAAACAGGCGCAGGGCCTGCTTTTAACAAGGTAAAAGGTGAAGAAAGTAAAAGAGAATTTTTTTTCCCACTGATTTATCATTTTAAAACACTTTAAAGAAAGGTAAGTTTATTTTTAGCCTCGTTAAAAACTTTAATTATTTTTTTCAAAAATTTAAATTTTTGTTTAAAATCGTTCATTTATGTCATTTATAGTCATTTTAAAAATGTGATTTAAAAAAAAATGTATTTGAAGTTTTACTTATGTTTTGGGGCTGATCTCTATTCATAGATTTGACAGGTCTTCCTGTCAAATCTATGAATGGAGATTCCCTGCTCTGATTGGCTCCCCATGGCCCACGTGATCCCAGGGATGCTGCGAACTACATGCGCCCCTGGGATACGCGGGCCCTGCACACCGGCAGTTTGAAGAGACACAGCAATGGAATTCTGTGCGTCCCGGGAGCCCTCCGGTCCAGGAGCAGGTTTTTCCGGATCGCGAACGGAATTTCTGGGCCAATTGTCTTTGGCCCCTCGCCACAAACTCCGTTCCCTAGCCATTGATCCCATCCCCCTCTCTGGCCACTGTCTGAGGCTGAAACAGACTGTTCGCAAACTTGGCGACCTATATGACCCTGAGCTGAGCTTCCAACCTCATATAGAAGCATAGAAACATAGAAGATAGGAGCAGGAGTAGGCCATTCGGCCCCTTGAGCCTGCTCCGCCATTCAATGAGATCATGGCTGATCATCCAAATTCAGCACCCTGTCCCTGCTTTCTCCCCATATCCCTTGATCCCTTTAGCCTCAAGAAATATATCCAACTCTTTCTTGAATATATTCAATGAACTGGCCTCCACCGCCCTCTGTGGCAGAGAATTCCACAGGTTCACCACTCTCTGGGTGAAGAAATTCCTCCTCATTTCAGTCCTAAATGGCTTACCCCTCATCCTTAGACTATGACCCCTGGTTCTGGACTCCCTGGCCATCAGAAACATCCTTTCTGCATCTAGTCTGTCCAGACCTGACAGAATTTTATAGGTTTCGATGAGATCCCCTCTCAATCTTCTAAACTCCAGTGAGTATAAGCCCAATTGACACAATCTCTCCTCGTACATCATTCCTGCCATCCCAGGTATCAGCCTCCATGACCAAGACTGCCTGCTTTCACTTCCGTAGTATCGCTCGTCTCCGTCCCCGCCTCAGCCCATCTGCTGCTGAAACCTTATCCATGCCTTTGTTACCTCCAGCCTTGACTATTCCAATGATCTCCAGGTTGGCTTCCCATCAGCTCATCCAAAACTCTGCTGCCTGTATCCTAACACGCATCAAGTCCCGTTCACCCATCACCCCTGTTGTCACTGACTTACATTCGTTCCCGGTACAGCAGTGCCTCAGATTTATAAATTCTCATCTTTGTGTTCAAATCTCTCCATGGCCTCGCCCCTCTCTATCTCTGTAACTTCCTTCAGCCCCACAACTCTCCGAGAACTCTGCATTCCTCTAATTCTGGCCTCTTGCGCATTCCCGACCTCCTTTGCCCCACCAATGCTGACCAATGCCTTCAGCTGCCTAGGCCCTAAAGCACTGGAATTCCCTCCATAACCCTCTCCGCCTCGCTACCTCTTTCCTCCTCTAAGGCCCTCCTTAAAAACAACCTCTGTGACGAAGCTTTTGGCCACGTCTCCTAATGTCTCCATATGTGACTCGTTGCCAATTTGTGTCTGATAACGCTCCTGAGAAGCTCCTTGGGTCTTTTTACTATGTTAAAGGCGCTATATAAATGCAAGTTGTTGTTAATTTTAATAATTATTTCTAAAAGTAGATTATGGGCATAAATTGGCCTATTGAAAATATTCTTATAAATGGGGTGATTTTATAATTGATGTTCTCAGGGACAACAATAAACTCCTGCTAATGTTTATTAAGTTTACAATTCACGAATAAACAGACAGGTCTAAAATATAAATGTGAGCAAAAAGTTATTTTTTAAAATTCATTCACAGGATGTGGGCGTTGCTGGCAAGGCCGGCATTTATTGCCCATCCCTAATATGTATGTAGAGGATACATAGGCAATAAATGTTATTGGCCATCTATCCTGCACATACGTAAACATGTAAGACTTGTATCTCACCTCCTGACACCCTAAAGCCTTTCCACCATCTACAAGGCACAAGTCAGGAGTGTGATGGAATACTCTCCACTTGCCTGGATGAGTGCAGCTCCAACAACACTCGAAGCTCGACACCATCCAGGACAAAGCAGCCCGCTTGATTGGCACCCCATCCACCACCTTCAACATTCATTCCCTCCACCACCGGTGCACAGTGGCTGCAGTGTGTACCATCTACAAGATGCACTGCAGCAACTCACCAAGCTTCTTCAGCAGCACCTCCCAAACGCGCGACCTCTACCACCTAGAAGGACAAGGGCAGCAGGTGCACGGGAACACCACCACCTCCAAGTTCCCCTCCAAGTCACACACCATCCTGACTTGGAAATATACTGGCCGTTCCTTCATCGTCGCTGGGTCAAAATCTTGGAACTCCCTCCCGAACAGCACTGTGGGAGTACCTTCACCACACGGACTGCAGCAGTTCAAGAAGGTGGCTCACCACCACCTTCTCAAGGGCAATTAGGGATGGGCAATAAATGCTGGCCTTGCCAGCGACGCCCACATCCCAGGAATTAATTTTTTTTAAACCTTCACAGATATTTTCCACGTATTCATTATTATTTGCCTTGGAGTGCCAACAAAGAGGGAGATTTCCTTTGATTATTAGGCCACATTTTTACTAGGAACAGTGACAGTAGCAAATGGTTATGATGCTGTTGACACACAACAACCGGAGAAAATATTGCTCCAATGTTGGAATCTCTCCGCAAAATAATTTTTAAGCAGTGAAAGAAAGTAAATGGCGGGGGTGGGGTATACAATTGAAAAGTTAAATTCAGTTCCATTCAAAATACTCGTGCAATAATACTTTCTATAAAATCTTTATTCCCAGTGGAGTGACATCACGACAACAAGGAGCTCAGATTTACAAATTCAGAAATGGGAAGGTGAACCGACAATTTAGATTTAACTGCTCTACGCAGAGGGGATGAATATACGGAATAGTGGCCCAAGAAGTTTAAGATAGAAAGCCACCTTGTGGCTACAAGCATCATGATGAAATACTTTTGTAAACCAAAAATTGCATTAGGGAAGACATGACAAAGCATACCTTGTGGTGTCGAGCACTAACCAAGCCGGTAAACCTCATGTTCAGCTGTCCTGCTGATTATCAGATGTAATATGCTTGGTTGCTCATGGGGTAGCCGGTTGTGAAGGTATTTATCATTTGTCACTGTTTGTTACACCATTAATACCTCACAAGTATGGATGACTTACAGTATTGAGACAGTGCACAGAAGCAATAAGCAAAGCAAATGGAATGTTGGGATGCATAGCCAGAGTGTTGGAGGAAATCTTTTTTAAATGTTGGGGCTGTATATTGTACTGGTCAAGCCACTCTTCGGCCGGAATTTTCTGAGGGGCCAGCGGGCGGGATCGGTGGCAGGTCGAGTGGGAAATTTGATTTGTCATCCTGCCGCAACACGCCTTTCCCAATGGCACGTCTGTAATCTTGGATCGGACCTGACCCGCAGAGGCGGGCAACCCAATTAAAGCAATTATTGGCTTGTAAACAGATCCTTAATAATGGTTTTAACCTTACATTTTAACTTTAACTGCTCGCCCATGGGGTCCACGCTGCTTGTGGACCACGTCTGTTAACCCGAGGCGGGAGTTGAAGGGCCATTGAATCAACTGATTAGTTAACGGCTTGAAATGTACTATAAAAGCTCCCACCTCACAGCTGTTCACTTTCCAAGCACAGAAGCTGTTACTTACTCGGTGGAAGACAGATTGAGCTTTATGCAGGCTGCAAGTGTTTGGAGCAATCTCTCCATCCAATGTCATCTCATTGGAACAACCTCTCTCACCATTGACAGATTGCTTCTGTCGTCTCAATTTTACCTGCCATCTATTCCATCAGCATGGGTGCCGGTCATAAATCGCAACTTCTACAAGAAGTAACTCAGGAAGTACTACTGGACGGCCAGCTGAGGGCGCCGTCCGAGGAGTATAAATACTCGGATTGGGCCCAAATTGGCCAGAGACAATCTGGAAACAGGAAGTTAGTGACTACTAACTAGATCTCCATGATTTGTTACAAGTCGATTAAAGCCTTGCTTTATGTTCAACCAAGTGCGTAGTGAGTCTTTATTACGTCACCGTTTATATTGTTTCACCTTGGTCCTCAGAATCCCACCACGATCAGCCCCAACACCAGCAGCACCAGGCACACCAGCAGCACCAACAATAACACCAAACTCCTCCGCAATCACCTGATGCTGCACAGGTCAGAGGGCATCAGCACCCAAGCACATTGCTGCCCGAGGGGCCAGGGATGGCCTCACCGTGGCCAGATTTACTTCACTTTACGTTGTACACACTGGCTGCCACATGATGCACCAGCTTGGCACCACCCCACACCAACACCATAAAGTATCCCTACAATGCCCAAGCCATTCCTTTCACACTCATCACCATTGTGGGGGGTACCGTTATGTCTCACCGTTCACAGCAACTCACTAAGACACTTCTAAAGTTGCACACAAATCTGTCCAAGAGCACAAAGAGTTGAAAATAAAGGTTTCAGTGTTTGACACCACATTAACAGAAATTTCACAAACAATGGCTAAAACACCCAAATGGCTACCCTTGTGTGTTGTTAGTTGGTATGATTGCACTAGGATTAGGGTGAGTGTGAGGGGTGGCTAGTGAGCTGGGATGTGATAATGTAGATAGAGAGAGAGGGATGGGTGGAGGTGCAAGGTGTGTTGGTGTGAGTAAGGATGTTCAGGAGTAGGGTAGGGAAGGCAGAGTGATGGGGATGTGATGAGTGGCACAGCAGGGTGAGGTTGAGTGTGGCTTTGCAGTAACGTTTCGTGATCTACTGAGATCATTGAAAGGTTTGCGCCACTGCAGCCTGGTCCTCCTGATGACATCCCTGCTTGTGTCCTCCTCTGCAATATGCAACCAGGCTGTGTTGGTCTCCTGGGGAGGTCTCTTTCGCCCATTGGAAGGGAAGAGAACCTACCTTCATGCTTTGACTCCCTCCATAAGCATATGGAGAGAGTCATGGGAGTACCTGGGTGCAGCCCTGCACCTCTGAGCAGTGATTGTCAGTGTTTGGAGCACCTCAATGCTATAGAACACTGACAGCACAAACGTCAAAAGTAAGGTGGCCATGGTCCCTTTAAGGAAACTGGCTCAAGACACGTCATGAATGACGTCACCAGACCGGCTCCATCTAGTTAGGCCAGGAAACACGCTGGGCGGGCTTAGCAAGCCCCATTGAGGTAAGGTCATTTTAGACAGCGGGATGGAGTCAGCAGCGGGGCCGTGACCCGCCACCGACACCGGCCGAACCGGGCCCATCGAGGTGAGCAAAATCTCAGCCTTCTTACTGTGTCATCACACTTCAGAAGGGACAGGCATAAAAAGTAGAGGGTGTAAAGAATAGCCAGAAGAATAATCCCAAATGTAAAGGGGATGAGCAATGGAAAAACATTACAGAAGCTTAAGCCCAAAATCTAGAAGCAAGCCCACACCTTGCACCTCCACCCATCCCTCTCTATCTACATTATCACATCCCCATCTCACTAGCCACCCCTCACACTCACCCTAATCCTAGTGCAATCATACCAACTAACAACACACAAGGGTAGCCATTTGGGTGTTTTAGCCATTGTTCATGTGAAGTTTCTAGAAGGACTATGGTTAAGGGTAGCCTCAAGTTTTTTTTAATCCTCGGGATATGGACATTGCTGGCAAGGCCAGCATTTATTGTCCATCCCTAGTTGCCTTTAGGAAGATATTGGAGGGCCTTCTTCTTGAACCACTGCAGTCCGTGTGGTGAAGGTACTCCCACAGCGCTGTTAGGGAGGGAGTTCCAGGATTTTGACCCAGCGACAATGAAGGAACAGTAATGTATGTCCAAGTTGGGAAGGTGCAAGAATTGGAGGTGATGGTGTTCCAATGCACCTGCTGCCCAAGGCCTTCGAGGTGGTAGAGGTCACGGGTTTGGGAGGTGCTGCTGAAGAGTTGCTGCAGATAGTGCACACTTCAGCCATGGTATGCCGATGTTGGAGGGAGTGGATGCTTAAACAGGTGGATGGGGTGCTGATCAAGTGGACTGCTTTGTCCTAGATGGTGACGAGCTTCTTGAATGTTGTTGCAGCTGTGCCCATAACAGAAAAGTAGAGAATATTCCATCACCCTTCTGTCTTGTGCCTTGTAGCTGGTGGAGAGGCTTCACCTTCCCATTTCTGAATTTGTAAACCTATGCTCCAAGTATTATAAACAAAACTGAATTTATCTTTTAAATGGATAGGTGAGCCACTCGCCGCAGAATACCCAGCCTCTGACCTGCTTTAGTAGCCATGACATTTATGTGCCTGGTCCAGTTGAGTTTCTGGTCATTGGTGACCGCCAGGATGTTGATGGTGGGGGAATTCAGCAATGGTAATGCCATTGAATGTCAAGGGGAGGTGGTTAGACTCTCTCTCGTTGGAAATGGTCATTGCCTGGCATTTGTGTGGCACAAATGTTACTCGCGAATGTTATCGATAAAGATAAAATAAACCCAGAATGTTATATCAAGATGAAACCAAGGGGACATAAACTTAAGTTAGAATTTTTTTTATATATATATTCAAGGAATATAATCCATCAATAAGGTAGTGATGGCAGAGACATTAGAGGAGTAATGTTAGGTTGGGTGAGTTGTAAAACTAGAGCAATGAGGTTCAACAGGTTAATGGTCTTTTCTCATTCTTGACTTTCTCTTGGGTTCTTGGCCAAATGTGCGTTCAACTGTGAAGGTATAAGCATAGCTCTGCAGCTCCCCCAAAGCCTAATGGGTAAAGGCACTAAGCTATACAGACTAGAGGGGAACACATTTCTCTGCTCGATGAATGTAGTGATGTCATAAGTGCATTCAAAAAGAACGAGTTTATGATGTTGTTACACATAGTGACCATAGCAATTCTCTCCTATCCCGTAGAAGGAAAGTGCCAAGCGCCAAGATTGATCCCAGGTCTGCGGAAGTTGGCTGAACTGAGATGAGGCAGGGGTGAGGAAAGAAAACTCCATCAGTGTTTCCCGATGCTTAGAAAATTTATCCAGTGAGTGAGGCATAGAGACCAGGAAGGTCCTATGGACCTTTTAACCTCTGGTCTGTTAAGCGCACCTGGAGTGATGGTTGTGGCACTATAATTGGCTTCAGTATCCCTCGATTAGAGAGGAGGAAATCAGTCAGGACTTTTGCTTCTGAATACAATCAGGATGTCAGGCTATGAGGACAGCAAGAGAAAAAAGAAGACTTGCATTTGTATAGCACCTTTCACGACCTCAGGATGTCCCAAAGCACTTTACAGCCAATGAAGTACTTTTCGAAGTGTAGTCACTGTTGTAATGTAGGAAACGCAGCAGCCAATTTGCACACAGCAAGCTCCCACAAACAGCAATGTGATAACGACCAGATAATCAGTTTTTAGGTAAAGGTTGAGGGATAAATATTGGCCAGGACACCGGGGAGAACTCCCCTGGTGTTCTTCAAAATAGTGCCATGGGATTTTTTACATCCACCTGAGAGGGCAAACATTTAACATCTCATCTGAAAGACCTCCGACAGTGCAGCACTCCCTCAGTACTGCACTGTGAGTGTCATGTCCCTGGGGTGGGGGGGGGGGGGGAATTGAACCCACGACCTTCTGACTCAGAGGCAAGAGTGCTACGCACTGAGCCACGGTTGACACAGTTTTACACATGGTTCACGCATAAATAATATATATGGGTGACTGAAGGGTGCCTCATGCTCAAAAAACCTACTCCAGCAAGACTCTCACTTTCAGCATGTGGGTCTTTGTTGACTAATGAGGTATTTTTCTCTTAACCTTTGAAAGGTTGGTCAATCCTGACCTAGGCAGTTGACTTTAATCTCTCTGCGATCATTCGCATTACACAAAGAGGTTCAAAGCAATAAAACATAGGCTGAATGGAATTTAAACCCTAGATTATCTGCTGCCGTTTCGCTCGCGCAAAATTCATCGGGAGCTGTTTCCCGTTCCCTGCTCTCTCGGTATTTTTCACTGGAAGCGATGTCAGCTATATACAGTAACACATCTGGCCAAATATATAAAGTGCATTTCTTGGCATGGGAGGCTTGTTCGTCCCTAGAATCCAGCATTTCTAAGGGCAACAGAGAGAATAATTAACAATTAAAAGGCGTGACTGCAAGGGCTGCCGCGATTCTGGGGGGAAAAAAATGCCCACCAATCCTTGCGGCCCTTCCGGGCAGATTCCCCAACAGTGGGGAACCCGCCTGAAAATGAATATTGCCGCGACCCTGGAAAATCGGCCGGGGTCAGAGATGCATTCTTGTGGCGGGTGGAACTCGCACACTCTGAACGTGAGCCAGGATTCTGCAAAAGTGCAACATCCCAGCCTAAGTGTTCTTCATTCTGTACAACAACAACTTGCATTTATATAGCACCTTTAACGTACGAAAGCGTCCCAAGGTGCTTCACAGGAGCGTTATCAAACAAAATTTGACACCGAGCCACGTAAGCAGATATGAGGACAGGTGACCGAAAGTTTGGTCAAAGAGGTAGGTTTTAAGGAGCATCTTAAATGAGGAGAGAGAGGTAGCGAGGCGGAGAGGTTTAGTGAGGAAATTCCAGAGCTTCGAGCCCAGGAAGCTGAAGGCACGGCCGCCAATGGTGGAGCGATGAAAATCAGGGATGCTCAAGAGGCCAGAATTGGAGGAGCGCAGAGTTCTCGGAGAGTTTTAAGGCTGGAGGAGGTTACAGAGATAGGGAGGGGCAAGACCATGGAGGGATTTAAAGATATGAATGAGAATTTTAAAACCCAGGAGGCAATGGGTCAGCGAGCAAAGGGGTGATGGGTGAACGGAATTTGGTGCGAGTTAGGATACGGGCCGCAGAGTTTTGGAGGAGCTCAAGTTTATGAAGGGTGAAAGGTGGGAGGCTGGGCAGTAGTGTGTTGGAATAGTCAAGTCTCGAGGGGACAAAGGCATGGATGAGGGTCTCCGCAGCAGATGAGCTGAGGCAGGGGCGGAGACGGGCGATGTTACAGAGGTGCTGGTAGGCGGTGGACAGGATAGGGGGTCGAATGCTCAGCTCAGGGACAAAAAGGACACCAAGGTTGTGAACGGTCTTGTTCAGCCTCAGACAGTGGCAAGGGAGAGCGATGGAGTCGATGGCTAGGAAACGGAGTTGTGGCAGGGGCCGAAGACAATGGCTTCGGTCTTCCCAGTATTTAATTGGGAGGAAATTTCTGCTCATCCACTACTGGATGGAGCGGACAAGCAGTCTGACAAATCAGAGGCAATGGAGGGTCGAGAGAGGTGGTGGTGAGGTTGCGCTGGGTAGTCATTTTGTAATAATAATTCTGTAATTTTTCTTGTAGACCCACATCCTAGATTCCATTCAAGAAGATCAGTGGAGAAAAAAACAGAGGTAAGATCATCATCATTTTTTTCTGCCATTACAATTAAGCAGTAGGAATAATATATTCTTTATTTTTCTCCATATACCACTGGATGAGTCAGGTCTGTCTGTGCATAAAATCATGCATGGGGAAAAAAAGATGTTCAGCTTGCACTCAGTCTTTTATGCAGAAGCGTTAGTCATAACTTTCCAGAGCTCTCTAGATTCAGGAATTGCACCTTTGGATTGGAGAATTGAAAATGTCGCCCCACTATTTGCAAAGGGAGGGAGGGAGAAACCAGCTAACTACAGACCTGTCGGTATAACACCAGTTGTGGGGAAGTTTAGTCATCAGAGACAGAGGGAGGAATTTTGCCAGCCCTGGGGAGACGGGTATGGAGGCAGGACTGCCGAGAAAATGGCAGAAACTGGGAGCAGGTACCGAACCCGCTCCCAACCCGCCTCCGTGCCATCTTCCTGGGAGGCGGGTCCCCGACTCGTGCAGGGACCCGTCTCCTCGAGGCGGAAAGGGGATTACAGCCATTTAATTGCCTAACAGGTAGTTAACAGGCAGTTAAGGGGCTTATCCCCATTTTACCCCTGCAATTGCAGGCTTCCCGACGGCTGCAAACCTCGCCAGGGTCAGCGAGGCGAGCAGTGAGTCTGCGGGGTGAGAGGGATCGAAAAGTGCGCTGTGGAGGTGAGTGATGGGTGCAAGTGTGGACAAGTAAGTATGAGAGGTGAGTGTAAAGTGTCAGAAAAATTTCTTTACCTTTGTTTCTTTCTGCAGGCTTCAACCCTTGGGGATCAGGAGGTGCCTCATCTCAACGGCAGAGATGACAGAATGGCTGCTGCATTCTCAGTAAAAGGGCTCACCTTAGAACAGAGATTGTCAGCGTTTGACAGCTTCTCAAAAGAAACGTCATATGCTGACGTCCTCTGTCACCGGCTTTCCCTTAATTGGCCGGCTAAGCCCGCTGGGCGGGCTTAACAAGGTCAATCAAGGGAAAACAGCGTGGGTTGGCCGGACGTCGTTGGGGGCAGGACTAAAACCCTAAAACCAGCAGTCCCACCCTCAACATGCCCCCATTGACAAAATCCAGCTCAGAGTGACCGAGGCACCAAGTGTGATCTGATTAGAAAGAGTCGGCATGGATACGTGAAGGGTAGGTCATGCCTGACTAATCCAGCTGAATTTTTTGAGGAGATCCCTAGCATGATGAATAAACGGAATTTCTATATGGACCTCCAGAAGGCATTTGATGAGATTCAGCGCAAGCAATTATCGGCAAAAGTGAAAGTGCACAGAATGAGAGGTAACCTTGTGACATGGGTTGGTCATTGGCTGGCAAGTAGGAGGCAAGAGAGTAGGGACACAGGATGTGACAAGTGGTGTTCCCCAGAGATCTGTACTGGGGCCTAAGCTTTTCACCATGACATGGATGAAGGAATAGAGAGCTGTATATCCAAATTTGCAGAGGACACTAAGTTAGGAGGCACAGAAAGTTGTGTCGATGGAAGCAGGAAGTGACAAAGGGGCAAAATTATGGCCAATGGAGTTCAATGTGAGGAAGTGTGAGGTCATCCAAAGACAAATCGGAATATTTTCTTAATGGTGAGAGTGTCGGAACTGTGGAGGAGCAAAGGGATTTGGGAGTCCATGTACACAAATCACTAAAAGCTAGTGCGCGGGTACCAAAAGCAAAAAGGCTACTGGAATGTTGGCCTTTATCTCAAGGGGTTGGAATGGCTGCTTCAGTTGTACAGAGCCTTGGTCAGACCCCACCTGGAGTTCTGGGTTCAGTTTTGGGCACCGAACCTCAGCAAAGATATTATCTCTCCACGGATGTTGCCTGGCCTGCTGAATTTTTCCAGCATTTTCTGTCGTTACTCAGGAAAGATATATTGGTCTCGGAAGGGGTAGAGCACAGATTCACCAGAGTGATACCAGGGCTTAAAGGGTAAAACAATGATCTATTTGTGGTGTTTAAAATGATTAAAAGATTTGATAGGTTAGATATAGAGAAACTATTTCCTCTGGTGGGGGGGGGTCCAGAACAAGAGGCCATAATCTTAGAATTAGAGCCAGGCCACTTAGGAGTGAAATCGGAAAACACGTTTTCACACACGGGGTAGTGGAAATCTGGAGCTCTCTTCTTCAAAAGGTTGAGGCTGGGTCAACTGAAATTTTCAAGACTGAGATTGATAGATTTTTGCTAGATGAGGGTATCCAGGGATATAGAACAAATGCGGGTAAATGGAATTGAGGTACAAATCAGCCATCAGTTAATTGAATGGCGGAACAGGCTTGAGGGGCTGAATGGCCTCCCCCTGTTCCTATGTTCCATCTGTACAACAGATCATGATCACTGAATTGCTTGAGCAAGAAAAGCTACTGTATACAGCGTACAGGGCTCAGTCTGATAACATTATACACACAACAGCATCCGATCCTGGACTGTAGCACTGATCATAGAGTCCAGCCATCTGGGGGTCGTAGAGTGTCGTAGATTTTCACTTTATACCTCAGGAGAAAGTAGATACTAAGGGCTGGATTTTCATTGAGGAATCGGGTAGGAGGCGGGACTACAACTTTTGGGGTTGTAGTCCCGCCTCCATCGAGTTCTAGCCAACCCACGCGATTTTGACTTGATTGACCTTGTTGAGCCCGCCCAGCGGCCTCAGCAGGCCAATTAAGGGCCACTCGGCAACAGGTGACGTCACAGACTGAAATTTCATCTATCAAGACCTTTTGACAGATGAAATATCAGCATTCGACAGCTGTTTGAAGCTGTCAAACACTGACAATCTGTACTCTAAGTTAATTCCTTCCTGTCAGGATGATTTAGAGATCTTCCCGGAACAGAAAGCTGAATGCTGGAACTTTTGACAGATCGCGGCCATTCTGCTTTCTGTGCCAATGAGATGAGGGACTCCCGAGACCTGAAGGAAGGAAGGCTGTAAATGTAAGTACAACTTCTTTAAACACTTTACACACACTAAACACACTTACCTCTGCACTCATGCACCCATCACTCACCTGAACACCAGACATCTCGACCTCTCCAAGCCCTTCATCCCGACGGCCCGCCTCGCTAACTTGGCGTGGTTTGGAGCCGTCGGGAATCCCACATTTCCACAATGAAAATAGGGATTAGGCTAAAAACTGCCTGTTAACTACCTGTTAACAGGCAGTTAATTGGCTCTAATCCCCTTCCTGCCTCGGGGAGGCGGGTCCCAGTGCGGGTCGGGTACCCACCTCCTTTGAAAATGGCATGGAGGCGGGTTGGGAGCGGGATGGGTTCGTGCCCCCCCGATTTCGGGATTTTAACCTCCCGCACGCCTCCAATCCCGCCTCCACGGCCCAATGACAATCCAGCCCTAAATCCTCAGCTCCAGAATCACTGACTCCTGAGTTTTCTTTATTGGTGACTTTGTTCAGAACCTGGCAAGAAATCTTTGCTTTTACTTTTTATGAGAATCAGAATAGACCAATTGATCAATGTGGCTCAAGTCTTATAACTCACGCCGCTGTGGCATAGCCTTTCCCTTGTTATTTGAGAAGTTACCAGATGACCCAAATTGTCTTCGAAAGAAAGAAAGACTTGCATTTCTACAGCGCCTTTCACGGCCACCCACAGCACTTTACAGCCAATGAAGTACTTTTTTTGAAGTGTGGTCACTGTTGTAATGTGGGATACGCGGCAGCCAATTTGCGCACAGCAAGCTCCCACAAACAGCAAAGTGATAAAGACCCAGATAATCTGTTTCAGTGATGTTGATTGAGGGATAAATATTGGCCCAGGACACTGGGGAGAACTCCCCAGACTCCTCTTCGAAATAATCTGATGGAATCTTTTACCTCCACCTGAGAGAGCAGACGGGGCTTCGGTTTAACGTCCCATCCAAAAGGTTCCATTACACTGGTTGACCAGTAATGTACATTACAGTCAGTTACACGTTTCATTCAAGTGGCTTAAAGGGTGAATTTCCACAGGGGTTCTCTCGCTCGCTCGCCCGTCATAACTTCGGGAGTTTCTTGTGCCTCTGCTGCCAAAGTTACAACGGAACTCCTCGTGGATTATCAACCCCCTCCTCCAACCCCACCCCCGCTCCAACCCCACCCCCCTCCCCCAACCCCACCCCCCCTCCAACCCCACCCCCCGCTCCAACCCCACCCCCCCTCCCCCAACCCCACCCCCCCTCCAACCCCACCCCCGCTCCAACCCCACCCCCCTCCCCCAACCCCACCCCCCTCCAACCCCACCCCCGCTCCAACCCCACCCCCCCTCCCCCAACCCCACCCCCCCTCCAACCCCACCCCCCCTCCAACCCCACCCCCGCTCCAACCCCACCCCCCTCCCCCAACCCCACCCCCCCTCCAACCCCACCCCCGCTCCAACCCCACCCCCCTCCCCCAACCCCACCCCCCCTCCAACCCCACCCCCGCTCCAACCCCAGCCCCCTCCCCCAACCCCACCCCCCAACCCCACCCCCACTCCAACCCCAGCCCCCTCCCCCAACCCCACACCCCCTCCCCCACCTCCTCCCCCAACCCCGCCCCCCTCCCCCAACCCCACCCCCTCCTCCAGCCCCACCCCCCTCCCCCAACCCCAGCCCCCCTCCCCCAACCCACTCACCCCACCCCTCCAACCCCACCCCCTCCCCCAACCCCGCCCCCCTCCCCAACCCCGCCCCCCTCCTCCAACCCCACCCCCTCCTCCAACCCCACCCCCTCCTCCAACCCCACCCCCCTCCCCCAACCCCAGCCCCCCTCCCCCAACCCACTCACCCGAGCCCACCCCCCTCCAACCACACCCCCCTCCCCAACCCCAGCCCCCCTCCCCCAGCCCACCTCCCCCAACCCCAACCCCCCTCCCCCAACCCCAGCCCACTCACCCAACCCCACCCCCACCCCACCCCTCCAACCCCACCCCCACCCCTCCAACCCCACCCCCACCCCTCCAACCCCACCCCCCCTCCCCCAACCCCACCCCTCCCCCAACCCCGCCCCCCCTCCCCCAACCCCGCCCCTCCTCCCCCAACCCCGCCCCTCCTCCCCCAACCCCGCCCCCCCCTCCCCCAACCCCGCCCCCCTCCCCCAACCCCGCCCCCCAACCCCACCCCCCTCCCCCAAACCCACCCCCCCGCCAACCTCACATGCTATATCGCCGATCTAGGTCACCACATTGCTTCTGTTATGTCTGCCTCTATCTCACTGACATATTCTTCACATTAACATGTTCTTTCACAAATTATAATTTTTGCTTTCATCTCCCAGCAGAATGGAACAAAAGAGAGGTAGAAACACCATAGCAGCAGCCGCAGCATCGCCCTGGCAACCAGACAACACAAACCTCCTGCACAGTTGCCACTACTCTGAAGCTTTTTTTCTCAAGTAATTTCATTACTGAAGAAAAAATTAACATGCTTTCTCAGTCTATGTAGAATAACAGAAATACTTCGTAGTTTACCTGCTGCTTGCATACACATGGATTTGGGGTCTTATACAGTTAAGCTAGGTCCACAGGTGCCATCTCCAAATAGGAGCCAGCTCCAAATTTATATCTGTGGGCTGCCATACTATTGACAAGTGACCAAAAATATCTCATCATGATCAGGAGGGTCAGTCTTGGTTCAGTTGGCAGCATTCATGTCTTTGAGTCATAGGAACAGGAGGGAGGCCATTCAGCCCCTCGAGCCTGTTCCACCATTCAATTAGATCATGGCTGAGCTGTATCTTAACTCCTTCCACCCGCCTTGGTTCCGTAACCTTTAATACCCTTGCCTAACGAAAATCTATCAGTCTCAGTTTAGCCTCAACAGCTTTTTGGAGGAAGAGAGTGCCAGAGAATCGGAAGGTTGTTCAGGCTGCACTCTGGGAATTGAAGACATAATCTATGCTGACACTTAGTGCAGCACTCCCTCAGTGCTGCAATGATCAGAGTTGTCACCCTTTGGATGAGATGTTAAACTTGTCTGTTTGGGGGAAAGTGAACAATCCCAGGACACTATTGGAAGAAGAACAGAGAGCTCTCTTGATGTCTTCAGTCAACACCATAAAAATAAAACAGATTAACAAGTCATTCATCTCAATGTTGTTTGTGGGATCTGTGCAAAATGACTGCTGCATTTGCCTACCTAACAATATTGTACTCCAAAAAGCAATTCATTGTTTGTGATGTGTTTTGCTTACACGACAACAATGACTATACTTCAAAAATACTTCATTGGCTGTGAAGCACTTTGGGACATCCTGAGATCGTGAAAGATGCTATATAAATGCAAGTTTGCTCTTTTCTTTCTCTCTCTCTTTCTTTCTCTCTCTCTTTCTTTCTCTCTCTTTCTTTCTCTCTCTCTTTCTTTCTTTCTCTCTTTCTTTCTTTCTTCTCTTTCTCTCTTTCTCTCTCTCTTTCTCTCTCTCTCTTTCTCTCTTTCTCTCTTTCTTTCTTTCTTTCTCTCTTTCTTTCTTTCTCTCTTTCTCTCTCCTTTTCTTTCTCTCCCATTAAATGGAAATCTTTCTGTCATGATGGCGCTGAGGCTACATACTTGGGGCAATAGATGGGACCTACAATGGCCACCCCTGGCCTGTGGTAAATATTTCCAGAAGTGATGGCGACCATAGTGACGTGCCCAGGTGAGATATGGGCTTCTCCTGAGCATTGATATTGATCGCATCGTATGAAAGCTTGTGGCATGTTCTGTCTTTGTTCTTTGTTTTAAAGTATTTTTGTCGCTCAAGGAAGTTAGATGAAGCTGCTTTGTCGAGTAAAGAAAAACTTCAAAAGCTAGAAATCTGACGTAACATTAGAACACGCTGAAAGTAAACAGCAGGTCTTATCACAGAGAAAGGGCAGACCAATGCTTTGGGTTTATGCCTTTCATCAGTAGCTGTTTTAAAATGCCCCAAACTATAGATACAAGAAATGTACGTGCTCCATTTTTGCTGTCTCGTTTTCATGGTCATGAGAAAAACAAGGGAGGAGTAAGGGAGGAGGCGAAACAGGCTTGAGGGGCTGAATGGCCTCCTCCTGCTCCTAAGTTCCTAATTTGCTCCATCAACAATGCAAATTCTCTTCCCTTTTAGAACCTCAGCCCTTAAGTGTGCCAGATGAGGAAGATCTCACAGCTTAGACATTGGGCTGCGCCTGAATCGGGCCTTAAAACCTGGACGTCTGTGCTGGAGCCTTTACCAATATGGCGGGCGATGTGGAATTAATGCGTTCACGGGCGCCATTTTGGACACTTAGGTGCCCTTTTTATATGCCTATAAAACAGTTGCGGCGCAATCCAATTTCTAGGCCATAGCCACAGAAGGGCGAAAAGCACCATCCAATCTTTGAATGACCGCTGGTTATAGACGTATTAAGGACCTCTTCTTCTTCTTAGGCAGCCCCTCAGAACCGAGGATGACTTGCTTCCACATTAAAAATGAGTTTGCAGTTGACTGATGAGTCCAATGCGGGACCTACAGTCTCTGTCACAGGTGGGGCAGACGGTGGTTGAAGGGGCGGGTGGGTGGGGTGCTTGGGTTGACGTGCACTCCTTCCGCTGTTTGCGCTTGGCTTCCGCTTGCTCCCGGCGAAGAGACTCGAGGTGTTCGGCGCCTTCCCGGATGCTTCTCCTCCACTTTGTGCGGTCTTGGGCCAGGGATTCCCAGGTGTCGGTGGGGATGTTACACTTTTTCAAGGAGACTTTGAGGGTGTCCTTGAAGCATTTCCTCTGCCCACCTGGGGCTCTCTTGCCGTGCCGGAGCTCCGAGTAGAGCGCTTGTTTTGGGAGTCTCGTATCGGGCATGCGGACGATGTGACCCGTCCATCGGAGCTGATTGAACGTATTACAGGGGATCGACCTCTTGTACAAGGCGATCCCTCGACCCCAGCCAGAAACCGATCTAGCTCTCTCTTGAAGGAATACAGTGAACCAGTGTTCACCACATGAGCTGGCAGCCTGTTCCACAGGTTCACTATTCTCTGGGAAAGGAAGAACAACATAACATCCAACCTAGTTCTGCCTTTACATAACTTGCAAGCATCCTCCCTAACCCATTCACTTGAAATAATTGGTTCACATAAGCGCAGACTAGTCCCTTCATTATTTTATAAACCTTGACTAAATCACCCCTTTCCTAAAGCATACAGACCCAGCTCTTTGAGCCCATCTGTGTAACTAAGGTGCTCCAAACTGGGATTTAATCGTGTGGCCCTCCTCTGCACCCTTTCCAAAGCCTCACTATCGCCCACCATGTGAGGAGACCAAAACTGGACACAATATTCCAACTGAGGCCTAACCAAGATCTTGTACCAGGACAAAGTGGTATGCTTTGTTTTGCAACAACATAATGGTGAGCTCTGCCTTTCAGAGGAGATGTTTAGTCGAGGCCCAGCCTGCCCGCTCATGTGGACATAATAGATCCTACGGCACTTACAGATCGCAGGACACTATTGAAAGAAGAATAGGGAGTTCTCTTGACATTTAGGAAGGATGATATAATTCAAAAAGTGCACATTATCCTCCAGAATTATGTTGTTCTCCAGTGAGAACAGGCTCCTGTACACGGAGGAGTAAGAAGTCCTCCAGTGAAATCATAAATCTAAACGATGTTTGTGGTTTTGTGAAGAAAACCGACCGGAGCAAATCTTCGAGTTTTTTGATGAGGTAACAGAGAGGGTTGATGAGGGCAGTGCGGTTGATGTGGTGTACATGGACTTCCAAAAGGCGTTGGATAAAGTGCCACATTTGCAGAGGACACATAATTTGGAGGTATAGTGAACAGTGAGGAGGATACTGATAGACTTCATGAAGACATTGACAGGCTGGTGAAATGGGCGGACACGTAGTAGATGAAATTTAATGCAGAAAAGTGCGAAGTGATACATTTTGGTAGCAAGAACGAGGAGAGGAAATATAAGCTAAAGGGTACAATCCTAAAGGGGGTGCAAGAACAGAGAGACCTGGGGGTATATGTGCACAAATCGTTCAAGGTGGCAGGGCAGATTGAGAAAGTGATTAAAAAAGCATCCTGGGCTTCATAAACGGAGACATAGGGCTCGATTTTCCAAGCCCCGTGGAGGCGGGTTTGGAGGCGGGAGTGGTGGGAAAATTGCAGAATCGGGAGGCAGGAACCCATCCCGCCCCCAACCTGCCTCCGTGCCAATGTCCCAGGAGGCGGGTACCCGACCTGTGCTGGGAGCCGCCTCCCCGAGGCAGGAAGGGGATTAGTGCCAATTAACTGCCTGTTAACATGTAGTTAACAGGCAGTTTTTTTGCCTAATCCCTATTTTTAGCCCTGAAGTGTGGCTGTCCGACGGCTCCGAACCACGCCAAGTTAGCGAGGCGGACCGTCGATCTGCAGGGGTTGGAGGGGTCGAGATGTCCGTTGTGCAGGGGAGTGATGGGTGCATGTGTGCAGAGGTAAGTGTGTGAGGTAAGTGTAAAGTGTTTTAATAAGTTTTACTTACCTTTACTTTCTCCTGCAGACTTCCTTCCATCAGTTCTCAGGAGTCCCTCAGCTCACCGGCACAGAAAGCAGAATGGCCGCTGAACTGTCAAAAGCTGCAGCCTCTGCTTTCTGGTCTGGAGAGATCTCTAACTGAGTCTGAGTAGAAGGACTCAAGTTAGAAGACAAATTGTCAATGTTTGACAGATTCACAGAGCTGTCAAATGCTGACTTTTCATCTGCTAAAAGCTCTTGACAGATGAAATGTCAATCGCTGACATCACCAGTAACCAGGTGTCCCTTAATTGGCCTGCTGAGCCCGCTGGGTGAGCTTAACAAGGTCAATCAAAGGAAAATAGTGTGGGTTGGCCACAAGTCGATGGAGGCGAGACTACAACCCAAAAAGTGGGAGTCCCGCCTCCAAAAGCTCCCCATTGACAAAATCCAGCCCATAGAATGCAAAAGCAAGGAAGTTATGATGAACCTTTATAAAACACTGGTTCAGCTTCAACTGGAGTATTGTGTCCAATTCTGGGCACCACACATTAGGAAGGATGTGAAGGCCTTAGAGAGGGTGCAGAAAAGATTTACGAGAATGATTCTAGGGATGAGGGACTTCAATTACGTGGATAGACTAGAGAGGCTAGGGTTGTTCTCCTTAGAGCAGAGGAGGTTGAGAGGAGATTTGCTAGAGGTATTCAGAATCATTAGGGGTCTGAACAGAGTAGATAGGAGAGAAACTGTTCCATTGGCGGAAGGGTTGAGAACAAGAGAACACAGATTTAAGGGGCTGGATTTTACATAGAAACATAGAAGATAGGAGCAGGAGTAGGCCATTCGGCCCCTCGTCCTGCTCCGCCATTCGATGAGATCATGGCTGATCATCCAAACCGAGACGCGTTGGGGGCGGGACTGCTGCCTTCCGGGTTCTAGTCCCGCCCCCAGCGACATCCGATGCACAGACGCTATTTTCCCGTGATTGGCCTTGTTAATCCCGCCCTGCGGGCTTGCCGGCCAATTAAGGGAAAGCCGGTGTCAGATGACGTCAGTTGATGACGCTTCATCTGTCGATTTTCTTAAAGGCACATGAACCATAAATTTTTGACAGTGTTTGACAGCATTGAGGTGCTGTCAAACACTGACAATCACT
This sequence comes from Somniosus microcephalus, assembly GCF_052327205.1. Classification (NCBI taxonomy): domain Eukaryota; kingdom Metazoa; phylum Chordata; class Chondrichthyes; order Squaliformes; family Somniosidae; genus Somniosus; species Somniosus microcephalus. The sequence goes on from NC_141013.1 coordinate 9,486,558, forward strand.
GTACACAGGTGAGCCCTTGCACCCAGGTTCTCCAATGACTCTCTCCTTAGGATGAAACAAATGGCAGCTGCAGGTGAGGGCACAGAAACGATCTGTCACTTCTCCCATTGAGGTGAGGCCACACAAACACTTAAAAGCTTGTCACCTACAGAAAAATCTAAACACACTAAAAATGACTTTCCCAACATTTCCTTACCTCTGATACTCATCAGTGTCCCATTGCATTCTTCACACCACTTCTGCAGCTGTCATGTATACACCAACATAACAACAGACCCACAGCACGCCTCACTTAACCTGGCAGGGTTCCCCGACGTTGGGAAACCCACAGCAGAAGTCTAAAAATTGGAAAAAGCCTTTTAACTGTCTGTTAACAGGCAATTAAGAACATAAGAACATAAGAAATAGGAGCAGGAGTAGGCCAATCGGCCCCTCGAGCCTTCTCCGCCATTCAATAAGATCATGGCTGATCTGATCCTAACCGCCAATCCACTATCACAGAACCATCTCCTGAATCTAACAGAATTAGACACACGAAATAGGAGCAGGATCAGGCTACACGGCCCCTGGGCCCGCTCCGCTACCCACAGGGCCATGACCGATCCGAACCTAGACTCATGTCCAAATTCCTGCCCGCTCCCCGTAACCCTTTACTTCTAGGAAACTGTCTATTTCTGTTTTTAATTTATGTAATGATGTAGCTTCTACAGCTTTTTGGGGCAGCAAATTCCACAGACCTACCACCCTCTGAGTGAAGTAGTTCCTCCTCATCTCAGTTTTGAAAGAGCAGCCCCTTATTCTAAGACTATGCCCCCTAGTTCTAGTTTCACCCATCATCGGGAACATCCTCCCCGCAGTGGCTATAATCTTCTTCCCGCCGCTAGGAGTCGGGTCCCTGCACAAATCGGTGCCCCGACTCCTGGTAAGATTGTTTGGCGGCGGGTTGGGAGTGGGCTCGGGACCCGCTCCCATTCTTTTTGACTTTCCCAGTAGTTCCGCCTCCAAACCCGCCTCCTCAGGGCTGGTAAAATCCAGCCCAAGGTGATTGGCTAAAGAACCAAAGGCGACATGAGGAAAAACTTTTTTACGCAGCGAGTGGTTATGATCTGGAATGCACTGCCTGAAAGGGCGGTGGAGGCAGACTCAACTGTGGCTTTCAAAGGGGAATTGGATAAGTACCTGAGGGGAACAATTTGCAGGGCGGGGAGTGGGACTGGCTGAAGTGCTCTTGCAGAGAGCCGGCACGGGCTCGACGGGCCGAATGGCCTCCTTCTGTGCTGTAACCATTCTATGATTCACAATTGAATAGGCCATGCTGCTACACACAGTGACCAGACCAACTCCTTCCCTAGAGTTTCCAAGTTATTATCAGTTGCATTTTCTAATCTGTGAAGTTGGTACAGTATTACATTCCTCTGGGTGTTACTTTTATGGAGGAGTTAACACACAGAGAAATGTAAGACTTGTTAAGCATTCATACTTGAACTTTGCCAATCAGAATATGTACCTCTTTATACCTCATAGTCTCAGGATAATGGTTCGGTCATTTAAGACTGAGATGAGGAGGAATTTCTTCACTCAGAGGGTTGTGAATCTTTGAAATTCTCTGCCCCAGAGGGCTGTGGATGCTGAGTCGTTGAGTAGATTCAAGGCTGAGAGAGATAGATTTTTGGACTCATGGGGAATCAAGGGATATGGGGATCAGGCGGGAAAGTGGAGTTGAGGTCGAAGATCAGCAATGATCTTATTGAATGGAGGAGCAGGCTCGAGGGGCGGAATGGCCGACTCCTGCTCCTATTTCTTATGTTCTTATGTACTGTGTTTAAAAAACAAAGTTTCATAGTTCAATAATATGTTTAAAGTGTTGCTTCTTGGAAGCATCACACTTCCTTCTTGTCACTCTTCAGACATTGCACCTCGACATGTCCTCTGACTCACTGTGAGCATTGCCACGGGATATCTGCTAAGCGATAAAGTGAAGGTTTTTGGTTATTACAAACTCTGCTATTAATTTGATTGTTCAACAAGTTGTTTGAGGTTTAGGAGAAAGGCGAAGCCAGCAATTTTGCTTTCCTCACACAACCTAATTACACGTGTGAGCAGAAGTTGAAAACATCTGAAGATAAAACATTGGGCCTGTATTTGCCGTAGCAGGGCATCTAACGGTGTCTGCCGTTAGTTAGACTTTCCCTCACACCCTTCAGCTCCAAACTTACTTCCCCACAAAGTTGCTGAAGGTGGGAGCTGATAACAGCGCAGCGAGGGCAACATGTCATCCGGGACCCGAGTGAACAGGGCAACCAACAGGGTATCTCCGTCACCAATGAGATTTAAGGATTGGGAAATAAACAGCGGAAGGACTGAGAAGGAGGGTGAATTAAAGGGGCTGAATTCAATGTCAAATCAGGTACAGAGAGAGAAATAAAGAGAGAGAAAGAAAGTTTGGATTAAGAGAGAGAGAAAGGAAAGGTAAGAACAATATTTTAAATTGAAGATTTGACATTTTTGAAATCGTCCCGAAAAATTCAAAACCTGAAGGAATGGATCTCCACACTTGTAATAGTTCATTTTCAGTGCCAGAGAGGTTGATTGGCAGTAATTAACATTTATCACATCGTTACAAGTGTACTTACCCTCGTAATTACAAGACTTAACTTTCAGTGGCCAGTTTAATGGGCAAATACAACAAGTTCCTAAAATAAAACGGGGGGGGTGAAAGGGGGGTGGTGGGGGAGGCTAAGGGCGCAATGTCGTTTTTGCGAAGTTAATGTCAACTCGGACAGCAACTTTTGGATATTCACATTTAACCACGCCTGAAGTTCCTGTATCATTTAACCCCTAATTGGCCCTATATCTCCAATTCTGGCCTCTTGCCCATCCCCAATTTTCAGCGCTCCACCATTGGCGGCCGTGCCTAGACCCTAAGCCCTGGCATTCCCTCCCTAAACCTCTCCGCCTCTCTACCTCTCTCTCCTTTTAAGACGCTCCTTAAAACCTACCTCTTTGACCAAGCGTTTGCTCCCCTGTCTTAACATCTCCTTATGTGGCTCAGTGTCAAATTTAGTTTGATTACGCTCCTGTGAAGCGCCTCGGGACGTTTGACTACGTTGAAGACGCTGTATAAAATGCAAGTTGTTGTTGTATCTGTTCGCACTATAGGGAATGTTTTATAAATTGGCCTCCCAGTGCGGAGTTTTGTCAATTGGGATGCAGGCTTGGGTCCTGAAATGTGCTCCTGGCCACAAAACTCTCCACCAGGAGGGTGGATTTGTAAAATTACCCCATATGTACATGGTCTGAGGCAAAAAATCTCTTCCACCATAAGATGACAATGCCTGACTGAGCCTTGCTGTGCAGAATGCTACTTTATTTGAAGAATTGAGGAACATTACATGTAATCATGAATAATTCACCCTTTGATACAAATTGAAGTAAGGATTAAAGGGGCCAAAATACATAAAAGACTGGTCTGGTTGTATTTATGTGATACGGTATAGAATCACAGAATGATGCAGCGCAGGAGGAGGTCGTTCGGCCCATCGTGCCTGTGCCAGCAGCACAAAAGGAGGAAACGAGGTAATGTAATGTGCATTACTTACTTTATGGTTCCCTCTAATAGTGACATCTCACTGTAAGTGTGTCTTATGCCGTATAATATGATGTACACCAATCTGTTCACTGTAGAGGCCGCTTGCAATGGATTTATTATAGATTGGTTTACATAGTATTTGCAGCACAGAAACAGGCCATTTGGCCCAACATGTCCAAGCTGGTGTTTATGCTCCACATGGAGTTCCTCTCACCCTTCTTCATCTAACATCTCCTTCTATTCCCTTCTCCCGCATGTGCTTCCCCTTAAATGTATCTACGCTATTCGCTTCAACCACTCCCTGTGGCAGCGAGTTCCACATTCTCACCACTCTCTGGGGAAAGAAGTTTCTCCTGAATTCCCTATTGGATTTATTAGTGACTATCTTATATTTATGGCCCCTAGTTCTGGTCTCCCCTGCAAGTGGGAACATTTTCTCTACGTCTACCCTATCAAACCCCCTTCATAATCTTATAGACCTCGAGCAGGTCACCCCTCCATCTTCTCTTTTCTAGAGAAAGGAGCCCCTGCCTGTTCAATCATTCCTGATAGCTAGAACCTCTCAGTTCTTTATTTGAAGAATGAGGGACATTACATGTAGTGGTGCATAATTCACCCTTTGATACAAATTTAATTAAGGATTAAAGGGGCTAAAATATATAAAAGACTGGTCTGGTTGTATTTACATGATGTGGTGTAATACGCCTTACTTACATTATGGTTCCCTCTAATAGTGAAAGTGTCTTATGACGTATAATAAGATATACACCAGTCTGTTCACTGTAGAGGCATTATTATGGATTGGTTTGTGTGTAATGCAATGTGTAAAGTATTCTCTGTGAGTTGAGCGCCATCCAGTGGATAGTGACGGTTACAACAAGCTGATTTAAAGCTCCTGTGGCTTCAACTGAAGGTTGATCCGAAATCAGAATTTTCCTCTTGCTGGCTGGTAAAATAAATAATTGTATTTATATAGCGCCTTTTGAAGTGCAGTAATTCTTTGCAGCTGTTCTGCACAAGCAAGATCCCATTAACAGCCATGTGATGAATGACCAGTTCATCTCTTTCTGGTGGTGGGGTTGAGGTACGAATGTTGGTCACAACACTGAGAGGGCTCCCTACTCTTAATTGAACGGTACGATTTGATCTTTAACATCCGTCTGAACAGCCAGACACAGCTTCGGTTTAATTACATCATCCTTGACAAAGCAGCACTCGCCTAGTATTACACTGGAGTGTCAGCCTAGAATAGGTGCTCAAAGGCTTGGCTCGAACCTGCTACCTTCTCACCCAGACCTCAGGACGTCCCAAAGCGCTTTGCAGCCAATGAAGTGTAGTCACTGTTGTACTACTGGGGAAATGCAGCACCAATTGGCGCACAGCAAACAGCAATGAGATAATGACCAGATAATCAGTTTTAGTGATGTTGATTGAGGGATAAATATTGACCCAGGACTGCCTACTGCAGCAACAGGACCCAGGTAAGGAAGCGTTGAGGGGAGACGGGGTCTGGTCCATGCTGATTTTTGTCTGTGAATGAGGACTTGCAAACCAGGCCCCTAAAACACTGACTGTCTGTGCCAACCACAGCTGGTTTACCTGTTTGAATTCTGATCGTGCCCTGCACCATAAGCATCAGCCCAGTTCCTAGATTTCTCAATTAAAAAATAAACGCTCCAGGTCTTTCCCATCATGGGTTTTAATGACCTACAGATTGCCAATAGAAGGGAAAACTGAGAAAGGCGAGGGGCTTCACAGCTTTGAGATGATGAGCAGGAGTGATTTAGAGTAGAGACTGTTGCGATGAGTCTGAGTTTCAGCGCAGCAGGGATGCAAGAAGGAGCAGGAACGTGTAGTGCCGTGTACTTGGACCACAGGAGGACCAAGAAAGGAAAGTTCATAGAGACAATGACAATAATATTGTAGGGAAAATAGAGAAAGAAAAGGAGCCAGATCTGTAAAGGAAGAGGTGTGGGAAACTGATCAGTAGCGTTCTACAAAAGGAAAGCAAGGGTCATGTTTGAATCACAACGGTGCTCGCAGTAGGGAGATCAATAAAACTTCTAACGGAAGTTTACCTCAGTGATGAAGGGTCATCGACCTGAAACGTTAACTCTGTTTCTCTCTCCACGGATGCTGCCTGACCTGCTGAGTATTTCCAACATTTTCTGTTTTTATTTCACCTCAGGGCAGTCTGAGAAATCATCATGAGTTATATATGAAGTGTTGAGGGGAGACGGGGCCTGGTCCGGGAAAGACCTGGAACGTTTTTTTTTGAGAAACCTAGGAACTGGCTGATGCTTACGGTGCAGGGCACTATCAGAATTCAAACATGCAAACCAGCCGTGTTTGGCACAGACGGCCAGTGTTTTAGGGGCCTGGTTTGCAAGCCCTCGTTCACAGACAAAAATCAGCATGGACCAGGCCCCGTCTCCCCGCAACGCTTCATATATAACTCCTGATTTCTCAGACTGCACTGAGGTGAAATACCACTTCACTCAGACCTGGGTAAAGCTGGTACTTGTGATAATGCTGATAGTTGCTGCTCCCTAGTGGACCACGATTGTCACAGTCATCGATTGCAGCCCAGAGCCTCTGTTAATGCGGTTATGGGAAGCTCAGTTCTTTTTTTAAGGGAGGTGGATATTGTGCCTTCAGGAGTCAAACTGTACTGAAGCTACCTCCAAGTTCCCCTCCAAGTCACACACCATCCTGACTTAGAAATATATCGGCCGTTCCTTCATCGTCGCTGGGTCAAAATCCTGGAACTCCCTCCCTAACAGCACTGTGGGAGCGCCTTCACCACACGGACTGCAGCGGTTCAAGGCGGCGGTTCAACACCACCTTCTCGAGGGCAACTAGGGATGGGCAATAAATGCTGGCCTTGCCAGCGACACCCACATCCCAAGAACGAATTTTAAAAAGTCAAACTTTACTGAAGCTAGACGCACTTTTATAAAATATTGGAAAGTGAAGATTTCCTCTGCTCGCTATTTCTAATGAAATTGCAAATCCAATTTTTTTATAATGCTGAACTAATTTTGCTACAAGTACCGAACATAAAAAATCTTCCTGCAGAGCTTAAAAAGAGCTTCGAATATCCCAAAGTGTCTCACATACAATGAATGACTTTGAAGTGTCTTTTTATTTGTTCTCATGTTCCGGGTGACACTGGCAAGGTGGCACTTATTGCCCATCCCTAGTTGTGCTGAGAATGCTGTGGTGGAATAGTGATTGTTTTTACAATTGAGGGGCCCTTTAATGTCCTCTGAAGAAGTGACCTAAAGGACTGATTATCCGCCTGCGCCAAGTGTTAAGCAGATGTAGCGCATCCTGAGTGTGCTTCCCCCATCAGAGCCACTGTGTGCCTGATTTTTGCTGTCATGGGTCATTAGCATGGCCCGGACCCACCCTGACACTGGCCCACCCCTTGGTAGACCCTTGCACTGGGAAACTTTGGAACAGGGCCTCTGGACCTTCTGGCTGCTGCTGCTGCTGGAGACCCTCCAAACTGAACAAGCCCCTGGCACAGGCCCCCCCCCACTCTCAGCGTTCAGGGGACACCCTTGCATTTAGATGTCCTCTGGAAGAAGTTGCAGTGGGAGGGCCGTGGACGACCGCCTCCTGCGGTAGTTCCTGAGCAGCGCTGGGCCTATGCCTGCACTCGGCCGCCCTTTCAGCAAAGCCCCAGGAACCTCAGGGCAACTGAGCGTTCCCCAAGCACTGCAAAGAGAAGAAAGTCGGCCTTCAAGAGCCAACCGCATAGTGTGGGCCTGGAAGTGAACCACTTGGGTTTTTGTGACAGTCCGGTGACTTTTTCACAGCCTTTTCTTTCTGATGAAGGTCCCACAAACAGCAATGAGATGAACAACCAATGAATCTGCTGATCTAATAATGAGGAAATCCCAGTCGGTAGAATAATTGACAATGAATAAGCGTGATACAAATACATAGCTCGATAAGCAGAGGACACAGATTTAAGGTAATTGGCAAAAAGGACCAGAGGGGGAGATGAGGAAACATTTTTTTTACGCAGCGAATTGTTGTGACCTGGAACGCGCTGCCTGAAAGGGTGGTGGAAGCAGATTCAATAGTAACTTTCAAAAGGGATTTGGATAAATACTTGAAGGGGAAATATTTGCAGGGCTATGGGGAAAGAGCGGGGGGGGAGTGGGACTAATTGGATTGCTCTACCAAAGAGCCGGCACAGGCACGATGGGCCGAATGGCCTCCTTCTGTGCTGTATCATTCTATGACTATGACTTTTTAAAAGCACTCTGTAACAGTATTATACAAAGTGTGAGATGGCATGTGCTATACACGCAGGCTTTCTTAATACTGTACTAGTGAATCTTCCTGAAAATAAAATGCAAAAATATTTTTAAAACATGAAAAGGTTATGCAAGGTTAATTTGTACGACTTCTTCCGACCTATGTACGGTTGAGTACCTGCGGGCTTGGAACTGGCAACAGGAGATTCAACCTCGTGTTTTAGGATGTCGTCAGAAGTTCCCTGTTGTTTCCTCTGTTAAAATTTTATAACAAACCAGTGGATTTTTTGCCCATGGAAAGTCAGCACAGATGAAATTCCCCTTCGAGTGCTTTCAGCTCATTCGCTGCTGCAGCTCACGAAGCTCCATCTAGTGGTAGACGTGTGCTGCTGCAGGTGGGACGGGTCGCTTTATAACAATTTTTGCCACTTAGAGGCATGGCAGAATGGTGCTGCTCAAACATAGGACCATCACAGAATCATAGAATGATGCAGCACAGAAGGAGGCCAGTCGGCCCATTGTGCCTGTGCCGGCTCTTTGAAAGAGCTCTCTGTGGTGAATGTAACCTGTTCCACCTTAAGAGAACTACCTTAAGAGATGTACTACTTTCTCTTGGCTGCTGTATACTGTAATACCGGTGGTGACCACACCGGTATATAAACGTTGTGTAGTGATTTGCTGGGCAGTTCAGCCCTGACCTCCGAATAGTAAAGACCTGTTAAAGTTATTCTTGTTGTCTGTGTCCAGTGATTTATAATAAGCATAACTGGGACACACAGACTCAACAGTGGCGACGAGTCCGATCTTACCCTGCGGCAGTTTTACATCCAAGGCAGCTTCGTCCTCAGAATGGGCGTCGAGAAGAGGCATCCGCCCTCATCATCCTGCTGAGCACCACATCGCACGGGAGGCATCGAGAACCCGGGTTAAAAAGAAAAATTCTGACCACGAAGCCCTCCATCAGCGACAGCCAGTGATCATCCCTTCTACCACGGTGGTGGGTAAGCCGATCACCGACACGAGCAGAAAGTCGGCCGCGTTGGCTATGGAGTAGGGGAGGGAAAACGGAGGGAAAAGGGCGGAGAACTCGACCGCGGCCGGTGAAAAGGGCCGGGCTGCAATCGGGGCCGAGAGGCACAGCGACTGGGGCAGCGTTAAGGCCACGAGAACTGCGGAGAACTCAACCGCAGCCGGTGTAAAGGACCGGCCTGCAAGCGGGGCTGAGAGGCACAACAGCAGGGGAAGCGTGAATGCCCACGGGAACCGCAGGGGAGCAAAAGCAGCGTCGGGGAATTGAGAACCGCTGGGGAGGCGAGAACGGCAGCAGCACGGCAATCGCCATTGCAGCCAGCGGGGGAAGAAGGCAAACGCGGGAAGCCGCCATTGTAGTCGGCGGGGGAAGAAGACGAGCGCGGGAAAAACCGCCAAGCGTGGGAAGCCGCCATTTTAGTAGGCGGTGGAAGAAGACAAGCGCGGGAAGCCGCCATTTTGGGAAAAAGAAAATTTAAAGAAACTTGCAAGGATGCCTAAACATGGTAACATCAATGCTTTTGATAGTGATGTCGAAGATTGGGCCACGTATGTAGAACGCATTGGAGTTTATTGTACAGCAAATGAAGTACCAGATGATAAGAAAGCAATAACATTATTAAACTCAATGGGGGCGAAGACGTACGGGTTATTGAAGCATCTGATAACACCAGATAAACCGGCGGATCAGACTTTCGCGAAAATTGTTACGATCCTGCAAGAACATTTAAACCCCACGCCGCTGATGATAGCGGAACGATTTAAATTTTACAGCAGAACGCAGCTGAAAGAGGAAAGCAACGCTGAATTCTTAATTGAACTGCGTAAGCTATCAAAGTACTGTCAGTTTGGTACAGGACTAGCAGATGCTCTGAGAGATAAATTCGTGTGTGGATTATTAAAAGAAGGAACACAAAAGCGTCTGCTAGAAGAAAAGGACCTTATGCTTGAGAAAGCTGTCACCATTGCAGCATCGCACGAGGCCGCAGCAAGAGGCACCGCGGAAATGCAACTAAGGTCATCGGAACTCAGCACCAATCAAATGGCATTGGGTGCAGTAAAGTGTTATCGTTGCGGAAGGACAACCCACGATCAGAATCAGTGCTGGTTCAAAAATCAGGAATGCAGAAAATGTGGCAAGCTCGGTCACATAGCTAAAGTATGCCGGTCAGGTAAGAAGACCAGCAGCAAAAAGTCACCGCAGGAAAAGTGCAAAAAGGTACACAAGGTGACAGAGAACAGTTCGGATGAACAGAAGACGGATTCAGACTCCAGCAGTAAGGAACTGGGTTGTCTAAGAATACATAATGTGGGTAACACAGCAGACCACCAAACTATCTGGGTCACACTTCGGATAGCAGGAGTCCAAGTGAAGATGGAATTGGACACGGGATCGGCATTGACGGTCATGAATAAGCAAGATTACAAAAGGTTATTTCCACACATTCCCTTAAGGGATACGGAGATTGTTTTGAAAACATATACGGGGCAAAGAGTATACCCCATTGGAAAGATAAAGGTAAAGGTGGTCCACAAGGATAAAGAAAGCCGAGGAATGGACTTATATGTGTTACCTGAGGGAGGTCCACCATTACTGGGACGGGAATGGATCAGGAGAATAAATATGGACTGGCATTCCTTCAAAGCACTAACTGTAGATTCCGGCAAAAAGGAAGATGTCAACCCTAAACGACTGTCCAGAATATTGGACGATGCTAAAGAGGTGTTCCAGCAGGGACTGGGAACACTGAAAGGAATTACGGCAAACATCAAAGTTGAAGAACATGCAAATCCAAAATTTTTCAAAGCCAGACCGGTACCTTATGCGATACGACCTGCTGTGGAAGCTGAGCTGGAAGGACTAGAACGGTCCGGAGTATTGTCAAAGGTGGACTGGAGTGAATGGGCCACGCCCATTGTTCCCGTCATGAAGCGTTCATCGAGCAACAAGCCGGGGGAACCGGGGAAGGTTCGCATCTGTGGAGATTTCAAGATCACTGTTAATCCGGTGCTTCACACGGTGCAATATCCGCTTCCGCGGATTGAGGATATCTTCGCTTCGTTGTCTGGTGGGAAACACTTCACCAAGATAGACCTGGCGCAGGCGTACTTACAGATGGAAGTTGAGGAAGAGTCACGCCAGTATCTCACGATCAACACGCATAGAGGCTTGTATCGGTATAATAGACTGGTTTTTGGAGTGGCATCGGCTCCAGCAATTTGGCAGAGGGCCATGGAGCAGGTATTACAGGGAATTCCAGGCACACAATGTTACCTGGACGATATTCTGATTACAGGAGATGATGATGAGGAACATCTTGCAAATTTGGAACTGATGCTCACCAGATTGAAAGAATATGGACTTCGAGTTAATCGCCAGAAATGTGAGTTCTTTCAGAAGCGGATCTCGTACTGTGGTCATGTCATTGACCAGGAGGGGCTTCATAAGTCTCCTGACAAGATCGAAGCTGTTGTGAAGGCTCCCGCTCCGGATAATGTATCCCAGTTGAGGTCGTTCCTAGGGTTGATTAACTATTACCATAAGTTTCTGCCAAATTTATCCACGGTGCTGCACCCGCTGAACGCTCTTTTGCAGAAGGGAGTACCATGGAAGTGGAGCGAGGACTGTAAGAGGGCCTTTCGCAAAAGCAAGGCATTGATCACCTCAGAGGAAGTGTTGGCTCACTTCAACCCAACGCTGCCTATTCGTTTGGCTTGTGATGCTTCTCCATATGGTATTGGGGCAGTACTCTCACACAAGTTGCCAAATGGCTTGGAGAGGCCAGTCGCGTTCGCATCCAGATCATTGACCTCCGCTGAGCGCAACTATGCTCAGATAGATAGGGAGGCTCTCAGCCTTGTGTGGGGAGTAAAGAAGTTTAATCATTACCTGCAGGGCCAAAAGTTTACGCTACTGACAGACCACCAGCCGTTGGTATCCATTTTTAACCCTAAGAAGGGTGTTTCGGTGATGACAGCACAGAGGCTCCAGAGATGGTCCCTTTTCCTAGGGGCACATCAATATCAGATTGAATTCAAAGGTACAAAGCAGCATGGTAATGCTGATGGGCTGTCGCGCCTGCCACTACCTACAGCGGAGGAGGCACCGACGGTTGACCCTGTTGAGTTATTTCACTCGACCATCATCGAATGTTTACCAGTCACCAATGCAAGTATTGAAAGAGCAACCAGGAACGACCCGACACTGTCCTGGGCCTACGAATTGACAGTGAAGGGATGGCCAGCACATGGTGATCCACTGTTACCGGCATTCTCAGCAAGACAAGAACAGCTGTCCGTCTGTCAAGGAACATTGATGTATGGAACAAGGGTGATTATTCCTCCTAAGTTAAGAGAGAGAGTTCTAAAGGAACTGCATGAAGGTCATCTGGGGGGAGTCAAGATGAAAAGCTTTGCTAGGGCTTATGTGTGGTGGCCGGGTATCGACCAACAGATAGAGGATCTGACGAAAAGCTGCTCAGGGTGCCAAAAAGTTCAAAATGCACCTCCGATTGCACCGCTGCATCCATGGGAATGGCCTTCAACCCCATGGCAACGTGTACATATTGACTTTGCTGGTCCATTCATGGACTCCATGTTTTTAATTGCGGTGGACGCACATTCTAAATGGCCAGAAGTGATTAAGATGACTACCACTACCTCGGAAAAGACGATCGTGGTGCTAAGAACGATATTTGCAAGAAATGGATTGCCAGAACAAATATGTTCAGACAACGGACCGCAGTTCCTGTCAGAAGAATTCCAGAAATTCATGAAGAAGAATGGGGTGAAACATTATACCTCTGCCCCATATCATCCGGCTACAAACGGGTTGGCCGAGAGATTTGTACAAACGTTCAAAAAAAGCAATAAAGGCCATGAGCGAAGATCAGATTCCACTACAACACAAGGTGGACAATTTCCTACTGGCATATCGAAACGCCACTCATGCAGTGACAAACCAAAGTCCTGCCATGATGTTCTATAACAGGAGGTTGCGGTCCAGGTTGGACTTGTTAAAACCAAATGTGCGGAGGGAAGTCGAAAACAAACAGTTCCAGCATATAAATAACAAGACCACTCGGAGTTTCGAAATAGGACAACCAGTGTTAGCCCGGGACTATAAAAATGAGAAATGGCAATCTGGAACAATTCGGGCCAGACAAGGACCCCTGATGTACACGGTAGATATGGGTGAAAATGTAATACGACGTCATGCTGACCAACTGGTAGAATCGAGAACAAGGGTCGAACCCATAGTTACGGCAGAGACAACCGTGGAAGAAGTTAGTGAACCTGAAGCATCTACCTCAGAAGTGAATGTACCTGATGATGATGTCCAATCCATAAGAGATCAACTAGATGAGTCACCCCAGCAACGAGAATCAGAGACCCCTGAAAGGCGTTATCCAACTCGGATCAGGAGGCCTCCTCAGAGACTGAATCTTTGAACTGTTTTGCATGAAGTTGTATATATATATATATATATATATATGTTATTATGTTATGTTAAATGGGGATATACACTGTTAAGCTAAAAAGGGAGGATTGTGGTGTATGTAACCTGTTCCACCTTAAGAGAACTACCTTAAGAGATGTACTACTTTCTCTTGGCTGCTGTATACTGTAATACCGGTGGTGACCACACCAGTATATAAACGTTGTGTAGTGATTTGCTGGGCAGTTCAGCCCTGACCTCCGAATAGTAAAGACCTGTTAAAGTTATTCTTGTTGTCTGTGTCCAGTGATTTATAATAAGCATAACTGGGACACACAGACTTAACACTCTCCAATTAGTCCCACTGCCCCTGCCCTTTTCCCCATAGCCCTGTAATTTATTCCTCTTCAAGTATTTATCCAATTCCCTTTTGAAAGTTACTATTGAATCTGCTTCCACCGCCCTTTCAGGCAGCGCATTCCCGATCACAACAACTCGCTGCGTAAAAAACATTTCTCCTCATCTCATCAACAAGAAGTCCAAGACATATAAATCAAATGTAATATATTATGGATATTCTATCAATATCTATTAAATTGTTGTTTGTCAGCATTGATTGTCATTCAGTAAACTTGGAGTGACAGTAATTTACCCCTGAATACGAACATCTTGTGCAACAGCCACTTGGATGTCAACTATGACATCCGACATTTGAATATCCCACTCCAAAAATGTTGTGCAATTTCATTCTCTTGAACTTGAAATCACATTGTACAATGTAACTGCTTTACCCAGAGAGTGGTGAGAATGTGGAACTCGCTCCCACAGGGAGTGGTTGAGGCGAATAGTATAGATGCATTTAAGGGGAAGCTAGATAAACACATGAGGGAGAAAGGAATAGAAGGTTAGGGAGGGTTAGGTCGATGGGGTGAGATCAAGTGGGGTGGGAGGAGGCCCATGTGGAGCATAAACACCAGCATAGACATGTTGGGCCGAATGCAATGTTCCCTTGAAGCTGCGTGGCGGCGCAACACTCTGGAGCTCCTGCGCGGCCGACTCACCGGCTTTTAAATGGGGAAAAACCCCGCATGCCCGGTATTTTGAATGGGTGGCGCGGTCGCTTAAAGGGGCTGCTCACCCAAAAATAAAATTAAAGGGAACATTAGCCGAATGGCCTGTTTCTATGTTGTAAATTCTATCTAATAGATAATAACCTGCAGGTTAATGCCTCTGTTACACAGCAGCCAAAGAAATTGCGTATGAGCACTTTAGGCGTGTGTCTGCATAATATCAGTGCAAAGTGATTGCATTGCTGCTTTGTAACTCCTTTCTGCTGATCAATTCTGCATTTTGGGTCAGAAAAATGGCTCAGGTTTTGGAAAGTGCCTTTAATTCATTAACTTCTTTTATCTTTACCAGGATATTAATATGTCATCGACGTTGTTTGAGATGGCGTTACTACATGCTATAAGTGATTTTACCAAAGAAAGAGGCAAGGCTGTTTAATTTCTATACTCTTTACAATCAGGTAGTGTAAAAGACAGTAATAGCTCACTATGACCAGGCTGCTTAAATGCTGAGTGTCACAGACCAAGGGGGAAAAATTCAGTTGTTTGCGCCTCCCGTTAGCGCCTTAAGAGGGCGCTAATGGGGCGCAAAGCAACTAGCGCCCGGGCGCGGCGATGTTTGCGCTGCTCGCGAAATTAACTAGACATTTTGCGGCGGCGCTAAACACTACCGCCACGATCTCCTGCGCCGGCAGATCGTGACGTCAGTCAAGTGCGCAACGCCCCGGTAGCGCCCCAGACCGGATATTGAGTGGCGCCCCCTGCCTTACCGCCTGCCGCTAGCAACGACAGGTTGAGGGGAGCGTTTTGCAGTCAGGAAGGGACTGGGGGAGCGCTATTTAAAGGCGACCACTTCCTGCCTTTTTTTGTTGGTGACATTTTTGCACCACGCATTCTGAGAGAGAGAGAGAGAGACTTCTGGAGAGATTCAACGCTGTGTGAAGGGGTTTTGGGTACTGAGCAGCACTTTGCAGGTTCATTTTGATTTGCCCTTCCTTGCTTCGCCAGCGCTCTGAGGTAGCGCCTCACTCCTCAGCCTTTGCACCTTAAGACAGGTGTGAAGCGCCTGATTTAGCGCTCCAATCACCTCCAGGGGCGATAAAAGCCAAGTTTGCCGTTGGAGGCAATAATTAGCGCCAGGCGCTAAACTTTGTGCACGGCCGATAATGGCGCCCCAAATGGGACGATACCGAATTTTTCCCCCCCAAGTGTTCACACCTCCGCTGGGTTACCTGAAGTCTTGCACTATATACCGTCCAGCACTCATCAAGTTGAGGGATGTCAGTGGTGAAGAATTAAACATTTTTCTCCCTACTTTTCGCATCAAGTGACATGGGCTCGAGAGGAAAAACTCAGCCAATCACAATGCAGTGACCCCCCTTCCTCCCTCCCTCCCCTCACTGGAAAGGTTTTAGTATTTGGAAGTTGGATGAGGACTTCCCCCTGCTCGCCCCAATTCTCACACACACACACACTGGGGTTGATTTTCGCTGCCTTTGCCTGCTGTTAAAGGGGCAGTTAGGGCCTCGAAATGGGGCCAGTCGCCTTCCCGGCCCGTTAACACCGGTGATGTTGAAAGAGGCTGGGTGTTCAAAGTGCCTGCCTGCTTCAGGCGCGAGGCCCCTGTTAATCTGCTAATCGGAGCCCTGTGACCTAAATAGGAACCCCGAGTGCCATTATTGTTGGGAGCCTGAGCCCAGCTCACTCCGACCACGTCCACGGACAATAGGAGAAAAGAGGCTCCATCAGAGGAAACTGTTGCATTATTTCTGTGGGCCTCAGAGGAGCAGGAATGCACCTCTGGGTCCCGAAAAAATAAACTGCGCCGCTGACGCCCCGGGACCCCCACCCGCCGCGAATCGAGACCGCCCCCCTCCCCCCCACCATGCAACTTACCTTGCTGGTGGCTGCCCAGTTGGGCCACAGTTATGGACATGATGCACAGGGGGGTGATGGCTATGAGCAGTCAAGCGATGCTTCTGGATACGGACAAGGCCAAAGTGGGTACGGTTCAAGTGATGGACAAGCACAGTCAGGGTTGAATTCTCAATCCTCAACACCGGCTATGGACAGAGTGGACAAGGCTATGCAAGTCAGAGTTAGCTGTGGCTCAAAATCCGAGACCGAGCATAGTTCCCCGATCTTCAGGCCTCAGTCCGGTGAGCTGCATCGGACGCCTGTTTGTCGGCCAGCATCTCCCCTGCCAAATTTGAATGAGGCCGGGGCCTCAAAATCGCGAGGGGGTTGGTGGGGGCCGGGGGGGGGTGGGGGGTGGCCTCTTCGCTGGAGGAACTGGCAGCCTACCAGCTCGTTCCGCCGATCGCTTGTCCAATAGTCAAAATCGACCCCGCCGTCTGGGCTCACACACATAGAATAGTAACCGGTGTAATCACTGCATAAAAAAACGGTGTTGAGTTCTCATGCTCGCTATTTTAGCAAAGTGTTTACCTATTGATTAATGTCAAGAGTAAAATTAATTTCATGCGCTTTTGCTTGTTCGACATCCAGTACTGGACGAGCTGAAATTTCCTCCAATTAAACATTGGGAAGACCAAAGCCATTGTCTTCGGTCCCTGCCACAAACTCCGCTCCCTAGCCACCGATTCCATTCCCCTCCCCGGCCACTGTCTGAGGCTGAACCAGACTGTTCGCCACCTCAGAGTCCTGTTCGACCCTGAGCTGAGCTTCCGACCCCGCATCTTCTCCATCACCAAGACCGCCTGTTTCTACCTCCGTCATTTTGTCCAGTCTCTGCTCCTTCCTCAGCTCACCTGCTGCTGAAACCCTTAGCCATGCCTCTATTACTTTAAGACTCAACTATTGCAATGTGCTGCTTGCCGGCCTCCCTCTTCCACCCTCCACAAACCTGAGCTCATCCAAAACTCAGCTGCCCCCATGTCCTAACTTGCACCAGGTCCCGTTCACCCATCACCCCTGTGCTCGCCGACAAACATTGGCTTCCGGTCCAGCAACACCTCGAATTTAAAATGTTATCATTGTTTTTAAATCCCTCCATAGCCTCTTCCAGTCCTATAACTGTCTGAGAACTCTGCATTTCTCCAATTCTGGCCTCTTATGCATTTCCGATTTCCTTCGCCCCATCGTTGGCGGCCGTGCCTTCAGCTGCCTTGGAGCTAAGCTCTGGAATTCCCTCCCTAAACCGCTCCACCTCTCTCTCCTCCTTTAAGATGGTCATTGAAAGCTTCCTCTTTAACCAAGCTTTTAGCCACCTGTCCTAATATCTCCTTACGTGATTTTTGGTGTCATTTTTGTCTGATAACGCTCCTGTGAAGCGCCTTGGGAAATTTTACTATGTAAAGGCGACATATAAATGTTGGTGTTCTTACACAGCACAATTTCAACCCATAAGTAGTCATCAAAGTATTGGTATGAATGAAACAGTCTGGTTGATTTTTTGTTGAAAAGATTCATGTAAGTATTTTTCTTGGATTAAACGCTGTAGTTATTAAAAAATGACAAAAATTTATATTTCTGCTAGACCGTATGTTGTATAAAGAGGGTCCACAGAATCAAAGTAAAACACTAGAACTTTCTCCAAGGCTTTTTCAGGCTTTGGTCAGTTTAATAAAGGACATTCCTATGGAAAGTTTGGAGCAGCCAAACATCAGTGTGGGAACTGGTGTCACGGAGAAAGATGGAGAGGGAGTAGAAGAAAACCCCATCGATCGTAACGTGCTTTCTGAAATCAACAGCGTGCTAGAGAATATATACCTTGATGCAAACTGGACAAAAATAATAAATAATACATCCTCAGTCCATCTCCTTCCGGAAGATGTCACTCCAACTGAATCAGCCATCAAGGAGACACAGCCAATGAGCAAAGAGATCATTCTAGTTGGGGTTACAGACATGGGTAACAGAGATGCAAACACATCACAGGCTCAAAGCGGAAACCTTATGAAACAAGGCGTGACGGAGAGTGCACCTGAAAGCACTGCCCACGAGGGAGAATCTGGACCCAATTACTTGGCTACCCAGTTGGCAAAGGAGATCAATAGGTATTTGCAGAATGTTTCGCCAGCTAATGAGACCGTTAAAATGACAAATACAAGCTATTTGTATGGACATGGACAGAGGTTTTTGGAACTTCTTGCAAAACTTAACAAAGTGATAGTGACAGCACCAAAAGTGCTCCTTGTGGACAAAAAGGAGGACCTCGTGATGAGTGAAAGCATCTTGTTGAAGATCCTTACCTTGAGCAACACCGTTCTTCAGGATCTCAGTGACCGAATGTCAGTAAACGTGTCACACGAGACTGCCAATGCTGAACCAGACAAACCTTTGCTAATGAAAGAAGAATTAATCAACAGAGTATCCAAGCAGAAAGAATTTGACCAAATTAATCGCTTTGTGCAAATGTTTTACAAGCTGGAAGAAAACCTTTCCAATCTGAAGCTGTTTCTGGAAACATACAAAAAGGGGAAGAATCGCAAAATGGCCGAACGTCTTTTGGACCAGTCGCTCAGCCTGGTTGGTCAGTTGGGACAGATCCCGTGGCTGAAAGGGAAAAACTCTTTCATAGACTTTGAACTGGAGGCTTTGAGAGACTTTGCGGGGGTACTGTCAGATATAGAATTTAAACAGCACGAGCCATCAGTGGGATCAACATGAAGACATCAACATAAAGAGATGACATCAAATTAAGCAATTGGGTCTACCTGTAATTACAATCGGCTGTGGTAATATTTACTTCCAAAAGAAGATAATCAGCACTTGAAACCATTGATAATTTAGAAGTATTTTTAAAAATTGATGTATGTACACATAAATATGCTCATTCTCCACATACGCCAAGTCAAAATAGATCTTGCTTAAACATGCTTTCTATCTAATCTGAATAATTAAGTTAAAATATTCATTTCAGCTGAAGTATTAAAATTCTGGTATGGACACCACATTTGTCTTGTGCTTTTTTAGAAAACAATTGTGCTGTAATTAAAAGGGGAGAGGAGGCCAGATGAGTGTCTGACGAAAATACAAAGCTGCCTTCCTACATGTAGGGCCTGCAGTTGCCAAGCAGCTGCTTTTTGTGGAGACATCGTGGGGTAGAGTTTCCGCCCGGTTGTGCTGGGTTTTTTTCGACGCCATTCGCCTGCAAAAGATTGCGGGGGTTTTAAGCGCAAATTGCGTTCAGCGCAAAAAATCGAGTTTTCGTGATATTTTTGGGCTGGTTTAAAAAAAATAACATAGCGCTAGAAGCCGGCCCCGCCCACAAAAACTGGCCGCTTCCCCACAATTCGGAGTTTCCGCTAATTACGCTCGTCGGTTGGGCCTTTGGACGCAAGGACACTAATAGGCACGTTTTGAAAGCTTTTGAATGAAATTTATTTTTAATTTACTAAGAAACTAACCCCGATATAGCTAGAAAATGCTTCTGTGAATTTTTTTTAAGTCATTTTCAGTCATTTAAACTCAGGTTACTCAAAATGGTGGATTGACACTGATTAAAAATGCTTATTTTTTGTGATAAACCCATTTTCAGCTGTATTAATGAAACTTTACCAAGTTACCGCTCTTAACTATATCAAGGAATATTTTTTAAAGCAAAATTTTTATTAAACTTAAGTTTTAAAACGCTGCCTAATTGCTCTGGTTCATCTCAGATTTTGCATTTCCCGATATGCAAATGAGTTTGAGTGATCACTGACCAACATTTATGTTACATGCTACTTCTCTGCCCAAGCCTGGATGTTGTCCAGGTCTTGCTGTAGGCTGGCCTGGGTGGCTTCATTATCTGTAGGTACAGAGCATTGTTGTTGTCGAATCGTCAGCAAACTACCCCACTCCTGACCTTACAACAAAGGGAAGGTCATTGATGAAGCAGCGAAAGGTGGTTGAGCCGAGGACCTGGCTGAGGAATTCCTGCAGTGATGTCCCACGACTGCGATGATTTACTTCAAACAACCATGACCATTCCTTTGTGTCAGGTAGAATGCCTCCCACTGCAGGGTTTTGCTCTTGACCTCCATTGCTCTCAGTTTTGTTAGGGCTCCTTGGTTGAATGCCACCTTGAGGCACTTACTTTCACCACTCCTTTGGTATTTAGCGGTTGTATCCATGTATGGATCGAGGCTGTGATGTGGTCTGGAGCTGAAAGTTCAAAAATGAATTTCAGTGAGATTATGAAACAGGCTTCATCCTCACTCCATTGCAATTTTTTGAAGGCAAAACTCATTCTTGTTCACTCCCTCCACCACCGGCGTACCGTGTCTGCAGTGTGCACCATCTACAAGATGCACTGCAGCAACTCGCCAAGGCTTCTTTGGCAGCACCTCCCAAACCCGTGACCTCTACCACCTAGAAGGACAAGGGCAGCAGGCACATGGGAACACCACCACCTCCAAGTTCCCCTCCAAGTCACACACGTGATATCAAGAAACGGCTGAGCGCACTAGATACAGCAAAGGCTATGGGCCCCGACAACATCCCAGCTATCATGCTGAAGACTTGTGCTCCAGAACTAGCCGTGCTTCTAGCCAAGCTGTTCCAGTACAGCTACAACACTGTCATCTATCCGACAATGTGGAAAACTGCCCAGGTATGTCCTGTCCACAAAAAGCAGGACAAATCCAAACCAGCCAATTACCGCCCCATCAGTCTACTCTCAATCTTCAGCAAAGTGATGGAAGGTGTCATCGACAGTGCTATCAAGCGGCACTTACTCACCGAATACCTGCTCACTGATGCCCAGTTTGGGTTCCGCCAAGACCACTCGGCTCCCGACCTCATTACAGCCTTGATCCAAACATGGACAAAGGAGCTGAATTCCAGTGGTGAGGTGAGAGTGACTGCCCTTGACATCAAGGCAGCATTTGACCGAGTGTGGCATCAAGGAGCCCGAGTAAAACTGAAGTCAATGGGAATCGGGGGGAAACTCTCCACTGGCTGGAGTCATACCTAGCACAAAGGAAGATGGTTGTGGTGGTTGAAGGTCAATCATCTCAGCCCCAGGACATTTCTGCAGGAGTTCCTCAGGGCAGTGTCCTAGGCCCAACCATCTTCAGCTGCTTCACCAATGGCCTTCCCTCCAACATAAGGTCAGAAATGGGGATGTTCGCTGATGACTGCACAGTGTTCAGCACTATTCACAACTCCACAGATAATGAAGCAGTCCATGCCCGCATGCAACAAGACCTGGGCGACGTTCAGGCTTGGGCTGATAAGTGGCAGGTAACATTCGCGCCACAAAAGTGCCAGGCAATGACTATCTCCAACAAGCGAGAGTCTAACCACCTCCCCTTGACATTCAATGGCATTACCATCGCCGAATCCCCCACTATCAACATCCTGGGGGGTCACCATTAACCAGAAACTTAACTGGGCCAGCCACATAAATACTGTGGCAAAAAGAGCAGGTCAGAGGCTGGGAATTCTGCGGCGAGTGTCTCACCTCCTGACTCCCCAAAACCTTTCCACCATCTACAAGGCACAAGTAAGGAGTGTGATGGAATACTCTCCACTTGCCTGGATGAGTGCAGCTCCAACAACACTCAAGAAGCTCAACACCATCCAGGATAAAGCAGCCCGCTTGATGGGCACCCCATCCACCACCTTAAACAATCACTCCCTCCACCACCGGCGTACCGTGGCTGCAGTGTGTACTGTCTACAAGATGCACTGCAGCAACTCGCCAAGGCTTCTACGGCAGCACCTCCCAAACCCGCGACCTCTTCCACCTAGAAGGACAAGGGCAGCAGGCGCATGGGAACACCACCACCTCCAAGTTCCCCTCCAAGTCACACACCATCCTTACTTAGAAGAATATCACCAATCCTTCATCGTCGCTGGGCCAAAATCCTGGAACTCCCTCCCTAACAGCACTGTGGGAGTACCTTCACCACACGGACTGCAGCGGTTCAAGAAGGCGGCTCACCACCACCTTCTCAAGGGCAATTAGGGATGGGTAATAAATGCTGGCCTTGCCAGCGACGCCCAGATCCCATGAGCGAATTAAAAAATAATAATCTTTTTCCTCATCCCATTATGCTTCTGTATACCACGAGGGTGACCACCAGCCCAGTTTTGAATCGGACAATCTGGTGATGGATGACTGGTCACCTTAAAACTGAAAACTGGACAGTAAAATTCAGATTTTCAATCCCTCTGTTTTAAAAAAAAGTGTTCTATACATGCAGACGCAGGTTCACCCAAAGGTCTGGACAAAAGATGCTGGCCCACTCACCACATCCCGTCCCTGGCCAAGAGGCTAGACAAGTAACTAATTCCTGAGCTTCCACCAATACTGTCCCAAGCTCACGTTGCTAGTAGGTATGTGAGAGTGGCCCAGTTTGACTCTCCCTCCTTACCTGTGGGGAAATGCATTTTCCCCACTCAGTCCCTTGCACAGTGGCACAAGAACTTAGCATGTGGGGGGACATCAGGGGTGCAACCTGCATCTTTATCACTTCACCCCCATCCCACAAATATTTTTTGATGTTGGGTGCTGTATCACCATTTACGCCAAGTCCCTCTGGTGGGTTAGAAGGTCAATGAGCCGCCTGGTGCCTTGCCAAACCACACAGACCGTGGAGGCCTCGGGTTTGACCTCTGCTTTGTACTGATCTCAGCTGGGGCAGTAGTGAGGCGAGGTTCAATTGGCCACATTGCCATTGGGCTAGGGATAGGGAACTCAGACGGAATTCCAACTTCTGATGGCTACCCAATGACCTGTGCTGCAAAGTGTGTGATGTAAGAAAACTACTAGGCACTTGGTCTAAGCGTTAAACAAAGCTTTAATCAACTGTTTTACAACATGGAGGTCTAATTGTGTCCTTCACTAGTTCCTGTTAAGAATGTCCTGCGCAAGCTGGGCCCGTGCCCGAGTATTTATACTCTCCCTGGACAGCGCCACCCGCAGGCCGCCCAGTATTATTTCATAAGTCTTTCTTTCATGAATGACTGATTCATGTCAGTGTGCTTGTATGGGCATAAGGCGGAGGCAGGATCTCGCTGGGTTTTGATGCCCCACATCGACCCTTCCCCCCACCTCCTAGAAACAAATAGCCTGGTGACACTCGAGCCCCGATTTTAACCTGGAATGGGATTCGGTCAGGCAGGGAGTGGGGCGAGTGCCAAACACAACCCATAACCTCGGCAGCGAGGCCCAGGCGCTGGCCAGCTGTCCACCCGAAACGGACGGGAAGCAGCAACTGGCCTGCCGACATGAGTTGGAATTCCGTCAGGAAGTTGCCGGCCGGCCGGCACCAGAGACAGGCTACACGGCACTCGGGTAAAGTTGTGGGGAGGGGGGTTTCGGGAGGGTCTGGTGGGACGGAAGTTGCAGAGGAGAACTGCTTCTCCACCAATAAACCCTTGCCTTGAATGTCCTCGCCTGGTCTCTGATCCTCTTCATGATGCCTTCACCCGGCGGGAAACCCACGACGACCCCCCAACTCAGGCTGCAGTTAAAATTGCAGTCGGGGACCAATGATGTCATCGAACCTTGATCGGCATATTTAAAAAAGGACCCACCAGCTTCAGAAGGGCAGCTTCGAGTTGAAGATGTTGGATCCAAGCAAGACGACAGCGAGTAAGTCACTGGCTGATTTTTAACTGCCCGCTCGGTTTCCACCAGGTGGGTAGGGTTAAGATTGACAGCTTTTATTTGTCAAAAATGAGTTAAACTAAAAATTTTAACTACAGGAAACTCTTGATTTACCGGCACCTAAATAACCAGAAATCTCTGTTAACCGGCAAAATTCAGGAGTAGGTTCAGGTAAGTTTTACTTCATATTAGTGGCAGTTCCTGGATCTGTGGCTGTGTAACTGGGGCTCCTACACTTGTTGCTAAGCAACAGGGACGCTTGGTCTGTGGCCGGAGTTCCTGCACATGTTGCTAAGCAACAGGGAAGCCTGGATTTGTTGCTGTGTACGGAGCTCTCGTACCTTTTAACTATACCTCTCTGTAATCCGGACTTTTTGATAAACCGGCACCACGCCGGTCCCGTCGGTGCCGGATAATGAAGAGTTTCCTGTATGAGATTCATGTCTGAAAACAATCACACTACTGAAAACAGCACCTTTGTGTCATCTGGTGTCAGCCGTGGCTCAGTGGGTCGCTCGCTCTCTCGCCTCTGAGTCACAAGGTCGTGGGTTCAAGTCCCGCTCCAGAGACCTGAGCGCAAAAATCCAGGCTGACACTCCCAGTGCATGCTGGGGGAGCGCTGCACGAACGTCTTTCAGACGAGATGTTAAGCCGACGTTCTGCCCTCTCAGCTGGAAGTAAAAGATCCCATGGAGCTATTGTGAAGAAGAGCAGGGGGAGTTATCCCCGGTGTCCTGGGGCCAATATTTATTCCTCAATCAACATCACGTAAACAGATGATCTGGTCATTATCACACTGCTGTTTGTGGGAGCTTCCTGTGCGCAAATTGGCTGCCGCGTTTCCCACATTACAACAGTGACTCCACTTCAAATAGTACTTCATTGGCTGTAAAGCGCTTTGGGACGTCCTGAGGTTGTGAAAGGCGCTATAGAAATGCACGTTCTTCAAGAACCACTTAAATGGTGTAATTGAGAATAGATTGTCAGCAGCACCTGCTCCCTGATGAATCACGAATCAAGGCCTTTAGGAGCAGAAAGGAGAAAATGAAGGACCTTTCTTTTAAAGTTACTTGAATTTGGGTTCTAGAAACATTTCATTGGTTCTTTGGTGACTCCATTTTCTTTTGCGATTAGATTGTCCATTTTTGGAAATTCGCAGGGTTTTTGGAACCAGTTAATGCCATCTTGGTTTTCCAAGAGCAGAATTTGAGTTTAATTCCTAGTCAACAACCAGATTCATGTATGGAATCAATTTTGCTGCTGAAAACAGCATCTTAGTGTCATCTGAAAGTGGAACCACTCGAAAGGTGTAACTGGGAATAGGCTGTCAGCAGCACATGCTCCCTGATGAATCATTCGAAATCCTTTAATCTAGGGACGAACACTCGTAACCATCACAAATCAGAGCGAGGGCATAACTTGAAAACCTTCCGTACCACCAGAACCACAAACCAGACAAGGTATTCTTTACTCAAGTAAATCCACAGTACACAAAAGAGGGAGAAAAAAATCAAGAGAAAGAAAGAGCTTTAAACAGAATTGTTGCAAGACACTTTGGAGGGTTGCTGAGCTCTACAAGAAGGACAGTGAGCAATGACAGGTAAATCTGTTCTCAGTATTTGTTTTTAAAGTAAGCTAACTATGTATTCAATTTGCAAATATCCAAACAATCTCATGCATTGTTGTTGTCTTCATGGTGTATTTACCCTAGATTCTTTTTTTTGTTGCAAGAATTTGATTTGTATGTTACTGGTGAGCTTGAAGTTAAACATTTAATTCCGGCCCAGCTGAACACATTTTTTCCCCCATTACCCCAATCTGCTCCTCTACCCTTTTGGGAAATGAGAGCTCATGTTCGGGTGCGGTCCCCCAAATGCTGAAAGCCCTCTGGTCCCTCACCCAACCTAGATGGAGTGACGGCCATGCAGGCTATTCGGTCGTGGAGGGTATCGGAGGTCAAGCTTGATGCCGTTCTGACTCGACATCCACGAACGCATACGTTCCAGCAGGAATAACTGGCTAGCAGTCAGGAGTGGAAAGCCAAGCCAAGTTTCCCCCTCCACAGCTCACCATAGCAGCCCAACCCCTGCCGTTTGAGATCAACTAATTCAAGATAGACCAAGGTTTGAGCACCAGACCTTCCTGGTTTCAGTACCACACTATTTGATCATAGAATCAGAGAAATTTACGGCACAGAAGGAGGCCATTCGACCCATCGTGTCTGTGCTGGCCAAAAAAGAGCAATGCAGCCTAATCCCACTTTCCAGCTCTTGGTCCGTAGCCCTGCAGGTTACGGCACTTCAAGTGCATATCCAAGTACTTTTTAAATGTGATGAGGGTTTCTGCCTCTACCACCCTTTCAGGCTGTGAGCTCCAGACCCCCACCACCCTCTGGGTGAAAATATTTCTCCTCAACTCCCCTCTAATCCTTCTACCAATTACTTTAAATCTACACCCCCTGGTTGTTGACCCCTCTGCTAAGGGAAATAGGTCCTTCCTATCCACTCTATCTAGGCCCCTCATCATTTTATACACCTCAATTAAATCTCCCCTCAGCCTCCTCTGTTCCAAAGAAAACAACCCCAGTCGATCCAATCTTTCCTCATAGCTAAAATTCTCCAGTCCTGGCAACACCCTCGTAAATCTCCTCTGTCCCCTCTCTGGGATGCCTAAACAGTGGCCCCAGGGATTTAGCAGTGGGACAAACGCCTGCGCAGATTGGGCACAGCCCATCACACTACCAAATTGGGGTGTATTGCACTCGTATTATGAACTGAAAAACGGGCGCAACACATAGCAAACTGTCTCCTCCTTCAAACTACAGCCGCATGGAGATTAAACCTTCTGTTCCAAGCAGTTCTGATAAGCAAAAAGAAAATGTTGGCAGTGCACAGCTCAAATAACTAGTGCACCCTGCTCCTGGGACAGGCCATTCACTTCACCACACTGCTCCCGGGACAGGTCATTCACTTCACCACACTGCTCCTGGGACAGGCCATTCACTTCACCACACTGCTCCTGGGACAGGCCATTCACTTCACCACACTGCCCCCGGGACAGGTCATTCACTTCACCACACTGCTCCCGGGACAGGTCATTCACCTCACCACACTGCTCCCGGGACAGACCATTCACTTCACCACACTGCCCCCGGGACAGGCCACTCACTTCACCACACTGCCCCCGGGACAGGCCATTCACTTCACCACATTGCTCCCGAGAAAGGTCATTCACTTCACCACACTGCTCCCGGGACAGGCCATTCACTTCACCACACTGCCCCCGGGACAGACCATTCACTTCACCACACTGCTCCTGGGAGAGGCCATTCACTTCACCACACTGCCCCCGGGACAGGTCATTCACCTCACCACACTGCCCCCGGGACAGGTCATTCACTTCACCACACTGCTCCCGGGACAGACCATTCACTTCACCACACTGCTCCCGGGACAGACCATTCGCTTCACCACACTGCCCCCGGGACAGGCCATTCACTTCACCACACTGCTCCCGGGACAGGTCATTCACTTCAGCACACCGCTCCCGGGACAGACCATTCACCTCGCCACACTGCTCCCGGTACAGGTCATTCACTTCACCACACTGCCCCCGGGACAGACCATTCACTTCACCACACTGCCCCCAGGACAGGCCATTCACTTCACCACACTGCCCCCGGGACAGACCATTCACCTCGCCACACTGCCCCTGGGACAGGTCATTCACTTCACCACACTGCCCCCGGGACAGACCATTCACTTCACCACACTGCCCCCAGGACAGGCCATTCACTTCACCACACTGCCCCCGGGACAGACCATTCACTTCACCACACTGCTCCCGGGACAGACCATTCACTTCACCACGCTGCTCCCGAACTGGCCATTCACTTCACCACACTGCCCCCGGGACAGACCATTCACCTCGCCACACTGCCCCTGGGACAGGTCATTCACTTCACCACACTGCCCCCGGGACAGACCATTCACTTCACCACACTGCTCCCGGGACAGACCATTCACTTCACCACGCTGCTCCCGAACTGGCCATTCACTTCACCACACTGCTCCCGGGACAGGTCATTCACTTCACCACACTGCTCCCGGGACAGGTCATTCACTTCACCACACTGCTCCCGGGACAGACCATTCACCTCGCCACACTGCTCCTGGGAAAGGCCATTCACTTCACCACACTGCCGCCGGGAAAGGCCATTCACTTCACCACACTGCCCCCAGGACAGGTCATTCACTTCACCACACTGCTCCCGGGACAGACCATTCACTTCACCACGCTGCTCCCGGGACAGGCCATTCACTTCACCACACTGCTCCCGGGACAGGTCATTCACATCACCACACTGCTCCCGGGACAGGTCATTCACATCACCACACTGCTCCCGGGACAGGTCATTCACTTCACCACACTGCCGCCGGGAAAGGCCATTCACTTCACCACACTGCTCCCGGGACAGGCCATTCACTTCACCACACTGCCCCCAGGACAGACCATTCACTTCACCACACTGCCCCCGGGACAGACCATTCACTTCACCACACTGCTCGTGGGACAGACCATTCACTTCACCACACTGCCCCCGGGACAGACCATTCACTTCACCACACTGCCCCCGGGACAGGTCATTCATTTCACCACACTGCTCCCGGGACAGCCCATTCACTTCACCACACTGCTCCCGGGACAGGTCATTCACTTCACCACACTGCTCCCGGGACAGGCCATTCACTTCACCACACTGCTCCCGGGACAGACCATTCACTTCACCACACTGCTCCCGGGACAGACCTTTCACTTCACCACACTGCCCCCGGGACAGACCATTCACTTCACCACACTGCTCCTGGGACAGACCATTCACTTCACCACACTGCTCCCGGGACAGGCCATTCACTTCACCACACTGCTCCCAGGACAGGTCATTCACGTCACCACACTGCTCCCGGGACAGGTCATTCACTTCACCACACTGCTCCCGGGACAGGCCATTCACTTCACCACACTGCCTCTGGGACAGACCATTCACTTCACCACACTGCCCCCGGGACAGACCATTCACTTCACCACACTGCTCCCGGGACAGACCATTCACTTCACCACACTGCTCCCGGGACAGACCATTCACTTCACCACACTGGTCCCGGGAAAGACCATTCACTTCGCCACACTGCTCCCGGGACAGACCATTCACTTCACCACAATGCTCCCGGGACAGGCCATTCACTTCACCACACTGCCCCCGGGACACACCATTCACTTCACCACACTGCTCCAGGGACAGGTCATTCACTTCACCACAGTGCTCCCGGGACAGACCATTCACTTCACCACACTGCTCCCGGGACAGACCATTCACTTCACCACACTGCCCCCGGGACAGACCATTCACTTCACCACACTGCTCCCGGGACAGGGCATTCACTTCACCACACTGCTCCCGGGACAGACCATTCACTTCACCACACTGATCCCGGGACAGACCATTCACTTCACCACACTGCCTCCGGGACAGGTCATTCACTTCACCACACTGCTCCCGGGAGAGGCCATTCACTTCACCACACTGCTCCCGGGACAGGCCATTCACTTCACCACACTGCCCCCGGGACAGACCATTCACTTCACCACACTGCTCCCGGGGCAGACCATTCACTTCACCACACTGCTCCCGGGACAGACCATTCACTTCACCACACTGCTCCCGGGACAGGGCATTCACTTCACCACACTGCTCCCGGGACAGACCATTCACTTCACCACACTGCTCCCGGGACAGACCATTCACTTCACCACACTGATCCCGGGACAGGCCATTCACTTCACCACACTGCTCCTGGGACAGGTCATTCACTTCACCACACTGCTCCCGGGAGAGGCCATTCACTTCACCACACTGCTCCCGGGACAGGTCATTCACTTCACCACACTGCTCCCGGGACAGGTCATTCACTTCACCACACTGCTCCCGGGAGAGGCCATTCACTTCACCACACTGCTCCCGGGGCAGGTCATTCACTTCACCACACTGCTCCCGGGACAGGTCATTCACTTCACCACACTGCTCCCGGGACAGACCATTCACTTCACCACGCTGCTCCCGGGACAGGCCATTCACTTCACCACACTGCTCCCGGGACAGGCCATTCACTTCACCACACTGCTCCCGGGACAGGCCATTCACTTCACCACACTGCCCCCGCGACAGACCATTTACTTCACCACACTGCTCCCGGGACAGACCATTCACTTCACCACACTGCCTCCGGGACAGACCATTCACTTCACCACACTGCCCCCGGGACAGGTCATTCATTTCACCACACTGCTCCCGGGACAGGCCATTCACTTCACCACACTGCCCCCGGGACAGGTCATTCACTTCACCACACTGCTCCCGGGACAGCCCATTCACTTCACCACACTGCTCCCGGGACAGGTCATTCACTTCACCACACTGCTCCCGGGACAGGCCATTCACTTCACCACACTGCCCCCGGGACAGACCATTCACTTCACCACACTGCCCCCGGGACAGACCATTCACTTCACCACACTGCTCCTGGGACAGACCATTCACCTCACCACACTGCTCCCGAGACAAGTCATTCACTTCACCACAGTTCTCCCGGGACAGACCATTCACTTCACCACACTGCTCCCGGGACAGACCATTCACTTCACCACACTGCTCCCGGGACAGGCCATTCACTTCACCACACTGCTCCCAGGACAGGCCATTCACTTCACCACACTGCTCCCGGGACAGACCATTCACTTCACCACACTGCCCCCGGGACAGACCATTCACTTCACCACACTGCTCCCGGGACAGGCCATTCACTTCACCACACTGCCCCCGGGACAGACCATTCACTTCACCACACTGCCCCCGGGACAGGCCATTCACTTCACCACACTGCCCCCGGGACAGATCATTCACTTCACCACACTGCCCCCGGGACAGGCCATTCACTTCACCACACTGCCCCCGGGACAGACCATTCACTTCACCACACTGCCCCCGGGACAGACCATTCACTTCACCACACTGCCCCCGGGTCAGACCATTCACTTCACCACACTGCTCCCGGGACAGGCCATTCACTTCACCACACTGCTCCCGGGACAGACCATTCACTTCACCACACTGCTCCTGGGACAGACCATTCACTTCACCACACTGCCCCCGGGACAGACCATTCACTTCACCACACTGCTCCCGGGACAGACCATTCACTTCACCACACTGCCCCCGGGACAGATCATTCACTTCACCACACTGCTCCCGGGACAGGCCATTCACTTCACCACACTGCTCTGTGCTCCCACAAATACTTCCTTTTCCAAACAGACTGGTTGCTGAGAACTAGCAGGTGTGGTTGATGTGTATTGCATTCATGTCGAGGCCAAGCCTGACTTCACTCTTGAATCACCAGAGTAACCTTGCTCATGCTACATTGTGCCATTACTCCCAAGGCATCCTTGGTTTGATTCTACTTTTGAAGCGTATTTGATGCACTGGTTAATTTTAAAACAGTGCGTACAGGAAATTCTACTCCTAAAAGCCAATTTTAGTTCGGCTAAACAAGTCTAGAGTAAAACTCAAAGAACGCATACCAAGAACTCCATTGGCTGCCTGTCCCCCAACACACTGCATTCAAAAATCCTGATTCTCATCTACGAATCCCTCATGTCCTTCACAGAATCAGAGAAATTTACAGCATGGAAGGAGGCCATTTGGCCCATCATGTCCGCGCCGGCCGACAAAAAGCGATATAGCCTGATCCCACTTTCCAGCACTTGGTCCGTAGCCTTGTAGATTACGGCACTTCAAGTGCACATCCTTGCCCCTCCTCTATTTCTGCAATCTCTTCCAGCTCTTCATGCTCTCTGCTTTTCTGACTCTTGCTTGCATCTCACCCCCCTACCCCCCATTGCTACTTATTTAGTGGGTGTCAGGGCTTTCTGCTTCCTTGACTCCACACTCAGGAACTCTCTCTGAATCCTTTCCTGCTTCTCCTCCCTCCTTCAAAATCTACCTCTTCAATCTTCTCTTTGGTCACTTCTTGAGCTTGTCTCCTGGTTCTACCCTTGTGTTTCCTCACCTCTGTGAAGTGCTTATGTTAAATGCAATGTATAAATGGAACTTGTTGTTGTTTGATGTGTGCAGCACCACAATTGCCGAGTTGAAAGGACAGGCTGAAGATGATCTCCATCTGGACCTCTTTGAAATGTCACTGTAACTGAGAATAGGCCATGTTGGTTTTTCCACTGATATTCACCCTGACATAAATCGTGCCATTCATGTAGAAATGACTTATGAAATATACTGGGCGGCCTGCTGGTGGCGCTGTCCAGGGAGAGTATAAATACTCGGGCACAGGCCCAGCTTGCTCAGGGACATTTTGTAAACAGGAACTAGTGAAGGATAACTAGACTTCCATGTTGTGAAACAGTCGATTAAAGCCTTGTTTAATACTCTGACCAAGTACCTAGCAGTTTTCTTACGTCACACCCACATGGTTTCACCCACCTTGGCCACACACTCTGAAACTCTCTTCGTAAACGTTTCCACCTTGCTACCTCTCCACCCTCCTCTAACCCGGGGAGCTCACCATGTAGGAAATCGCAGAATTCAGCTTGTGTCTCGCCACCTTGTGTAGTGTGCTGGACTGTAAAAGGACTCTCAACTTTAATATTTTTCCTTTGATGCAGTCATCTAGAAAATGTAGTTTCTAGCTGCTCACGATGCGGTCTCCTCTACATTGGGGAGACTAAACGCAGATTGGGTGACCGCTTTGCGGAACACCTCCGTTCAGTCCGTAAGGGTGACCCCGAGCTTCCGGTCGCCTGTCACTTTAATTCACCGCTTCATTCCCACTCAGACCTCACCGTCTGCGGCCTCTTGCATTGTTCCACGGAAGCTCAGCGTAAGCTCGAGGAACAGCACCGCAACTTCCGATTAGGCACTTTACAGCCTTCCGGACTCAATATCGAGTTCAACAACTTCAGATCATAACCTCGGCCCCTATTATATTTTTATATTTTTTATCCACACTTTTGGTTTGTGCCTTTTCCTTTTTCTCTCTCCCACATGGCAGCTGTCTCTCACTCTGCCAGCGCATTTCACACTTCATCGAGAGCCATTGTCTGTTTCTTTACCTGTCCTATTACCATCTCGTCTCCCCTTGAATATCTCTTAATGTCTCTTCTTTCATCCCCTCCCCCATTTCCCAGCCCCCAAACTGCCTTTTAATCTTTTCATTTCCTGCCTTTTTTTCTCAGTCCTGACGAAGGGTTTCGACCTGAAACATTGACTCTGTTTCTCTCTCCACGGATATTGCCTGGCCTGCTGAGTTTTTCCAGCGTCTTCTGTTGTTATTTCGGATTTCCAGCTGCCGCAGTATTTTGCTATCGTAGAAAATGTAGTTGATAATTTCACGATCATGAAAGTAATGCCAAATAGCCGGGGTTTAATGGCTTTCGTGTGAATTCATTATTTTCTTTAATTAGCTACTCAATCCTGACTAACAAGTCAATTGGGAGAAAAAAAAACTCATTTAATCTGTTCCTTGCTTCTGACATTATATCAGGAAGGCGGCAACTGAGTAAGAACAACAGGCTGCAACTGGGAAGACACGGATCCAGTGAGAGAATCCAGGAATACAAGAAGAACCGGAGGCTTAGGTAACAAGCACCTACATGTACCTGAAAACACACGGGAAATGCGAGGTTCATTTAAAAAAGCAACTACATCTGCATTCAAAGCCGTGTTAGGAAATTAAAAAAATTGTCTAGTTTCTCTCTTTTCCTGTAGTGCAGATGAGGGATTAAGCACGAGACCTTTTGGTGCTATTTGATCTCTTTACCTTTGAGGGAGCCCGCACTCTGACTTAAAGGCTACTTAATTAGGCTCTGAAATTCACTCTCTAAGCCCCTACACGTCCCTCTTTTCCTTTTAAGTCGGTTGCGAGTCATGACTCCAATCCAGGCAACACCCAGGACAGGGGTTCTTAGTCTTTTTGCTCCTGAGGCCCCCCCACCTCCGCACCTCCCCCCCCCCTCCCATGTTATAAAAATTCCACGGGCCCCTTGTAACACAACACAAGTTATTTTTTTCTGTATAAAGATCCTCTCAGCACCGTTCCCACTCACCATGTTACTGATGCTGCAGCTGTCCCAGCCACTGCAGAAACTCCAGGTCCCCACGCCCATCCCACTCCCTCGTTCCCCCCTCCACATGAGCCCCGGTCACTTCACTGTCAGCCACGGCTCGGTGGGTAGCACACTCACTCTCTGAAGGTTGTGGGTTCAAGTCCCACTCCAGAGACTTGAGCACAAAAATCTAGGCTGACACTCCAGCGCAGCGCTGAGGAAATGCTGCACTGTCGGAGGTGCCGTCTTTCAGATGAGACGTTAAACCGAGGCCGCGTCTGCTCTCTCAGGTGGATGTAAAAGATCCCATGGCACTATTTCGAAGGAGAGCAGGGGAGTTCTCCCCAGTGTCCTGGCCAATATTTATCCCTGAGCCAACAGAACAAAAACAGATTATCTGGTCATTATCACATTGTTGTTTGTGGGAGCTTGCTGTGCGCAAATTGTCTGCCGCGTTTCTCACATTACAACAGAGACTACACTTCAAAAAAACAGTACTTCATTGGTTGTAAAGCACTTTGAGACGTCTGGTGATCGTGAAAGGCGCTATATAAATGCAAGTCCTTCTTTCCCCCCTCTTTCCCCCCACTATCGGCTAACCGGGGAGTTTCCGATATTGCGCAGAATAAGTTAAGGGTGCAGTCGGAGACTTTTGGTCGTGAGTCTGGACGTCGAATCATAAGTGGTTCCCGACGGTGGCGGGAATCTGCGCCCAGAGACCGCTGTCCCTCTCGGCGAGCTGGAGGGGGTTGGTGTCCGGGCTCAGCGGCAGGCACAGACGTTCGGGAACGGAGATCCGTGTCGGTGTCGGGACCGGAGCCGTCCGTCTGCTCAGCTGGATTTCACCTTTATGCAACAGTGTTTTTTTTCCTTTTTTTCAAAATCTCAGGAGGTTATTTATGGGAGACCCCCCGCTGAAACCCTTTCGCAGACTCCTAGGGGATCGCGGACATCTGGTTGAGAATCCATGACCGTAGGAGACACTTTCATGCAGCGATCACTGGGGAAGCAATCTGAAAGAAAGAAAGACTTGCATTTCTATGGCGCCTTTCACGACCACCGGACGTCTCAAAGCACTTTACAGCCAATGAAGTACTTTTGAAGTGTAGGAAATGCGGCAGCCAATTTGCGCACAGCAAGTTTCCACAAACAGCAATGTGATAATGGCCAGATCATCTGTTTTTAGTGATGTTGATTGAGGGATAAATATTGGCCCAGGACACAAGGGAGAACTCCCCTGCTCTTCTTCGAAATAGTGCCATGGGGTCTTCTACATCCACCTGAGAGAGAGAGCAGACGGGGCCTCGGATTAGCATTTCATCCAAAAGACGGCACCTCCGACAGTGCAGCACTCCCTCAGTACTGCACTGGAGTGTCAGTCTAGCTTTATGTCTAGCTTTATGTGTTCAAGTCTCTGGAGTGGGACTTGAACCCACAACCTTCTGACTCAGAGGTGAGAGAGAGAGAGCGTGCTGCCCACTGAGCCACGGCTGACACTGGATCTGGATCAGGAACGCTGGCTGATTTTGCCCTGCCTGGCTCATGAGCCCTGAGACTAATCGCGTTGTCCGCAACTGCTGCTCGAGCTGAGAACCAATAATATAGTGCGGATGAGGGATTGCGCACAAAACCTTGTGGCACTATTTGATCTTTTTACCCACGAGGGAGCCTGCATTCTGACTTCAAGGCTACTTCATTTGAATTAATCCTACGGGGGAGTGGGATGAGCTGAAGTGCTCTTGCAGGGAGCCGGCACAGGCGCGACGGGCCGAATGGTCTCCTTCTGTGTGGTAACCATTCTATGATTCTATAATTAAGTTCCGGAATTCCCTCTCTCAACCTCTCCACCTCCCTCCCTTTCTTTAAGACCCTCCTTAAAACCCATCTCTTTGACCAAGCTTTTGGTCACCGCTCCTATTATCTACTTCCTTGGCTTGAATAGCGGAAAACAGATCAAAATGAAGAGAGAAGCAGGGGTAGAGCTGCTAAAGCTCCTGGATGCCCACACAGAATGATTGCAACGCAATGATTTCATATTACAAAGTATTTACAGCACCAAAACATTCGGCCCAGTAGATCTCTGCCAGTGTTCCTGCTCCACACGATCCTCCTCCCACCCTACTTCATCTCACCCTATCAACATATCCCACTATTCCTTTCTCCCTCATGTACTTATCTAGCTTCCCCTTAAAGGCATCTGTGCTATTCACTTCAACCACTCCTTGTGGTAGCGAATTCCACATTCTCACCACTCTCTGGGTAAAGACATAGAAACATAGAAGATAGGAGCAGGAGTAGGCCATTCGGCCCCTCGAGCCTGCTCCGCCATTTAATGAGATCATGGCTGATCATCCAAACTCAGTACCCTGTCCCTGCCTTCTCCCCATACCCCTTGATCCCCTTTAGCCTTAAGAAATATAACGTTGCTCCTGAATCCCCTGTGGATTTATTAGTGACCGTCTTACATTTATGGCCCCTAGTTCTGGTCTCACCCACATGTGGAAACATCTCTACGTCCACCCTATCAAACCCTTTCATAATCTTAAAAAGAAAGTCTTGCATTTATATAGCGCCTTTCACAACCACCGGATGTCCCAAAGCGCTTTACAGCCAATGAAGTACTTTTTGGAGTGTAGTCACTGTTGTAATGTAAAGATTAAAGGTCACCCCTCAGTCTTCTCTTTTCTAGAGAAAAGAGCCCCAGACTGTTCAATCTTTGCTGATAAGTATAAGCTCTCAGTTTTTATTGGACTGGATGGCTCTCACTCGTGGGAATGAAAGTAGCATTTCACATTGCCCTGTGAAGTTTCCTGTGTAGCAGCCGTATGTTGCTCTGTGTCAGACCTTGTTTGCTCGCCTCGTACTTTCAATCCAAGCCACTCCGTGTTCAAAACGGACGAGTTCGCGGCGGATTCATGCTGTAAGCCCATGTCGGCGGAGGATAAACTCGAGAGCAGCACAACTCATTTCGACTTGGTTGTTAAAGACTTTTCACAGGGCTGCAGTCTCCTGCGCGACTGAGCTCAGGGCTTTAAAGCCTCTCGAGTCAGAGGGGATTAGTGTCAAATAATCAAAGTGTGAGTGACTGTAGAGGCTGTAATTATGAAATAACTGCAGCCGAACGAACCTCA
Source organism: Somniosus microcephalus (assembly GCF_052327205.1). Lineage (NCBI taxonomy): Eukaryota > Metazoa > Chordata > Chondrichthyes > Squaliformes > Somniosidae > Somniosus > Somniosus microcephalus. The sequence goes on from NC_141013.1 coordinate 9,523,824, forward strand.
CACAAGTGTGAAGACAAATTCAAGATGACGTTAATTGTTTCCCTGTGTTTGAATTTTGATTGTAGCTGTCACCTGCATAACACAAGGTTCTGGTGATCGGTTGGGATTTCGCCAAGCTTAGAATTGCTTCTGACACAAGTCCTGTCACCAGGAAAGATTAGATTAGATAAATGATGGAAAGGAACCGGAATAAGAAATAGCAAGAAATTTAGCTAAGTGTCCTGTTTCAGAGCTAGGGCAATGTGTCTCACTGCTGTCACCACCCAGATTCTTCTGCACAAGCACATTTCCCCGGTCTGTTTGCATCCATGGCTGAAATATTTTGCACCATGCTCGTCTTTAACCAGATCAAAACGGGTCTGGGACAAGGGTTGCCAACCCTCCATGATTGGCCTGGAGTCTCCAGGAATTGGAAGATTGATCTCCCGGACACACGTGCGAGAAATCCTGGAGGAAATATCACTGGGACGTTAAATAAATTGTAGGGGGGTTCAGTTTCTTTAAACACTAGGGCCTAGAAATTGGGTTGGTAGCGTCGGCGCTGAGCGCCTAAAGAGACCTAGAATTGGGACGAAGCCCTATGTTGGGGCGAACGCTATGAGGATAGCGCCGACTCAGAAATTGACTATACATTTAGCACCTGCGCTAAGTGTTTGCGCGCGCCCGCGAGCGCAAGCAGCTCATGACGTCATTTCAGTGTGCAACGCCTTTTAGGAGCGCCTGAGCGCATATTGGGTGGCGCCCGGAGCCTTAGCGCCCAGCGCTATTAGTGACAGTTCGAGGGAGGGCTAACAGGCCCTTCTCGGAGTAGGGCGGCGCTATTTAAAGGGGACAGCTCTAGTGCAGAATCTTCTGCCACTTGGCCTGCTCATTGCGATCGCTGCTAGAGAGAGTTGGCGAGCTAATGTGGAGCGGAGTTCTGGGATTTGAGCTTTACAGTACTTGGGACCTTCAACCCTGTCCGAAGCACTTGCAGCACTACACCTAAAAGCCTTTTGACCAACTGGCATTGGAATGGGAGCTTGTTTGGAGGGCGACGGCCTCATCGCCCAACACTGTGAAGGAGCAGAGAGACGGCGGGAGAGAGGGCCGGGATTGGCCAGAAGGAGGAGGGGCAATGGAGGTCGGCCAATCCGACGGGATGCTGCGAGGGTCTTTAGGCAGCAGGTGACAAGCCTTGACATGTCGGAGGAGCAGTGTTTGCGAAGGCTCCGAATCTGGAGGGACATTGTTACTGATCTGTGCCACCTGCTTGGTCAGGATCTGCAGCCGCGTGAACGCTGCAGAACCTCTCTGTCCGTGATGGCTACACTGACTGAAGGCCTCCATTTTTATGCCAATGGATCCTTTCAGTCAGCCATTGGGGACAATGCGACTGTCGCTCAGGCTGCAGTCCACTGTTGCATCCGGCAAGTGACAGATGCCCTTTATAGGCGAACGCGTCCATTCATTACCTTCCCTCGGACCCTGCACAAGCAGGCGGAGGAGGAGGAGTATGAGGTGGAGGAGGAGGAGGAAGAGCAGGCGGAGGAGGAGGAGGAGGAAGATGGAAGGGCTGCTGAAAGTGGAAGGTCCATACGTCAGAGGCTCCTCTGGACTCGTCTCGACACCCCTGTGGCGGAATGATGAGAGTCTTACCTCATGCGCACTTTGGATGTTTGAGGGCCTCTGCATGCCAGCATCACTGAAAGTAGTCACATGCACCAAGCAACATTGAAACTTCTGTTTATTGACACAAAAGTCTTTCATTACAGCTAAACAATGTAAAGTGAGCAGAAACCATAACTTCCAAAATAAATGTGACCTGTTCGGCAAAGCAGCAAAACTCAACAAAAATCTGCAACTATAACAGCAGGTGAGGGTGTCCTTGAATTTGGACAAACAAACGTCTCAGCACCTCCCTCTACAACTGGCCCCTTGAGGGAGAACGACTTCTCTTTCGCGCCCGGCCCCTTCCCTCCCTGCTGCTCCTACGTAATTGCACCCCAGTGGCGGGCTCAAGGCTGGGGGACGCTTGCCGACTGTCTGGAAGTGCAGAAGCCCCTGAGGTACGGCCTGGCCGACCTCTGGGCTTGGAGGGTGCGGACGCAGGATGCTTGCTTTGAGCATGGCTGGAAGCAGTGTGGGCTGCAGGTGGTGGCAGCTGCAATGCAGGCGTCCCAGCGCTGGCATGTGCAATGGTCTCCTGACGAGAGAGGACACCTGCACCATGGTCGGACGACACACTGGCTATCTGAGGGGAGCGGCTCGGCTCATCCGCCACAATCGCAGGCTCCACGGATTCCTGGCCTTGTACAGGAGTGGAAGGGCCCAGGGTGATCCTATCTGATGCAGAGGGTGGCTGCAGTGAGACATCGCGTTGCGTCAATCTGGCTGTGGAGGAGCCCAGCAAGTGACTGCGTGGCAACAGTGAGGACCTGTGTGCCAGGTGCCAGTGCTTCGGAGAAGGCCTGGGCAGTTCTTCCCATGGCTTCGGACAAGGCAGGAGCCGACCGCTCCACTGCCTCAGACAAGCCCTGCACAGACCTTTCCAGGGATTGTCCGAAGCCCTGAACAGTCCTTTCCATTGCCGACTCAAAGCCGTGGACAGTCCTCTCCATTGTTGGGCCGAAGCCCTGGATAGTCCTGTCCATTGTGGCCCCGAAGCCCTGGATAGACCTGTCCATTGTTTCCCCGAACACCTGGAGAGTCCTCTCCATTGTTGCGCCAAAGCCCTGCAGAGTCCTCTCCATTGTTGCCCCGAAGTCCAACATACTCCTAGCCAATGAATCTATTGACTCAGGCATCTTCTCCACTGCAGCCATCAGCTCCGTGTGTCTGACCCGGGCCTGTTTGCTCATCTCTGCCAGGCGACGGACCTCATCTGCACTCTGTGCAGCAGTCATGACGACCTGCCTTGCCCTGCGGGGAGATGGTAGCCGAACTTGCCTATCCCCCCTGCGTTGCTCCATGCCGCTTGGTCCGGCAACTGGTTCATCCTCAGAGCCACCCCCCCTCCCCTCCAGGGGACTACTATCCCCAGTCTGCAGATGTCTCAGCTCCCCGGATTCTGCAACGGCTGGTCCGGATTCCTCCTGGTCCTCGCCTCCGGTGGCACTGGCACTGGCAGCTTCAGCGCGTTGAGCCCGAGTTGGTGCTGCTTCATCTGAAAGTGGGAGGTGGAAGAGTGGCTTTAGCAAAAGGACAGGTTTGCTGAAAGGCATGCCAGATTGCGGCATGGCTCTGACATGGCTGCACACTGAGGATGCATGCTGGCGGGGGGACCAAGTGGAAGGCAACAGGTGGAAAAGGTGAGAGTCTTACCCTCGCTGTCGGTAATGGGGTCGGCAGATGCAGTGGTCACAGGACCAGACAGACGTCCTCCAAGTATCTGGTGAACTCTCTCCTCCAGATCCGTGAGAGTGACCACTTGTGCAGGTCCGCCACCGGTTCGACGCTGTTCTTTTCTAATCTGCGCCATCTTGGACTGCAGGGGAAAGAAGGGGAGGTTCTGTTACATGAGGCCTTGAGACATCATCGCATGCCCCCCATTGTGCAAGAGCCCTTACATGAGGCCTTGAGACATCATCGCATGCCCCCTATTGTGCAAGAGCCCTTACATGAGGCCTTGAGACATCATCGCATGCCCCCTATTGTGCAAGAGCCCTTACATGAGGCCTTGAGACATCATCGCATGCCCCCCATGGTGCAACAGCCCTTACATGAGGCCTTGAGACATCTGTCCATGTGTCTGCCCAGAAAGGGCCATGGGTGCATACTGACAGATGGCCAGTGGTGCATCATTGCAGCAGGGTGCCCGAAGTCAGCTGCAGATGGAGGGAAGCACAACTTTGGTAAACCATCACTCACCCTAACGATCCATGTGAGGTCGTTGAATTTCTTCCTGCACTGAACAGGGGTCCTGGTCACCATGCTGCTGGAGTTGACCCTCACAGCAACCTCCCTCCAAGATCGTCGATAAGCCTTCTGATTTGGCCTCTTGCCATTATCCGGGTACAGGACCTGTCGACGGTGTTCAACTGCAGCCACCAAGTGGTCCAGAGCCTCAGTGCTGAAGCGCTCTGCTCTCCGCCTAACCTTCTCCATAATGAACAACTTTGTACCGCCAGACAAGGGCGAGCGCCGAATCTGAGGCCTACAGGGCGTTGGGTGTTGAAGCTCAGTCTGACTGACCCACCCCTTTAAGAGCCGGCCGGCGCCTGCAGGTCTCGTGCTTTGCCGTAATTGAGTTCACCTGCGCTGCGCCCGTCTGCGTCGAAATTGAGTAGCGCCTGACCTTTTGCGCCTTAAGAGCACTGTGCAACGGCTGATTTAGCGCCTCAATCCCCTTTGGGGGCGATGCAACCCAATATCGCGCCAGGTGCGGATAACTCTCGTCTGGCTATAAACTTTGCGCATCGCCAGTTCTAACGCCTCAAGCGGGGCTATACCCAATTTCTAGGCCTTTGATTTGTTAGTTATAAAAATATTGCAAATGGGGGGGAAAGGCTGTTTGACTGACAGTCACGATTCATCTGATCAGGTACAAAGAGTCTTTTCGCTTTCCAATCGGCCGCGGGAAGAGTGGGTGAGTGCGAGGATGGTCGTGTGATGAAATCTCCCAGAATATGTCCGGCCAGAGCTGGCATCCCTCTTTGGGACGCAGGACTTTTGAGGAGATTCTGCTGAGCTTTGAAGCTATCCATATTTATTCATTGCCACAGCTAGCAGAGAGCAAGAGATTTTCACCTGTCAGCTCTGCCCCTGCCCGTCTGTCGCTGAAACCCTCGTCCACCCTTTGCTGCTTCCAGACTCGACCATTCCAATGCCCTCCTCACCAGCTTTCAACCCTCCACCCGCCATAAACTTCAGCTCAGCCAACACTCTGCTGCCCGTATCCTATTCCACGCCAAGTCCCACTTGCCAAGCACCCCTGTCCTCACTGATGTACATTGGCGCCTTATGCCTCAGGGAAACACCTTGGAGGAAAAATTCATTAGTGACTATGCTAACATCGCCTGGGCGCTAAATTTAACGCCCGGCGAAAAGTAGCGCCAGCGATCGCTAACTTCAGTTTTAGCGCCCCAAGAGGGAGGTGGAGCTAATTCAAGCTCTCCGTTTCCTTCTTAGAGCGCTAACCCCGAATATCGGGGTGGTGCGTTCTGCAGCGTCACACACTGGGCCACGTAGCGCTGCCGCATTAAAGGGGCCCAGGCCCACAACTCTGCGGGGCCCTACCTGGGGAGCGGGAAGCCGTGCCAGCAGCCTGGCACACAAGAGGAACACAGGGCTGCCAGATCGCGGCACGGACCCCGTGTTCAAAGACGCAACGGACTGCGACAAGTAGGTCAGCTGATTTTTTTTTTCCCCGCCCGCCACCTCCCCTTTACTTAGCGCCCCGCGAGCCTCCTGCTGCTCCGTTCCCGCCGCCTGAATCAGTCGCTGTCATCGCCCGGTGCAGATTCAGGGGGCGCGGGCCAATTGATGACGTCATCATCGCCTGCGCAGCGGAGAGGGGCGCTACCGTTTACCGCCACCACTAAACTCCCACTGAATTTAGCGAGAGTCATTAGCAGTGCCGCGCCCGGGCGAGATGTCATTTGCACCCCGTTAGCACCCCAGGAGGCGCTAACCGGAGGCGCAAATGCACTGAATTTCTAGCCCTTTGGGTCCTTTATCTATCTTAAAGGCGCTATATAATTGCAAGCTGTTGCTGGATTTAAGCTCATGACCCTGAGATGGGTGGAAAGCGTGCTAATCCACTGTGCCTCCCAGCCTCCATATTGGAAGACATTTTTTAATTATTTGCTCCTATTTCCTCTCCGTGGACGCCCCATAACACGTACAGGTTCTAACTGATGCAACAGTCAAGCTATGCATTGTGGGGGGGACTCTGCCACTTTGTAGCTCACCAATAGGCGGTGTTTGCGGGGACTGCAACTGGGATTATCCCAGGCCCCTGGCCAGCCATGACTGCTCTATATCATAAAGCATACAGCGCTGCCCCAACCATACCATTCCAATACTGGGATTACTAGTAAAATAGGGGTTCCCCCCCTCACCCAATTTTCTGTCTCATAAACAAAAAATCCTAATGGCTCCATGCACAAAAATCTAAACCCCTACACACGAAAGCAAAATTGCAGCCTGCCATACACAAAATATTTGAGATCCTGGGGTAAATTTCTTGTCGTTCCTGCTTGGAGAGTAATCAGAAGGAGCAGATCGCCCGCCTGGTATCGTATCGCCCGATTTTCACTCCACTAAACCGGGTTCTGTAATATCTGCTCTATCAGATGACTGTGAAAATGAAAATGTACCCATCTCCGTTTTCAAAAAAAAAACATCTTTATTCTTTTCCTGCCCTTTTATCCTCCTCATCTTCTTCCATAATTGGTTTGAATCCACAAATCAGCGTTGCACACTATGACACAGGAGTGTCTGGCAGGTGGACAGAGAGAGCCGGCAGGTCACACTTGGCCTGTGGGTGACTTGTTGGACACCTCGTTGAGGCAGAGAGTTTCTCAGATCTCTTTTTCTCTTTAATAACTTGGAACAAAACAAAGGGAAACTTGTAAGACTAAATGATAATATTATTCCTGGTGTCCACAAGACACTCCAGTCCCTGCAGTGCCCACTGGTCGCGGAAGGTGTTGGGCATACCGGTGAACACCGCTCGCTCCCTCTCCAGGGCCACCCGGGCATGGCCAAGACCGCGGGAGGGAGGCAGGCAGCCAGAATGACCCATTCTCCCTGCCCCTGCCCACATCCACCCTGGACCTCAAGAGGTGGAAAATAAATTAATTTATATTAACAGCTTTCTGCAATGGTTTGATTGATAACTTTTTTTTGTGTCACTTTTGTCTTCAATCCTTTGGTCACCCATTTAGAAAGACGTTAGATTAGATATTAAGTACTGGGAAACATTTAAAGTCACACAAAAAAAGAACAGCTTGCATTTATATAGCACCGGATGTCCCAAAGTGCTATACAGCCAATGCAGTACTTTTTGAAGTGTGGTCACTGTTGTAATGTAGGAAACGTGGTGTATGTAACCTGTTCCACCTTAAGAGAACTACCTTAAGAGATGTACTACTTTCTCTTGGCTGCTGTATACTGTAATACTGTAATACCGGTGGTGACCACACCGGTATATAAGTGTTGTGCAAGGATTTGCTGGGCAGTTCAGCCCTGACCTTCGAATAGTAAAGACCTGTTAAAAGTTATTCTTGTTGTCTGTGTCCAGTGATTGATCCTAAACATAACTGGGACATACAGACTCAACAGTGGCGACGAGTCCGATCTTACCCTGCGGCAAATTTACATCCAAGGCAGCTTCGTCCTCAAAACGGGCGTCAAGAAGAGGCATCCGCCCTCATCATCCTGCTGAGCACCATCGCACGGGAGGCATCGAGAACCCGGGTTAAAAAGAAAAAGAATTCTGACCACGAAACCCTCCATCAGCGACAGGCAGTGATCACCCCTTCTACCACAGTGGTGGGTAAGCCGATCAGCGACACGAGCAGAAAGTCGGCCACGTTGACTGTGGAGTAGGGGAGGGAAAACGGAGGAATAAGGGCGGAGAGCTCGACCACGGCCGGTAGAAAGGGCCGGGCTGCAATCGAGGCCGAGAGGCGCAGCGACTGGGGCAGCTTAAGGCTCGAGAGCCGCGGAGAACTCAAACGCAGCCAGTGTACAGGACCGGGCTGCGAGCGGGGCTGCGAGGCAAAGCAGCATCTGGGAGTTGAGAAGCTTAAGGCACGAGAGCCGCGGAGAATTCAAACGCAGCCGGTGTAAAGGACCGGGCTGCAAGCGGGGCTGCAAGGCAAAGCAGCGTCGGGGAGTGAGAACCGCTGGGGAGGCGAGAACGGCAGCAGCAAGGCAATCGCCATTGCAGCCAGCGGGGGAAGAAGGCAAACGCGGGAATCCGCCATTGTAGTCGGCGGGGGAAGAAGACGAGCGCGGGAAAGACCGCCAAGCGCGGGAAGCCGCCATTTTAGTAGGCGGGGGAAGAAGACAAGCGCGGGAAGCCGCCATTTAAAAAAAAAAAAAAAATTTAAACTTGCAAGGATGCCTAAACATGGGAGCATTAATACCTTTGATAGTGATGTCGAAGATTGGACCATGTATGTAGAACGCATGGAAGTTTATTGTAAAGCAAATAAGGTACCAGATGATGAGAAAGCATTAACCTTATTAAGCTCAATGGAGGCGAAGACATACGGGCTATTGAAGCACCTTCTATCACCAAATAAACTGACGGATCAGACCTTCGCGAATATTGTTACTGTCCTGAAAAATCATTTAAACCCCACGCCGCTGATGATAGCGGAACGATTTAAATTTTACAGAAGAACACAGTTGAAAGACGAAAGCAACGCTGAATTTTTAATTGAACTACGTAAGCTATCGAAGTACTGTCAGTTTGGGACAGGGCTAGCAGATGCGCTGAGAGATAAATTTGTGTGTGGATTGTTAAAAGAAGGAACACAAAAGCGACTGCTTGAAGAGAATGATCTTACGCTTGATAAAGTTGTCACTATTGCAGCATCGCAAGAAGCCGCAGCAAGAGGCACTGCGGAAATGCAGCTACGGTCACCGGAACTCTGCACCAATCAAATGGTCTTGAGTACAGTAAAATGTTATCGTTGTGGAAAGACAACGCACGATCAGAACCAGTGCTGGTTCAAAACTCAGGAATGCAGAAAATGTGGCAGGCTTGGTCACATAGCTAAAGTATGCCGGTCAGGAAAGAAGACCAGCAACAAAAAGTCACCGCAGGAAAAGTACAAAAATGTACACAAGGTGACAGAGAACAGTTCGAACGAACAGAAGTCAGATTCAAACGCCAGCAGTAATGAACTGGGTAGTCTAAGAGTACACAATGTTGGTAAGGAAGCAGACCTCCAAACAATTTGGGTCACACTTCAGATAGCAGGAGTCCAAGTGAAGATGGAATTGGACACTGGATCGGCATTGACGGTCATGAATAAGAAAGATTACAAAAGGTTATTCCCACATATTCCCCTACGGGATACGGAGATTGTATTGAAAACATACACGGGGCAAAGAGTATACCCCATCGGGAAGATAGAGGTAAAGGTGGTCCACAAGGGCAAAGAAAGCCGAGGAATGGACTTATATGTGCTACCTGAGGGAGGTCCACCACTACTGGGACGGGAGTGGATTAGGAAAATAAATATGGACTGGCATTCCTTAAAAGCACTAACGGTAGATTCCGGTACAAAAGATGTCAAACCTAAACGATTGTCCAGAATATTGGACGATGCTAAAGAGGTGTTCCAACAAGGACTGGGAACACTGAGAGGAATTACGGCAAACATCAAGGTTGAAGAACATGCAAACCCAAAATTTTTCAAAGCCAGACCGGTACCTTACGCAATACGACCTGCTGTGGAAGCTGAGCTGGAAGGGCTAGAATGTTCAGGAGTACTGTCTAAGGTAGACTGGAGTGAGTGGGTCATGCCCATTGTCCCAGTCATGAAGCGTTCATTGAGCAACAAGCCGGGGGAACCGGGGAAGGTTCGCATCTGTGGTGATTTCAAGATCACTGTTAATCCGGTGCTTCACACGGTGCAGTATCCGCTTCCACGGATTGAGGATATCTTCGCTTTGTTGTCTGGCGGGAAACACTTCACCAAGATAGACCTGGCGCAGGCGTACTTACAGATGGAAGTTGAGGAAGAGTCACGCCAGTATCTCACGATCAACACGCATAGAGGCTTGTACCGGTATAATAGACTGGTTTTTGGAGTGGCATCGGCTCCAGCAATTTGGCAGAGGGCCATGGAGCAGGTATTACAGGGAATTCCAGGTACACAATGTTACCTGGACGATATTCTGATTACAGGAGATGATGACGAGGAACACCTTGCAAACTTGGAACTGGTGCTCACCAGATTGAAAGAATATGGTCTTCGAGTTAATCGCCAGAAATGTGAATTCTTTCAGAAGCGGATCTCGTACTGTGGTCATGTCATTGACCAGGAGGGGCTTCATAAGTCTCCTGACAAGATCGAAGCTGTTGTGAAGGCTCCCGCTCCGGATAATGTATCCCAATTGAGGTCGTTTCTAGGGTTGATTAACTATTACCATAAGTTTCTGCCAAATTTATCCACGGTGCTGCACCCGCTGAACGCTCTTTTGCAGAAGGGAGTACCATGGAAGTGGAGCGAGGACTGTAAGAGGGCCTTTCGCGAAAGCAAGGCATTGATCACCTCAGAGGAAGTGTTGGCTCACTTCAACCCAACGCTGCCTATTCGTTTGGCTTGTGATGCTTCTCCATATGGTATTGGGGCAGTACTCTCACACAAGTTGCCAAATGGCCAGGAGAGGCCAGTTGCATTCGCATCCAGATCATTGACCCCCGCTGAGCGCAACTATGCTCAGATAGATAGGGAGGCTCTCAGCCTTGTGTGGGGAGTAAAGAAGTTTAATCATTACCTGCAGGGCCAAAAGTTTACGCTTCTGACAGACCACCAGCCGTTGGTATCCATTTTTAACCCTAAGAAGGGTGTTTCGGTGATGACAGCACAGAGACTCCAGAGATGGTCCCTTTTCCTAGGGGCACATCAATATCAGATAGAATTCAAAGGTACAAAGCAGCATGGTAATGCTGATGGGCTGTCGCGCCTGCCACTACCTACAGAGGAGGAGGCACCGACGGTTGACCCTGTTGAGTTATTTCACTCGACCATCATCGAATGTTTACCAGTCACCAATGCAAGTATTGAAAGAGCAACCAGGAATGACCCGACACTGTCCAGGGTCTACGAAGTGTCAGTGAAGGGATGGCCAGCACATGGTGATCCACTGTTACCGGCATTCTCAGCAAGACGAGAACAGCTGTCCGTCTGTCAAGGAACATTGATGTATGGAACAAGGGTGATTATTCCTCCTAAGTTAAGAGAGAGAGTTCTAAAGGAACTGCATGAAGGTCATCTGGGGGGAGTCAAGATGAAAAGCCTTGCTAGGGCTTATGTGTGGTGGCCGGGTATCGACCAACAGATAGAGGAGCTGATGAAAAGCTGCTCAGGGTGCCAAAAAGTGCAAAATGCACCTCCGATTGCACCGCTGCATCCATGGGAATGGCCTTCAACCCCATGGCAATGTGTACATATTGACTTTGCTGGTCCTTTCATGGACTCCATGTTTTTAATTGCGGTGGACGCACATTCTAAATGGCCAGAAGTGATTAAGATGACTACCACTACCTCGGAAAAGACGATCGCGGTGTTAAGAACGATATTTGCGAGAAATGGATTGCCAGAACAAATATGTTCAGACAACGGACCGCAGTTCGTGTCAGAAGAATTCCAGAGATTCATGAAGAAGAATGGGGTGAAACATTATACCTCTGCCCCATATCATCTGGCTACAAACGGGTTGGCTGAGAGATTTGTACAAACGTTTAAAAAAGCAATAAAGGCCATGAGCGAAGATCAGATTCCACTACAACACAAGGTGGACAAATTCCTACTGGCATATCGAAACGCCACTCATGCAGTGACAAACCAAAGTCCTGCCATGATGTTCTACAACAGGAGGTTGCGGTCCAGGTTGGACTTGTTAAAACCAAATGTGCGGAGGGAAGTTGAAAACAAACAGTTCCAGCATATAAATAACAAGACCACTCGGAGTTTCGAAATAGGACAACCAGTGTTAGCCCGGGACTATAAAAACGAGAAATGGCAATCTGTAACAATTCGGGCCAGACAAGGACCCCTGATGTACACGGTAGATATTGGTGAAAATGTAATATGGCGTCATGCTGACCAACTGGTAGAATCGAGAACAAGGGTCGAACCCATGGTTATGGCAGAGACAACCGTGAAAGAAGTTAGTGAACCTGAAGCATCTACCTCAGAAGTGAATGTACCTGATGATGATGTCCAATCCATAAGAGACCAACTAGATGAGTCACCCCAGCAACGAGAATCAGAGACCCCTGAAAGGCGTTATCCAACTTGAATCAGGAGGCCTCCTCAGAGACTGAATCTTTGAACTGTTTTGCATGAAGTTGTATATATATATGTTATTATGTTATGTTAAATGGGGATATAACTGTTAAGCTAAAAAGGGAGGATTGTGGTGTATGTAACCTGTTCCACCTTAAGAGAACTACCTTAAGAGATGTACTACTTTCTCTTGGCTGCTGTATACTGTAATACTGTAATACCGGTGGTGACCACACCGGTATATAAGTGTTGTGCAAGGATTTGCTGGGCAGTTCAGCCCTGACCTTTGAATAGTAAAGACCTGTTAAAAGTTATTCTTGTTGTCTGTGTCCAGTGATTGATCCTAAACATAACTGGGACATACAGACTCAACAGGAAATACAGCAGCCAATTTGCACACAGCAAGCTCTCACAAACAGCAATGTGATAATGACCAGATAATCTGTTTTTAGCGATGTTGATTGAGGGATAAATATTGGCCCAGGGCACCTCCACTGCTCTTCCATCGAAATAGTGCCATGCGATGTTTTACATCTACTTGAGAGAATAAACAGGGTCCCAGTTTAACATCTCATCTGAAAGACAGCACCTCCGACAGTGCAGCACTCCACTGGAATGTCAGCCTAGATTTTGTTTTGTGTTGTAAGTCTCTGACGTGGGACTTAAACTCACAACCTTCTTGACTCAGAAGTGAGAGTGCTACCTGTAATGTATATACCTTTAAGGGGGCAACTACTTTTTACAGCTCATGTATACTGTAGTACCGGCAGTGACCACACCTGTATAAAGCACTGAGTAGTAATCTGTACAGGCAGTTCCAGTGTGAGCCACGTTTAGTAAACACCTGTTGTACCGTTTCTCCTGCAGTCTGTGTCTTATTATACACGGACACAACATTGGCGACGAGGCAAGTTCGAACCTACCTGCAACTCTGGGGATTCGTTCCTGGAGATCAGTGGATTGGAGGTCAAGGCCAGAGACTCGGGCGTCGACCACGGGCAACCGCCCAGTCATCCAGCAGAGACTTGAGAATTGCGGGGGAGGCTGTCGAGAGCCAGGCTTGGCTTTCCAGTTGAGGTGGTCCAGCGAAACGGGCTGGCAACAGGTAGTGCGCAGACCCTTCCCGGACAGCGGCGGGCTAGAGCCCGACCGAGCGGCACAGCAAAGGGCCGAGCAGTGTTGACGGGGCAGAGAGAGAGAGGGCAGAGCGCACAGGGCGCAGCCGGTGTTCAGGGGCCGAGCAGCGTCGAAGAGAGGGAGAGAGAGACACGCAGAAACCCGCGAGGCGCCGCCATTGCCACGAGGACCACCGAGAGCGGCGTTGGCAGCAGCGCAGGAGAAGCGCGCGAAACCTACAGGGCGCCGCCATTGCCATGAGAACCGCCGGGAGCGGCGTTGGCAGCAGCGGGGGAGGAAGGAAAGCGCAGGAGACGCCATTTTAAGCCATTGGGAGATGCCATTTTAAACCACACCCAAAATGCCGAAGAGTGGCAGTATCACCACATTTGACAATGAAGTCGAAGATTGGACTACATATGTCGAACGAATAGAGGTGTACTGCAAGGCAAATGAGGTGTCAGATGACAAGAAAGCGTCGGTATTGTTAAATTTAATGGGTGCAAAGGCGTATGGTTTATTACGAAATCTAGTAACCCCAACGAAGCCAATTGAAAAGAGTTTTGAAGACATAGTAATGATACTACAGGAACATTTAAACCCCACACCGCTGCTGATAGCAGAAAGATTCAAGTTTCACAAACGGAACCAGCATAAGGATGAAAGCAATGCTGATTATTTAACAGAACTGCGCAAACTATTGAAACACTGCCAGTTTGGAGCGGGACTGGCAGATACCTTAAGGGACAAGTTTGTGTGTGGGCTTCAAAGTGAAGGAACCCAGAAACGGCTTTTATCTGAAAAGGACCTTACGCTGGAAAAGGCTTTCAGCATTGCGGTATCATATGAAGCAGCAGCACGGGGCGCTGCAGAGATACAACAGAGACCGCAAGAATATGGCACAAACGAAATGTCATATGGAACAGAGAAGTGCTATCGCTGCGGCAGAACAACACACGACCAGAATGATTGCTGGTTCAAAGACAAAATGTGCAGACAGTGTGGAAAAGTAGGACACATAGCACGAGTCTGCAGGTCGGGAAAGAAAACCAGCAATAAGAAACCTACCAAAGGAAAGTACAAGAAGGTACATAAGATAAGGTACATAACAATTTTGTAAGTACTGTTTCTTCACTTATCCGCTACTACCGTCAATCACTTCTGGACATAAGATCGTCCGGAGATATAGGACCTACCCCCGATTTTTCGAACTGGGATTCTGCTGCTACTACCATCTATCCTCCCACCTGCTTACCTGACTTCATTCCTGTGATCAGGAAGCGACGACGGCGCAAGCGGGGCAGACGAGCAGGTGCATTAGTGAAGCTGAGGCGACGTGAACACCACCCACCCCTTCCGAGTATTCTCCTGGCGAATGTGCAGTCACTGGACAATAAGCTGGACGAACTCAGAGGGAGGCTCACCTTCCAGCGGGACATTAAGAACTGCAATGTCTTGATTTTTACTGAGACTTGGCTTGATCCATCGACACCAGCTTCGGCCATTCAACCAGAGGGATTCAACATTCACCGGCTAGACCGAACAAAGGACTCGGGGAAGAATAGAAGGGGTGGAGTATGCTTTATGATCAACAATTCTTGGTGTTCCGACGTGGAACTACTTACATCTTCTTGTTCACCCGATCTTGAACACCTGATGATCAAATGCCGACCCTTCTACCTCCCGAGAGAGTTCTCATCTGTGATCATTACAGCGGTGTATATTCCACCACAGGCCGACGCAAATAGGGCACTAAACGAGCTGTATGGGATCATTAGCAGGCTTGAAACTTCCCATCCAGAGGCTGCATTCATCGTGGCTGGCGATTTCAACAAAGCCAATCTGAAGAAAGTACAGGTAGACTATCCTTTATCCGAAAACCTCGGGACCAGCCGTGTTTCGGTTTTCGGAGAATTTCGGATTTCGGAAGGTGGGTCGGCAGGGGTCCGCGGGGGGGGGGTCGGCGGGGGGTCGTGCGCACGACCCCCCGCCGACCCCCCCCGCGGACCCCCGCCGGTCCCGACCCCCGCCGACCCCCCCCGGCCCCGACCCCCGTCGACCCCCCCCGCCGACCCCCCCGCGGACCCCCGCCGGCCCCGACCCCCGCCGACTTACGGTCGGGGTCCGCAGGGGGGTCCCCGGGTGGGTCGGCGGGTGGGTCGGCGGGGGGTCGTGCGCACGACTTACGCTGACGCTCAGCGTAAGTCGGCGGGGGTCGGGGTCGGCGGGGGTCCACGGGGGGGTCGGCGGGGGTCGGTGCTGGCGGGGGTCGGCGGGGGGGTCGGCGGGGGGTCGTGCGCACGACTTACGCTGACACTCAGCGTAAGTCGGCGGGGGTCGGGGTCGGCGGGGGTCCGCGGGGGGGTCTGCGGGGGTCGGGCCGGCGGGGGTCTGCGGGGGGGTCGGCGGGGGGGTAGGCGGGGGTCGTGGCCGGCGGGGGTCCGCGGGGGGTCGTGCGCATGACTTACGCTGGACTTACGCTGACCGAAAAAACCTTCGGTTTTTAGAGGGTTTCGGTTTTCGGAAGTCCGGATAAAGGGTAGTCTACCTGTACTGCCTAAATACCATCAGCATATCACCTGCCCAACGCGAGCCAAGAACACACTAGATCACGTTTACACTCCATTCTGGGATGGATACAAGGCCCTCCCCCGCCCTCCCTTTGGCAAATCAGATCACGACTCCATCCTGCTGCTACCCACCTATAGGCAGAAACTGAAACAGGAAAAGCCTGTGATGAGATCTCTACAACGCTGGTCGGATCAATCAGACGCTATGTTACAAGACTGTTTTGATTCCACTGACTGGGATATGTTCCGGAATGCCTCGGACAATGACATCAACACATATACAGATTCAGTCATTAGTTTCATAAACAAGTGCATAGACGACGTTGTTCCAAGGATTGCTGTACAAACATTTCCCAACCAGAAACCATGGGAAAATGGCAATATCTGTGCTATGCTAAAAGCACGGTCCATCGCATTCAACTCTGGGGACATGGATGAGTACAAGAAATCAAGGTACGACCTCAGAAAAACCATCAAAAATGCAAAAAGACAATACACGGACAAAGTGGAGTCACACTATCATAGCTCAGATTCGCAAAGGATGCGGAGTGGACTACAATCTATTACAGACTACAAAGGGAAACCCAGCTGTGTCATGCCCAGCAATGCCTCTCTCCCGGATGAGCTTAACACTTTTTACGCCCGGTTTGAGGCCAACAACAACTGGCCTGTTACAAGGGCGCCCGCGGCTCAGGACGACTGGGTCTTCTCAATCTCCGTGGCTGACATGAGCAAGACCTTTAAGAGAGTGAACACCCACAAAGCACCCGGTCCAGATGGAATCCCTGGGCATGTCCTTAGAGCATGCGCTGACCAGCTGGCAGGCGTGTTTACGGATATATTCAACCATTCACTGTACGAGTCTGTAGTCCCCACCCGCTTCAAGATGACATCGGTTATTCCAGTCCCCAAAAAAACTAATGTAACCTGTTTAAACGACTACCACCCCACAGCACTCACTTCTGTCATCATGAAGTGCTTTGAGAGGCTGGTCAAAACCCACACCAACTCGTTACTACCTGACACACTGGACCCACTCCAATTTGCCTACCGCCCAAACAGATCTAGGTATGATGCCATCGCCACTGTACTGCACAGTGCCTTATCACACCTGGATAAGAGGAACACCTATGTGAGAATGTTGTTCATTGATTATAGTTCAGCATTCAATACCATTATCCCCTCCAAGCTTGTCAACAAGCTCAGTGAGCTAGGACTTAACACCTCCCTATGCAACTGGATCCTGGACTTCCTGACGGGAAGACCCCAGGTGGTGAAAATAGGCAGAAACACCTCCTCCACACTGATCCTGAACACGGGAGCTCCCCAGGGTTGTGTGCTCAGCCCCCTTCTGTACTCCCTGTTTACTCACGATTGCATAGCCACGCACAACTTCAACTCCATCATCAAGTTTGCTGATGATGCTACCGTTGTAGGCCTGATCACAGATGGCAATGAGACAGGCTACAGGGAGGAGGTAAGAGCCCTAGGAGAATGGTGCAAGTACAACAACCTCTCCCTCAACATCAGCAAAACAAAGGAGATGATCGTGGACTACAGGAAGCGGCAGGGGGAGGGACACACCCCAATCTACATCGAAGGGGCTGAGGTGGAGAGGGTCAGCAGCTTCAAATTCCTGGGTGTATTCATTACGGAGGACTTAACGTGGTCCCATCACATCGATGTTGTAACAAAGAAGGCATGCCAACGCCTGTTCTTCCTCAGGAGACTGAAGAAATTTGGAATGGCCCCCCAGATTCTCACCAACTTCTACCGGTGCACCATCGAGAGTATCCTGTCCGGCTGCATCACTACCTGGTATGGCAACTGCACCGCCACAGACCGCAAGGCTCTACAGATGGTAGTGAAAGCTGCACAACACACTATAGGAATTAAACTACCTGCTGTGCAGGATATCTACCCCGAGAGGTGCCGGGGGAAGGCCCTGAGAATCATTAAAGACGCGAGTCACCCCAGCCACAACCTCTTCACCCTGCTCCCGTCCGGTAAGAGATACCGAAGCATACGGTCTCGTACCAACAGGTTTCGAAACAGCTTCTACCCCCAGGCCATAAGACTCATGAACGATTAATTTATTATTATTTATTTATTACTGTTGTTTTATTTATTATTACTGTCTTTCTATTAGTATTTCTATTAGTATTTTTATCATTGTTATGCCATATTTATTCCAATGTTGGGAGGACTTGTAAAAATCAACATTTCATTCTGCAGTACACACGTCTGCTGCATATATGACAAATAAAATTGAATTGAATTGAATTGAATTGATGACGGAGAATAGTTCAGATGAACAAAAGAGTGATAACGACTCCAAAAGCAGGGAACTGAGTTGTCTGAAACTACATAATGTGATCACAATGGAGGATCACCGAACCATTTGGGTCACTCTCAAGATAGCAGGAGTCCAGGTAAAGATGGAATTGGACACAGGATCAGCCCTAACAGTCATAAACCGACGGGACTATGAGTGGCTATTCTCACACATACCCTTGAGAGACACAAAAATTATTTGAAGACATACACGGGGCAAAAAGTCTACCCCAAAGGAAAAATAAGGGTGACCGTTATATATAACGGTAAGGAAACACCAAAACTAGACCTGTATGTATTACAAGATGGAGGACCACCATTACTGGGACGTGAATGGATCCGGAAAATACAACTGGATTGGCATTCCATACAGGCACTGACTGTGGCTGACAAAAAGGATGACGACGTCACACCTGGGCGACTGTCAAAGATCCTAACTGACGCGAAAGAAGTGTTCCAGCAAGGACTCGGAACACTAAAAGGCATGACAGCGATGATTAAAATTAAAGAAAACGCAAGCCCAAAATTTTTTAAGGCCAGACCGGTACCTTATGCGATCCGCCCAGCCGTTGAAGCAGAGCTGGAGAGTCTGGAACGTTCAGGTGTACTGTCCAAGGTAGACTGGAGCGAGTGGGCTACACCCATCATCCCAGTGATGAAAAAGTCATTGAGCAGCACGCCTGGGGAACCAAGGAAGGTTCGCATCTGTGGGGACTTTAAGGTAACAGTGAACCCTGTCCTTCACACCGTACAATATCCACTTCCGCAGATTGAAGATATTTTCGCCTCGCTATCTGGAGGGAAACGCTTCACTAAGATTGATCTGGCCCAGGCGTGTCTGCAAATGGAGGTAGAAGACGCATCAAAAAAATACCTCACAATCAACACCCATAAAGGTCTCTACCAATACAACCGGCTGGTATTCGGGGTAGCATCAGCTCCAGCTATTTGGCAGAGGGCAATGGAACAAGTCCTGCAAGGGATCCCAGGGACCCAGTGTTATTTGGACGACATCCTGGTCACGGGCGAAAATGACAGTGATCACCTTGCCAACCTGGAGCAGGTGCTCACTAGATTGCAGGAATATGGGCTCCGAGCTAACCGCCCCAAATGCGAGTTTTTTAGAAAACAGATCTCGTATTGTGGCCACGTTATCGATAAAGAGGGGTTACATAAGTCCCCAGAGAAGATTGAGGCAGTAGTCAAGGCTCCAGCACCGGAAAATGTGTCACAACTGAGGTCGTTCCTCGGGCTGGTAAACTACTACCATAAGTTCTTGCCAAATTTGTCTACAATACTACACCCACTGAACACCCTACTGCAAACTGGGGTGCCATGGAAGTGGAGTGACGAATGTAGACGAGCTTTCCAGAAGAGCAAAACACTAATCACATCGAAAGAGGTATTGGCCCATTACAACCCAGCATTACCAATTCGGTTGGCATGTGATGCGTCACCCTACGGCATTGGAGCGGTGCTGTCGCACAAATTCTCGGACGGCTCAGAGAGGCCAATAGCCTTTGCGTCACGATCACTAACCTCAGCCGAACGTAACTACGCCCAGATTGACAGGGAGGCCCTCAGCCTAGTGTGGGGAGTGAAAAGGTTCAATCACTATCTGCACGGGCAGAAATTCACCTTGCTGACTGATCACCAGCCTCTTGTCACCATTTTTAATCCGAAGAAGGGCGTTCCGGTGATGACTGCGCAACGACTACAAAGATGGTCACTTTTTCTAGGGGCGCACCACTATGAGATTGAACATAAGGGCACGAAACAGCATGAAAATGCTGATGGGCTATCACGCCTGCCACTGCCTACTGCGGAGGAAGCACCAGCAGTGGATCCTGTCGAAATATTCCATTCGACTATAGTTGAATACCTACCGGTAACTAACGCTTGTATCGAAAAGGAAACCCGAAATGACCCGACACTGTCTCGGGTATATGATTTGACGGTGAAGAGATGGCCAGCACATGGCGACTCACTGTTGCCAGCATTCTCGACAAGGAGAGAACAGCTGTCAGTGTGCCGGGGGACTTTGATGTGTGGATCCCGAGTGGTAATTCCACCCAAGTTAAGGGATAGAGTGCTCAATGAGCTTCATGAGGGTCATCTGGGAGGGGTAAAAATGAAAAGCCTAGCCAGGGCTTATGTGTGGTGGCCGGGAATCGATAAACAAATCGAGGACCTGACCAAGAGCTGCTCAGGATGCCAGAAAGTCCAAAATGCACCACCACAGGCCCCTCTACACCCATGGGAGTGGCCCTCATCTCCATGGCAACGGGTGCATATTGATTTTGCTGGTCCATTCATGGACTCAATGTTTTTAATAGCCGTGGATGTGCACTCGAAATGGCTTGAGGTCATCAAAATGTCCTCCACCACCACGGAGAAAACTATTGCAGTCCTATGGACCATTTTTGCCAGGAATGGCTTGCCAGAACAGATTTGCTCCGACAACAGACCACAGTTTGTGTCCGAAGAGTTCCGGAGGTTCTTGAAAAAGAATGGGGTAACGCATTACACATCCGCCCCGTATCATCCAGCCACAAATGGATTGGCTGAGAGGTTCGTACAAACCTTTAAGAAGGCAATAAAGGCGATGTACAATGACAACATTCCGCTGCAGCACAAGGTGGACAATTTCCTGTTCGCCTACCGGAATGCGACACATGCAGTCACCAACCAGGCCCCAGCCATGATGTTCTTTAACCGATGGTTAAGATCTCGCCTGGATTTGCTCAGACCAAACGTACGAAGAGATGTTGAGAGTAAGCAATTCCAGCACATCCATGAGAAGCCAACAAGGAGCTTCAATGTAGGGCATCCAGTCTTGGCCCGCGACTACCGAACAGAAAAATGGCAGCCAGGAACAATATGCACACGGCAGGGCCCACTAATGTACACAGTGGACGTTGGGTAGAGCATCGTGAGACGCCATGCTGACCAGATCCTAGAGTCACAGGAACAAGTCAACCCCATGCCTCGCCCATACGTACCTGGTGATGAATCCGACATACAGGTCGCATCTACCCCAGAAACAGTAGCATCGGAAGCTGATGAACCAACCGACGACAGGGGGCCAGAATCGCCTCCGCACCAAGAGCAAGACACTCGGGAAAGGCGCTATCCAGAAAGGATCAGGAGGCCTCCCCAAAGACTGAATATATAAGTAGACTATTTTCAGCTAATGTTGCATGTTAAAAGTGTTAATTGTAATTAGTTTGATATTTAATTGTTAAATGAGTGTTATGGTACTGTTAATCTAAAAGGGGAGGAATTGTAATGTATATACCTTTAAGGGGGGGAACTACTTTTTACAGCTCATGTATACTGTAGTACCGGCAGTGACCACACCTGTCTATAGCACTGAGTGGCAACCTGTACAGGCAGTTCCAGTGTGAGCCACGTTTAGTAAACACCTGTTTTACCGTTTCTCCTGCAGTCTGTGTCTTATTATACACGGACACAACACTACCCACCGAGCCACAGCTGCCACACTCACAGCTAACATTGCCAGGATATATTGGGTGTACGTGCTGGTTGGCGCAGTCCTTGTAACGAGCCCTCAACCTGCACTAGATTTTTCCCTATGCTTTATTTTTGGAATGGATTAACAGCTTAGCATGAGCACGTTCGTATCTGTACAGGATCACTGGTCGGAGACCCGATTGTTCTTGCAGGTGAGAGCTTCCCAAAGGACAGAACAATGAAGAATCATCTGTTCGAATGGCAGTGACCTAAGAATTACCACCATAAATTACAAACTTATAAAATTGTAGGACTTGCAATACAAATTGCAAAGTACTTGCATCTGTAGCTTTTCAACAACAAAAAAATGATCGCCTTTTGACAGCTCAACTCTGAGACAATAGATTTTGCCCGGAGAATCTGACAGTTGAAATAAAGCAGTTGGTTTACAGTCTGTTATCCGACATGCTTTGCTGGTTTACAGCGTCAGCTGTGGCTCAGTGGGTAGTGTGCTCTCTCTCTCTCTTGCCTCTGAGTTAGAAGGTTGTGGATTCAAGTCCCATTCCATGTGACTTGTGCACATAAAGCTAGGCTGACACGCCAGTGCAGTACTGAGGGAAAGCTGCACTGTCGGAGGTGCCGTCTTTCAGATGAGATATTAAACTGATGCCCCGTCTGCTCTCTCAGGTAGATGTAAAAGATCCCATGGCACTATTTTGAAGAAGAACAGGGGAGGTATCCTGGGCCAATATTTATCCCTCAATCAACATCACTAAAAAACAGATTATCTGGTCATTATCTCATCGCTTGCTGTGAGCAAATTGGCTGCTGCATTTCCCACATTACAACAGTGACTGCACTTCCAAAAATACCTCAGTGGCTGTAAAGCGCTTTGGGTCGTCTGGTGGTCGTGAAAAGCGCGATAGAAATGCAAGACTTTCTTTTCTTTTTAACCTCCTGTAGATATTTTGCTTTTGTGGCTCATTTGCATCGGGGAAGTGACTCCAGACAGCCAGCGCTGTCACTCCTGACCACTCCAGCTGCGCCCACTGGAAGGTGCGAGGGTCGGGTGAGGCTGTGAAGCCCGACACAGTTCAACAGCCTACCAATGCTCACTGTCCAGACTGATGCGCAAGGAATGGTCACTTGACTGAGGTTCGGAAAAGCACCTGTGGCACTGTAACCCTTGCCTAAGAACGCCAATAGGAGTCAACACCTGCAGGAGAGGAGGAGTGAATATTGTAAAAAAGAATAGGCATAACTCTATTTAATTAACTCAGGTGCCACTCTTAATCTCAGACATGATTAACAGTATCAGTTCCAGTTAAACTCTGATAATAAATTGTGCCCTCTCCTAAATCTGCTACAGTTTTCCTTTCAGATTCTAGACCAGCCATGTCTGGTTGGCAAGCCGAGGGTGTTTACTTAGGATCTAATTAAGCTCTGCGATTAGAGGCATGAAATTGTTTTACATCCTGTTTGCTGGTTCTGACATCCCTATGGCAACGACGGACGATTTTAATCACAGATCACTGGCTGCGAAGTAAGATTTTTGTTCAAAGAAGAAAGAACGAATGGACGAGCACGATTGAAGCTCGCTGCCCAGGTGTTCCTGATAGCTGATAAATGAGGATGCAACAGTGGCATGCAAATATCGCTTTTAATTTAGTGCTATATAAATACGCAGAACAGATACCAGTTTAACTACTCACAGTGCTGATTTTTCTTTTACACACAATGCAGAGACAAAGGGCACTTTAAAGAGAATGGCAGCTGAAAGGCTGTAACTTGAGCTTTTATGCTGCGTTAAGACTCCTGTATAAAGATATACTGGGGGTCGGGGGGGGTGAATTGGTCCTCATTGCACCCGTTTTTTGGGGTGCAAATTCACGTTGTGGGTGTGGGGGGCGTCCAATTTCCAGGCGTGATCTCCCTCGCCCAATCCCCCCACTCCTGGCAGGACTTGCAAGTGCCAGGAGTTACCCGCCTAAAATGGGCGTTAGGCTCCTTGAACAAGCTAATCATCGGAACAGGAGGAGGCCATTCAGCCCCTCGAGCCTGTTCCGCCATTCAGTTCGATCATGGCTGACCTGTATCTTAATTCCTTCTACCCTCCTTGGTTCCGTAACCCTTAATAACCTCGCCCAACAAAAGCCTGTCAATCTCAGTTTTGACATTTTCCATTGACCCCCCGGCCTCACAGCTTTCTGGGGGAGAGAGTTCCAGACTTAGGGGGCTAATGTCCGTTGTGCGACCCTGCTGCCAACTTCATCACAATTTGGAAAAGCGCTCTCCGGGTCTACAGCAGCCTAACCCGCGGTATTTAAAGGGGCCACTGGAGGCGGCCAAAGAACAGGTAAGTGCCTTAGTTTTTGCTTACCTCAGTGTGTAGCCAGGCAGACCACAATAATACTGGGTGCCAATGCTGGCCCACGCTCGCTCGCTCCCTTCCCGTTCACCTCACCTCCCCCAGCAATGGCTCAGAATCCGAACCGGACGATTTTGCAAAGGTTGCATCAGGGCAGCCGATTGGCAGCCTCAGCTCGCCGGCTTTATGGTAACGTGGTCTGAGGCCCAATTTGGAGCACGGTGGGCATCGCTACTGAACTCCATCCTGCCCTCACCTGATGTTCACACATGCGCACATTCCAGGTGCAGTCGTAGAATCATAGAATGATACAGCACAGAAGGAGGCCATTCAGCCCATCGTGCCTGTGCTGGCTCTTTGAACGAGCTCTCCAATTAGTCCCGCTCTCTCCCTGCTCTTTCCCCGTAGCCCTGCAAATTTTTCCTTTTTAAATATTTATCCAATTCCCTTTTCAAAATTACTAATGAATCTGCTTCCACCGCCCTTTCAGGCAGCGCATTCCAGATCATCGTAACAGTCATTGGATAGCGAACAGCAGCAAGGAAGTCTGGCTCATTTGAATCCCTAGCCCAAATTGTACGGAGTGTCTATTGACACCACTGTGTTAGCCAATGAGTTGCAATGTGTTAGCCAATGAATTGGAGACAGGGCAGGACTTAAAGCAACCGTGTATTTTACAGAAAACAGAAAGAAAGACTTGCATTTCTATAGCACCTTTCATGACCACCGGACGTCCCAAAGCACTTTACAGCCAATGAAGTACTTTTTGAAGTGTAGTCACTGTTGTAATGTAGGAAACGTGGCAGCCAATTTGCGCACAGTGGGCTCGATTTTCCAAGCCCCGAGGAGGCAGGTTTGGAGGCGGGAGTGGTGGGAAAATTGCAGAATCGGGAGGCAGGAACCCATCCCGCCCCCAACCCGCCTCCGTGCCAATGTCCCAGGAGGCGGGTACCCGACCTGTGCTGGGAGCCACCTCCCCGAGGCGGGAAGGGGATTAGTGCCAATTAACTGCCTGTTAACAGGTAGTTAACAGGCAGTTTTTTGCCTAATCCCTAATTTTAGCCCTGAAGTGTAGGCTTCCCGATGACTCCGAACCACGGCAAGTTAGCGAGGCGGACCGTCGATCTGCAGGGGTTGGAGGGGTCGAGATATCCATTGTGCAGGGGAGTGATGGGTGCATGTGTGCAGAGGTAAGTGTGTGAGGTAAGTGTAAAGTGTTTTAATAAGTTTTACTTACCTTTACTTTCTCCTGCAGGCTTCCTCCCTTCAGTTCTCAGGAGTCCCTGAGCTCACCGGCACAGAAAGCAGAATGGCCGCTGAACTGTCAAAAGCTGCAGCCTCTGCTTTCTGGTCTGGAGAGACCTCTAACTGAGTCTGAGTAGAAGGACTCAAGTTAGAAGACAGATTGTCAGTGTTTGACAGCTTCACAGAGCTGTCAAACGCTGATTTTTCATCTGTCAAAAGCTCTTGACAGATGAAATGCCAATCGCTGATGTCACCAGTAACCAGGTGTCCCTTATTTGGCCTGCTGAGCCCGCTGGGCGGGCTTAACAAGGTCAATCAAGTGAAAATAGCGTGCATTGGCCACAAGTCGATGGAGGCGGGACTACAACCCAAAAAGTGGGAGTCCCGCCTCCAAAAGCTCCCCATTGACAAAATCGAGCCCTCGGTGTCTTTGAGAGGCTGCAGCAAACAGAACGCATGACCAAACCTACGTCAACCTCCCCAGAGTAAAGCAGGGCGATTTCTCCAGCCAAATGCAGTGAGTGGAGCATAGTGTCATCATGCAAATCAATCCCAGTCACTCACAGCACTTACTCCAGGCGTGATTGATGGGGGGAATTACCCAATCATCTCCATTCTGGCTGGGAATAGTGGTGTCACTCTACCCAGCCCCAATTGTAGCACCTCCATGGTGAAAGCAGTTCATGACAAGGTACTTAAAGGATCGATTCTATCGTGAGGGATTCAGTAAAACTGAGGGCTGCACGGCCACGAGGAGTCCGAAAATGAGGAGAAAGTGTCACTCTAACAGCTCATCTATCGCCAACGCATGTGTGTTGCAGGCAAATTGAAGCCTCACAACATACTGCTGTGTCCAAAGACAAAAATGTGCTGCGTTGATTTGCGTGATACATTTGCATAATTGCCATGCGATCTCACAAATCTTTTGTAAATTAGTCTTAAACTAGCAACTGGTCTCCAACAGTAAGTGACAGCAGCATTACAAATTATAAACATTAATAATAATTCTCATTAACTAAACTTGGATAAGATAATAGAACAAAGCCCGTAGAGGGAGAAGATTTCCTCTTATTGTGATTCATCAGCGACATTGCAACCACAACTGGGAGGCTTTTTATGTTTATTATTTCTAGTGCAATCATAAAAGTGTACTCAGAGAGTGAGATTATGATATCATTGGAAATTATAATGGAGAAATCTTCCTCCAGAATTCTTTAACGAGGTACATTTTTCATGCAATGATATTTGGTAAACCGCATTTTTTTTTAAATCATTGAAGTTTATTAGTTGTAAAAATATTGGAGATGGGGGGAGGGATGGGGGGAAGACTGTTTGACTGACAGTCATGATTCATCCAATCAGGTGACAAAGAGCCAGTTCGCGAGGATGGACTTTTCGGGCGACCAATGGCGGGAGTGTGGGGGCGGGGCGGTTGGATACAGGAGGTCAGGTGATGAAAACACCAGGAACACGTCCAATCAGATTTGGCGACCCTATTGCCACATCACCTTCCCCCATCCTCTGAAATAATCAGGCAAAACGTCAGAGTATGCAACTTTCGAATCTACCATATTCACCTTTGACTGGTTGTTTTCCAGGGCAGGATATTCCCATAGTCTCCATACCGAAGGAGTCGACACTTTTCCTGTAGGTTTGCTCTTCTCTGCCTATATCTATGCTTATATCTTCCATTCCTAGCCTAATCAGATATTTATCCAGCTCCTTTTTGATCAACACACCAACTGCTTTTGACTGCAAGTCTGTTCCACATAGAATGATACGGCACAGCAGGAGGCCATTCATCCCATCGTGCCTGTGCCGGCTCTTTGAAAGAGCTCTCCATCTGTCTTGCTTGAAACTTGTTAGTGTTCTGTTCGTGTCCTCAAGCCTGCTATTAAATGGAAATATGGACATTTAAACACAGGAGGGTGCCATTCGGCCCTTCTTTCCCGCACTGAAGTTAGGCCTCTCTCTGGAGTTGGTTTTACGTTGTCCCATAATCCTGCTTTCTCCCCAATTCCACTATCCCCATACCACCTTCTATTAGTAATTACCAGTATCTCTTTGAATACATTAATCAATTTAGTGTGGATCACCAATTGTGGCAAAGCACCCACAATCCAATGACTTTTTGTAAATAATTATTTTTTGATCTCCGCCTTTGTGTATACCGTGGTTATCTTATGATGGTCTTTTGGCTTCAGTTAATCTACCAACGTCTTTGCATCTCACCATTTTAAAGTCTTAGATCCCCATCTCAGTCTTTTCTTTACTGAAACCAAGTTCAGTTTTGCGAGTGACTCTTCATAACTTTGAAATTAGTTGAAACAGAAACAGGAAATATACAGCCAGTCCCTCAGCATTTGAAAAGAGAAGATCGATGAATGGTTTGTGTGCGGACTTCACATGAGAACCCATATGCTGAATCCTCCCTTTCGTCTCTGAATCCTCCCCAGTGCATCAGTGTCCTTTTGAAGGTTTGGCGCTTGAAGCTTAAAACATGGCCTCCCCAGTGACCTGCTAAAGGTAGAATAACATCTGTGACAAAATTAATCCTTTCAAATTGTTCACTATGGCAAAAGGTTTAGGGGGAAATATTCAGTTGGTAGCGCCACCCATTAGCACCTTAAGAGGGCGCTAAGTGGGGCGCAAAGCAACTAGCGCCCTGGCGCGGCGATATCTGCGCCTCTCGCTAAACTGACCGGACATTTTTGCAGCGGCGCTAAACAATACCGCCACGATCTCCTGCGCCGGCAGATCGTGACGTCAGTCGAGTGCGCAACGCCCCGTTAGCGCCCCGGACCGGAAATTGAGTGGCGCCCCCTGCCTTACCGCCTGCCGCTAGCAACGACAGGTTGAGGGGAGCGTTCTGCTGTCAGAAAGGGACTGGGGGAGCGCTATTTAAAGGCGACCACTTCCTGCCTTTTTTTGTCGGTGACATTTTTGCACCACACATTCTGAGAGAGAGAGAGAGACTTCTGGAGAGATTCAACGCTGTGTGAAGGAGTTTTGGGTACGGAGCAGCACTTTGCAGGTTGGTTTTGATTTGCCCTTCCTTGTATCAATTTAGAAGAGACTGTGGGGGCTGCACTCTGAGCTCTTTCCCTGGTTCTCTCCATTGTTCTTTCCAGCAGATTTGATGTACAGGTCTCTCCAGGCCGAGATTCCAGGCTGCAATGAGCAGGATGTGGATGCAGAGCAAGATCAACCCTCCCCTTTAAGATAAAAACAGAAAATGCAGGAGAAACTCAGCAGGTCAAGCAGCATCTGTGAAGAGAGAAACAGATTTAACGTTTCAGGTCGATGACTATTCATCAGAACTCCCCTTTAAGAACTGGATGGTGCCAGTGTGTCTGTGTTACATTGCTGACTGAAATCACATGAGCTTCGCCAGCGCTGTGAGGTAGCGCCTCGCTCCTCGACCTTAGCGCCTTAAGAGAGTTGTGTAGCGCCTGATTTAGCGCTCCAATCACCTCCAGGGGCGATAAAAGCCAAGTTTGCTGTCGGAGGCGATAATTAGCACCAGGCGCTAATCTTTGCGCCCGGCCGATAATTGCGCCTCAAATGGGGCGATACCAAATTTCTCCCCCTTAAACTCTAGGGGATGCAAGTTAGGAATAAGGAATGAAATGAGGGGGGGGAAACATTTTCACCTAATGGTTCATAGATTTGCAAAAATAAGTTACCAAAAGAAGGCCACAGAAGCGGACGGTATAAATGGGTTCAACAGACAATTATTTTGTGTTTCTAGAGAAACGATTGAGGACTTTGGTGAAAAGGGCTGGTAGGCTGATCTTCCTAATGAGATTTCCTCCTCCGAAATATTGTTCGCTTGTCTGTTGCAGCACAATGAGTGTAGACGATGATGCCAAGTGGCTGGAATGGGTAACTAAGCAGTTTGAAAGTATTGCTGGTGAGGATAAAGAGATCAATTTGGAAGAGTTCAAGACAGCGCTCAAAGTAAAAGAGGCAAGTTTATGTTCTCAACACGGAGAGAATATTTTATGACTATTGCCAGTTCAAAACTCAGTAGTTCCCGATTTTTATAGTTACAATAAAAATAAGGGGGGGAGATTTTTCCTCTGTGTTGCAAAATGTATTTTATAAAGAAATCTTCCTCGTTATGTGTATGTTCATTACTAGATAATATTTATACCAATAGTTGCAGCAGTTTTTTTTCTTAAACTGTGTTTTATGTTAATTGTTAAGTGTACATTGAGTATTCTGGGGACCATTCAAATAGAATTGCTTATTTTGCTTGTAACACTGTGATCAGAAGCTGAATGTACGACGAGGTTTGCCCAGCACTGTTCTGCTGCAAACATCGGCCAACAGTAGGAACATTTTCATTGGGAAGTACATTGCCAGTGGAGAATATAAAGAAAGAATCATAGGACCATATGGCACAGAAGGAGGCCATTCGGCCCACCGTGCCTGTGCCGGCTCTTTGGTAGAGCGAGCCAATTAGTCCCACTCCCCCCTGCTCTTTCCCCACAGCCCTGCAAATCTTTCCCCTTCAAGTATTTATCCAATTCTCCTTTGAAAGTTACTGTTGAATCTGCTTCCACCGCCCTTTCAGGCAGCGCAGTCCAGATCACAACTCGCTGCGTAATTTTTTCCCTCATCTCCCCTCTGGTTTTTTTGCTAATTATCTTAAATCTGTGTCCTCTGGTTACTGACCCTCCTGGTAGTGGAAACATTTTCTCCCTATCTACTCTAACAAAACCCTTCATAATTTTGAACACCTCTATTAAATCTTCCCTGAACCTTCTCTGCTCTAAGGAGAACAACCCCACTTGTCCAGTCTCTCCACCTAACTGAATAAAGAAATGAACTTGAATTAACGTCGTACCTCGTCGTGTCCTCAGGACATCCCAAAGCACCTTACAACCAATGGATTACTTTTGAAATCAAATCAAAATCAAATCAACTTTTATTGTCATTGTTAGTGCACAAGTGCAGTACAACGAAATGTAGGCTTGCGGCTCCCGAGAGTGTACATTTAGATTAAGACATTTAAACATTCAACATACATTTGGCTTGTAATACATTAACATAAACATAACCATAATAAAGTGCATTGGCAGATGTGCAGTATCGTTGTTGAAATGCAGTAGGCAGTCTTGTGAGGGAATTTGTACACAGCAAGGTCCCACAAATAAAACAAAATGATGAATAACAAGCTAATATCTTTTTTTTTTTGGAAGTGCTGGTTGAAAGAAAAATGTTGGCCAGGACACTGGGAGAAATCTCTCCTTGTCTTCAAATAGTGCCATGAGATATTTTGCATCCACCAGGGCGGGCAGGTGGGGCATTGGGTTAATGCTTCATCCAAAAGACAGCACCTCTGACCATATCGTCCTCCACTTAAGTGGCAGCCAGAACTTACGGGGTGAAGTCCATTGTGGGGTTTGAACCCACAACTGTCTGATTCAGAGGCGAGCCTGCTACCAACAGAGCCTAGCTGATATATAAGGGGTATTATCATTTAAAAGTATAGGGAATTTATAAGCAGTTACAAATATAGTTGTAAGCCTTGGCTCAGTCGGTAGTGCTTTCAAATCCCACTCAGAGACTTGAGCCTATAATCCAGGCTGACACTCCCAGTGCAGTGCTGAGGGAGTGCTGCAATGTCTGAGGTACCGTCTTTTGGATGAGATGTTAAACTGAGGCCCCGTCTGCCCTCTCAGGGGAAAGAGCAGGGGGAGTGGGACTAATTGGCTGGATCTTTCAAAGAGCCGGCACAGGCACGATGGGCCGAATGGCCTCTTTCTGTGCTGTAAGATTCTAGCAATATTTAGTGTGTTACATTACCGGAACTAACCTGCTTCCTTTGTCTCCTCTTCTCAGTCTTTCTTTGCTGAAAGGTTTTTTGCTCTGTTTGACTCTGATGGGAGTGGCAGCATAAGCCTGGATGAATTACTGAAGGCCCTGAATCTCCTCACTCATGGAAGTGAAACCGACAAACTACGATTCCTTTTCCAAGTCTATGATGTAGATGGTAATATCTGTATCTGGGTACATTCATTGATTGGCATGCCTTTGAAACATAGAAACATAGAAGATAGGAGCAGGAGGAGTAGGCCATTCGGCCCCTCGAGCCTGCTCCGCTATTCAATGCGATCATGGCTGATCATCCAAATTCAGTACCCGGTCCCTGCTTTCTCCCCATACCCCTTGATCCCTTTAGCCTTAAGAAATATATCCAACTCCTTCTTGAATATATTTAATGTATTGGCCTCTACTGCCTTCTGTGGTAGAGAATTCCACAGGTTCACCACTCTCTGGGTGAAGAAATTCCTCCTCATTTCTGTCCTAAATGGCCTACCCCTTATCCTTAGACTGTGACCCCTGGTTCTGGACTCCCCGACCATCGGGAACATCCTTCCTGCATCTAGTCTGTCCAGTCCTGTCAGAATTTTATAAGTTTCAATGAGGTCCCCTCTCAATCTTCTAAACTCCAGCGAGTACAAGCCCAGTTGACCCAATCTCTCCTCATACGTCATTCCTGCCATCCCAGGTATCAGCCTGGTGAATCTTCGCCGAACTCCTTCCATGGCAAGAACATCCTTCCTCAGATAAGGTGACCAAAACTGCACACAGTACTCAAGGTGTGGTCTCACCAAGGCCCTGTATAACTGCAGCAAGACATCCTTGTTCCTGTACTCAAACCCTCTCGCTAGGAAGGCCAACATGCCATTTGCCTTCTTAACCGCCTGCTGCACCTGCATGCTTACCTTCAGCGACTGGTGCACAAGGACACCCAGGTCTCGTTGCACTTCCCCTTCTCCCAATCTATTGCCATTCAGATAATAACCTGCCTTCCTGTTTTTGGCACCAAAGTGGATAACCTCGCATTTATCCACGTTATATTACATCTGCCATGCTTTTGCCCAATCACCCAACCTGTCCAAATCATCCTGGAGTTTCTCGGCATCCTCCTCACAGCACACACGCCCACCCAGCTTTGTGTCATCTGCAAATTTGGAGATATTACTAGTTCCCTTGTCTAGATCATTAATATATATTGTGAATAGCTGGGGCCCAAGGACTGATCCCTGCGGTACCCCACTAGTCACTGCCTGTCACTCGGAAAAAGACACGTTTATTCCAACTCTTTGCTTTCTGTCTGACAACCAGTTCTCTATCCAAGTCAATACCTTGCCCCCAATCCCATGTGCCTTAACTTTACACGCTAATCTCTTATGCGGGACCTTATCGAAAGCCTTCTGAAAGTCCAAATACACCACATCCACTGGTTCTCCCTTATCTATTTTACCAGTTACATCCTCAAAAAATTCCAGTAGATTAGTCAAGCACGATTTACCTTTTGTAAATCCATGTTGACTTTGTCCAATCCTGTCACTGTTTTCCAAGTGCTCTGCTATTACATCTTTTATAATGGACTCTAGCATTTTCCCCACTACCGATGTAATTCCCCGTTTTCTCTCTACCACCTTTTTTGAATAGTGGGGCAACATTAGCTACCCTCCAATCCATGGGTATTGTTCCAGATTCCATCGAATGCTGGAAGATGATCAGCAAAGCATCAACTATTTCTAGGGCCACTTCTTTAAGTACCCTAGGATGTAGATTATCAGGCCCTGGGGATTTATCGGCCTTCAATCCCATCAAATTCCCTAACACCATTTCCCTGCAAATACTGATTTCTTTCAGTTCCTCCCTTTCATCAGACCCTATGTTTCCCAACATCTCTGGGAGGTTAATTGTGTCCTCCCTTGTGAAGACAGAACCAAAATATGTATTTAATTGGTCTGCCATTTCTTTGTTCCCCATTATAAATTCCCCTGATTCTGACTGCAAGGGACCTACGCTTGACTTCACCAATATTTTTCTCTTCACATATCTATAAAAGCTTTTACAGTCAGTTTTTATGTTCCCTGCAAGCTTACTCTCATATTCTATTTTCCCTTTCTTAATTAATCCCTTTGTCCTCCTTTGTTGAATCCTAAACTGCTCCCAATCCTCAGGTTTACTGCTTTTTCTGGCCAATTTATATGTCCTCTCCTTGGATCTTATGCTATCCCTAATTTCCCTTGTTACCCACGGTTGAGTCACCTTTTTTGTTTTATTTTTATGCCAAACTGGGATGAACAAATTCTGTAGTTCATCCATGCGGTCTTTGAATGTTTGCCATTGCCTATCCACCGTGAACCCTTTGAGTGACATTCCCCAATCAATCCTACCCAACTCGCGCCTCAGACCATCGTAGTTTCCTTTATTTAAATTTAGGACCCTAGTCTCTGAATCGACTACTTCATTCTCCATCTTAATGAAGAATTCAATCATACTATGATCGCTCCGACCCAAGGGGCCTCGTACAACAAGATTGCTAATTAATCCTTTCTCGTTACATAATACCCAGTCTAAGATGGCCTGATCTCTGGTTGGTTCCTCGACATATTGGTCCAGGAAACCTTCCCTTAAACACTCCAGGAATTCCTCCTCCACAGTATTGTTACTAATTTGGTTAGCCCAATCTATGTGTAGATTAAAGTCACCCATGATGACTGCTGTGCCCTTATTGCACGCTTCTCTAATTTCCCTTTTAATGCCATCCCCAACCTCCGCATTACTGTTTGGAGGTCTATATACAACTCCCACTAACTTTTTCTGCCCCATGGTATTTCTCAGTTCTACCCATACAGATTCCACATCATCAGAGCTAATATCCTTCCTTACAATTGTGTTAATCCCTTCTTTAACCAGCAATGCTACCCCACCTCCCTTTCCTTTTTGCCTATCTTTCCCGAATATTGAATACCCCTGGATGTTGAGTTCCCAGCCTTGGCCACCCTGGAGCCATGTTTCCGTAATCCCAATCAAATCATATTCGTTTACCTCTATTTGCGCAGCTAATTCATCCACCTTATTACGAATGCTCCTCGCATTAAGACACAAAGCCTTCAGGCTTGTTTTTTTAACGCTCTTACACCTATTAGAATTATTATTTACTGTGGCCATGTTTGATTTAAACCGTTGATTTCTCTGACTGCCACTTTTGTTTTTCTCCTTCCTATCTTTTGCTTTTATCCTTGTTTCCCTTTCCTCTGTCCCCTTGCTCAGGTTCCCAACCCCCTGCCATTTTAGTTTAAACCCTCCCCCAGAGCACTAGCAAACACTCTCCCTAGGACATCGGTCCCGGCCCTGCCCAGGTGCAAACCGTCCGGTTTGAACTGGTCCCACCTCCCCCAGAACCGGTTCCAATGTCCCAGGAATTTGAATCCCTCCCCCTTGCACCATTCCTCTAGCCATGTATTCATCTGAAATATCCTTCTATTTCTACTCTGACTAGCACGTGGCACTGGTAGCAATCCTGAGATTACTACCTTTGAGGTCCTATTTTTTAATTTACCTCCTAACTCCCTATATTCCGCTTTTAGGACCTCATCCCGCTTTTTACCTATATCGTTGGTGCCTATATGCACCACGACAACTGGCTGTTCACCCTCCCTTCCAAGATGTTCTGCAGCCGCTCTGAGACATCCTTGACCCTTGCACCAGGGAGGCAACACACCATCCTGGAGTCTCGTTTGCGGCCGCAGAAACGCCTATCTATTCCCCTTACAATAGAATCCCCTATTACTATAGCTCTACCCCTCTTTTTCCTCCCGTCCTGTGCAGCAGAGCCACCCCTGGTGCCAGGAAGTTGGCTGCTGCTGCCTTCCTCTGGTAAGCCATCCCCCCCAACAGTACTCAAAGTGGTGTATCTGTTTGAGAGGGGGATGTCCACAGGGGACCCCTGCACTACCTGCCTGTGCCTAGTACTCTGTCTGTTGGTCACCCATTCCCTTTCTGCCTGTCCAACCTTTGCCTGCGGTGTGACCAACTGATCAAACGTGCTATTCACGACGTCCTCAGCCTCGCAAATGGTCCAGTATGAATCCAATCGCAGCTCCAGCGCCGCAATGTGGTCTGCCAGTAGCTGCAGCTGAACACACTTCCTGCACACATAGTTGTCAGGGACACAGGAAGTGTCCCTGAGTTCCCACATAGCGCAGGAGGAGCATACCACGGCACCGGGCTGTCCTGCCATGACTTACCCTTTAATTAATTGCAATTAAATTAAATCAAATCAATCCCACCAATTACACTACAGTTAAATGGTATATTTAAGGGCCCTGGTTTATAAACAGTCCCCGCTACACCACAGAGACCCTAGAAACTATAAACCACAGAGTTTGAGTTTAAAAAAGAGAGAAATACTCACCAACCAATCACTTACCTGCTTTCTGGTGATGTCACACTTCAATTACTTTTTACTTCTCTCCTTCCCTCTGAGTTCCGAGTTCGGAGATTGGTAAGCCTACCTGGCCTCTGGGAGCCTTTTATACAGCCGCCGCTCCGCGATTCCCGCCAACTCGCGCTCCGCACTGAGGCCTACCTGGTCTCTGGGAGCCTTTTATACAGCCGCCGCTCCGCGATTCCCGCCGACTCTCGCTCCGTACTGAGGCCTACCTGGGTCTCTGGAGCCTTTTATGCAGCCGCTCCGCTCCGCGATTCCTGCTGACTCTCGCTCCGCACTGAGGCCTACCTGGGTCTCTGGAGCCTTTTATACAGCCGCTCTGCTCCGCGATTCCCGCCGACTCTCGCTCCGCACTGAGGCCTTTGATTGTAAAATGACATAGAAATTACAAGATGGAAACAGGCCGTTCAGCCCAACCAGTCCATGCTGGTGTTTATCCGCTACGTGAACAGTAGTCCTAATCCCATTGCCCTCCCTGTTCCCATATCCCTTTATAACCCTCTTCCTTCAACCACCTATCTCACCTATTCTTAAATATGGACATGATTTCTGCTTCACTCAGAAACTCCAGTAGTGCAAACCACAGCCTCACAATCCTTTGTGTACCTGCTCTCTGACATGAATCAACTGAGCGGCCTGTGGGTGGTGCTGTCCACGGAGAGTATAAATACTCGGGCACGGGCCCAGCTTGCACAGGACATTCTTAACAGGAACTAGTGAAGGACACAACTAGACCTCCATGTTGTAAAACAGTTGATTAAAGCTTTGTTTAACGCTTAGACCAAGTGGCTAGTAGTTTTCTTATGTCACGCTCTGTCCTAAATTATTTACAACAACAACTTGCATTTATACAGCGCCTTTAAAGTACTAAAGCATCCCAAGGCGCGTCACAGGAGCGTTAACAAACACAAATTGCTCCCTTTAGTCTTCCCTTTCAGCGACAGTGAAGTCTCAGGACACACAATCACTCTTCATAGTTACGATGCATTCAGAGGCAGTCCTGCAGCATAAGTGTCCCAGCTCCTGAGCTGTCAGAGTCAGCGACCACCTCCTTGGGAAGTAGTTCCCCAGGGTGTCCCTGTCAACAAACAACAACTTATATTTATACGGCACCTTTAACGTAAAACATCCCAAGGCGCTTCGCAGGAGCGACTATCAAGCAAAATTTGACATTGAGTTACGTAAGGAGATATTCGGACAGGTGACCAAAAGCTTGATTCAAGAGGTAGGTTTTAAGGAGTGGCTTAAAGCAGGAGAGAGAAGTCGAGAGGCGGAGAGCTTTAGGGAAGTAATTCCAGAGCTTAGGGCCTAGACAGCTGAAGGCACGGCTGCCAATGGTGAAGCGAAGGAAATCAGGGATGCGCAAGAGGCCAAAATTGGAGGAGCGCAGAGATTTCGGAGGGTTGTAGGGCTGGGGGAGGTTACAGGATAGGGAGGGGCGAGGCCATTGAGGGATTTGAACACAAATATGACATTTAATCTTGTATCTATGTCCCCTTGTTCTAGACCCCTCAACAACTGGAAACCG
The DNA here is from genome assembly GCF_052327205.1 of Somniosus microcephalus. Taxonomy (NCBI): domain Eukaryota; kingdom Metazoa; phylum Chordata; class Chondrichthyes; order Squaliformes; family Somniosidae; genus Somniosus; species Somniosus microcephalus. Next base: position 9,560,683 of record NC_141013.1, read on the forward strand.
TCTGTTTTTCCCTAACTTTAAAGATCTCTCTCAAGTCACCCTGTAATCTCCTAATGTTCAAATGAAAACAGCCCCGGCTTATTATTGCTGTAACTGTATCGAATCACAGGCAGTGGCTCCATAGACCCCGACGAGTTACGCGTCGTCCTCAAATCCTGTTTACGGGAAAGTGCCATTTCATTACCAGAGGAGAAGCTCGACGACCTCACGCTGGCGCTCTTCGAATCCGCGGACAAAGACAACAGTGGCGCCATTACCTTCGAGGAGCTCAAGGAAGAGCTGGAGAACTTTCCAGAAGTAATGGAGAACCTGACAATAAGGTAATGTTAGAAGAATGAACTTGGCTTCAGTCTCATTTCCTAGACAGCGCCAACCCACAGCCCAAATTGCTCATATTTTGGTTCTAACTAGCGCTAAATTTTCAGCCTAACTGATAAAATTGATAGGTGCAACAACTGGAATTGTCATACTGGTGTAGTAAGAGATGCGCTTCTGGGGCTTTAAGTGGGATGGAAAATTAAAAAGCTTCGTGGGCTGGTTTTCTTTGTTGAGCACCCTCCCTTTAAAGACTTAGGCTGCTCAACGCCTGGTAAATGGATGGCGCACAACACACTCTCCGCCCATTTGTACCTGAAAATTGCAATCGGGGTCCTACAACCGTCCCTGATTTGCATATTTAACCAGCCGCCCGCCTGTTCCAGGAAGGCACGCTGCTCGGGCATTTACAGGCCTGCCTGGAAGCTTCATCAGGCGGGCTTTGGCCGTTAACGGGGCAGCCCCCAAGTTTCAATTGTTAGCCACCCGTTTTTCAGGCAAGGAACAGCAGCTGGCAGGTGACGGTCAACCCCAGTGACTCTCGCTGAGGGGCGTTCTACGCTAGAGGCCGTGGCAGCTCTCCACCACCTTACATAAGGGCAATTCTTCATGTGTGTCATGGGAGTAATCGTATCCTCACCCATAAACCCCAGCACAACCCCGTACACTCGTAAGAACATAAGAATTAGGAGCAGGAATAGGCCGTACGGCCCCTCGAACCTGCTCCGCCATTCAGTAAGATCATGGCTGATCTTCTACCTCAGCTCAACCTTCCCGCCCGATCCCCAGATCCCTCGATTCCCCATGAGTCCAAAAATCTCTCTCTCTCAGTGTCTTGAATATACTCAATGACTGAGCATCCACAGCCCTCTGGGGCAGAGAATTCCAAAAGTTCACAACCCTCTGAGTGAAGAAATTCCTCCTCATCTCAGTCCTAAATGGCTGACCCCTTATCCTGAGACTGTGCCCCCGAGTTCTAGACTCTCCAGCCAGTGGGAAACAACCTCTCGGCATCTACCTTGTCAATCCCCCTCAGGGGTCACAGAAGCAGGAACCCTGGCTACTGTCCCCTCGCCTCACCCCAATGATACTGAGGCCAATTGTAGTGCCATCCCAGCAGAGAACCCCTGTCTCTGCACAAACCACAGATTGAATCTTGAGACCTTCCTGTGTGGCTCTGGGCTCATGCAGTGGACTCAATCAATCTTCCACACAACTTCACTTTGACCAGAATCACCGATTGGCTTCATCAAGGCTCTCAAACAAGAGGGAGGAACGTTTACAATTTGAACAGAAGCGCCATACAATTCTTGTACCTCCACAATAAATCCTCTAATTGCTTTCAACAGGGATATTTAATTAAGCGTAGACGAGGGACGTTATTGTAAACAAGTGTGCGATGTCTTTGACAGTTGAAACAGTTAATTATATTTATATGTCCGTGACAGATTGAGCCTGAGGCCTGTGTCTGCGTCAAGACTTCCTGCTGGTTAATGTGGAGCTGTGTGGAGTTGGACTGTCAAATTGATACATGACCCTTATTCCAAAGCTGTAAGATGTTCAGCTGAAATTGCCAAGTTGTAAAAGCAGTCATTTAAAGACTGATATTCAGATCAGAGAATCTGTGTGTGACACTTTAAAAAAAAATGTTTTCATTCATTCATGGGATGTGGGCGTCGCTGGCATGGCCAGCATTTATTGCCCATCCCTAGTTGCCCTTGAGAAGGTGGTGGTGAGCCGCCTTCTTGAACCGCGGCAGTCCCGTGTGGTGAAGGTGCTCCCACAGTGCTGTTAGGGAGTTCCAGGATTTTGACCCAGCGACGATGAAGGAACGGCCGATATATTTCCAAGTCAGGATGGTGTGTGACTTGGAGGGGAACTTGGAGGTGGTAGTGTTCCCATGCGCCTGCTGCCCTTGTCCTTCTTGGTGGTAGAGGTCGCGGGTTCGGGAGGTGCTGCCGAAGAATCCTTGGCGAGTTGCTGCAGTGCATCTTGTAGATGGTACACACTGCAGCCACGGTACGCCGGTGGTGGAGGGAGTGAATGTTTAAGGTGGTGGATGGGGTGCCAATCAAACGGGCTGCTTTGTCCTGGATGGCGTTACACTAATGCGTTAAAGAGCAGACATGTAGACGTTCAATTGGTGCTTTTGCATCGCACGAGTGCAGCCAGCTGGATGCATGGATCTCCCACAATCCACCTGTGGCATAATCAAGCCAAGGTTCCAGGGAGAGAAGGCTCCCTGAAAATATGTCTCGATGAATCTGCAGCCAATGCAAGGAAACTGGTTCCTGTGATGTTAACGCAGAGAACAAGTCCCCAGTGTTGACTCTCTAGTGTAGATTTTAACTTTCAATGCTGGAAGGAATCCTGGTGGGAGTGGATCGGCCCGACGTTATACACCCCGCCCAATTTTCCTTGCCATTGACTTTGGGCAGGGTGTATAACAGGCGGTCGATCTGCAACCACCAGTTTTATTGCCCAGTGGTAAAAGGTAAAGCCTTCTCTTCTGGGGTTTCTTATTAACGGCAGAGTCCAATGCACCTCCAGAGGAGTTCCTGCTCCGAGTTTAAGATTGGGATGCTGTGGCATCCTGAAACAAGAAACTTGTGTAATGTTGCCCAATAAACGCAACTGCCCATACACCTCTCTGTAAAGTGTCTTTGAGTATCGCAATGATCCGACACGCGCCTGCAGGTCCATCGCTCATCATGATTTGTAGGGGTACATTCAATGTTCCTCTCGAAGCCGCGGCCACGCGGTAATGGGAAAGGTCCCGCGCAGGCCGCTCACCGGCTTCTCCATTGCAAACACTGCGTGTGCGTGGAAAATTAAAGGGACCACGCACTTAAAGAAACAGGCCGCGCAGATCAAAGCACAGCTTACAGGGAGCATTGGGTGCATTACCTTACTGGTGCTGTGTTAAAACGTTCACGGAGGGATTTAATCCAAATGCATTAAGTGATCGTGGCAGGAGCAGCGGCAATCGGAACATATACCCTGTCATCTCTAATGACCTGGAGTAAAGCTCTTTAAGCATTAGCAGGCAATAGCTAAACCAGTTGTATTAAATGTCTTTGTTCACTATTTTAATGGAGGCCATTAAAATAGCAGGCATAAAGTTTTCATACAAATATGTTAAGTGTTCACCAAGGCATGAGATAACATGTAACAGAATATTATATGTGACAAGCGTGAATAAACATGAGGCATTTCTCTCGAGGTATGTAATTGCTGCTATCTGGCTCTAATGCTGTGCTATTGATTTTCCTTGGACCAGGAAATCGTGTTTTTGTGATTATAGTAAAAACACAATCGCAATGCAAACTGCTCGGCAGAGTTAACTTCACTGGTTTGTGTTATGCAAAAAAAGTCAACGTTCATCTCACTGCTTATTGTCTCAAATATACAGGTACTGGTGCCGAGGGAGGGATTCTAGCAATGAGGGTGGGAGGGCTGCATCTGTGGATCTTTTTAGATAGAATGTATGGCACAGAAACAGGCCATTCGGCCCAACTGGTCCGTGCTGGTGTTTATGCTCCACATGAGCCTCCTCCCACCCCTCGTCTTCTCACCCTAAAAGAAAGACTTGCATTTATATAGCGCCTTTCACAGCCACCCCAAAGCACTTTACAGTCAATGAAGTACTTTTGAAGTGGAGTCACTGTTGTAATGTGGGAAACGCAGCAGCCAATTTGCACACAGCAAGCTCCCACAAACAGCAATGTGATAATGACCAGATAATCTGTTTTAGTGATGTTGATTGAGGGATAAATATTGGCCAGGACACCGGGGAGAACTCCCCTGCTCTTCTTCAAAATAGTGCCATGGGATCTTTTATGTCCACTTGAGAGAGCAGACGTGGTCTCGGTTTAACGTCTCATCTGAAAGACAGCACCTCAGACAGTGCAGCCCTCCCTCAGCACTGCACTGGATTGTCAGCCTAGATTTTTGTGCTCAAGTCTCTGGAGTGGGACTTGAACCCACAACATTCTGACTGAGCCACTGGCTGACACATCATTTATTAGCATAACCTTCTATTCCCATTCTCCCTCATGTGTTTATCTAGTTTCCCCTGAAATGTATCTATGCTATTCGCCTCAACCACTCCTTGTGGTAGCGAGATCCACTCTCTGGGTAAAGAAGTTTCTTCTGAATTCCCTATTGGATTTATTAGTGACTATCTTATGTTTATGGCCCCAATTCTGGTCTCCCCCATGAGTCGAAACTTCTTCTCTACGTCTACCCTATCAAACCCCTTCATAACCTTAAAAACCTCCATCAGGTCACCCCTCAGCCTTCTCTTTTTCTAGAGAAAAGAGCCCCAGCCTGTTCAATCTTTCCTGATCGGTATAACCTCTCAGTTCTGGTATCATCCTTGTAAATCTTTTTTGCACCTTCTCGAGTGCCTCGATGTTTGAGAACAGATACTGTTATGGGGAGAGCAGGGCCGTGGGATTAGTGCTAGACTGCCCTAGCACAGAGCCAGCAGGCACAATGGGATTGATGTGCCTCAATAAATCCGAGACTCGACGTTAGCAAAACAAAACAAGGCTTTTATTGACTTAGAAGGTAACACACAGAGGAGAATGTATCTTCCATCCAGAGGTCTGCCGTACTGGATGTGCTGCAGGCTGGGCCAGCTTACATAGGAGCCAGGTATGGGCGGAGCCCTACACACAGTACAATACAATGGAAATGAAACTGAAACCAACCACAGTCACAGGCAGAGAAATACAGATGAGTGATGAATGGAATATTTCATCACATTCACCCCTTCTATAGATTTAGTCTGTTCGGGGGTTTGATAGTCCTCTGCGACCGACGTGGCTGTTGTGGTGCCGCGGGTGTCGGCTGGGTGTCCCCGGTGGCCTCCTGGGTCTCTGCCGGGGGTGCCGCCAGGGTTGTTGAAGGGGTAGTTGGTGGGGGTACCGTTGGTCAATGTTCTTCCGGGGGTGATGAAAGAGTAGTGGGTGGGTAAGAGTTGCTGTGGTCGTTGTTGCTGCTGTTGTCGTGGTTGTTGTCGTTACCGGCTGGGGCGACGTCTTTTATGGACACGGTGTCCTCCCTTCCATCGGCGTGCCAGACATACGCGTATTGGGGGTTGGCGTGGAGTAGGTGCACTGACTCCACGAGAGGGTCCGTCTTGTGGCCCCTCACATGCCTTCGCACGAATACCGGACCTGGGGTGGAGAGCCATGACGGCATGGATACGCCTGAGGTGGATTTCCGGGGAAAGACAAACATTCGCTCATGAGGCGTGGCATTAGTGGCAGTACACAATAGCGACCGTATCGAATGGAGCACATCTGGGAGGACTTCCTGCCAGCGGGAGATAGGGAGGCCTTTGGTCCTTAAAGCTAGAGTGACTGCTTTCCATACTGTCCCGTTCTCTCGCTCCACTTGACCGTTACCCCGGGGGTTGTAGCTGGTGGTACGGCTCGTGGCGATCCCCCTGGATAGCATGTACTGGCGTAGCTCTTCACTCATGAAGGACGCCCCCCTATCCGTATGGATGTAGCTCGGCATACCGAACAGGCAGAACAGGCTGTTGAGGCATTTAATGACCGTGGCGCTGGTCATGTCTGGGCAGGGGAAGGCGAATGGGAACCGGGAGCATTCGTCCACAATGTTCAGGAAGTAAACATTGCGGTCGACGGACGGGAGGGGGCCCTTGAAATCTAAGCTGAGCCGCTCAAAGGGCCGTGTAGCTTTGATTAAGTGGGCTCTATCTGGGTGGTAGAACCGAGGCTTGCACTCAGCGCAAGTGCGACAGTTCCTGGTCAGGGACCGAACTTCCTCAATCGAGTAGGGTAAGTTGCGGGACTTTATGAAGTGGAACAGCCGCGTGACCCCTGGGTGGCAGAGGTCATTGTGGAGGGTCTGTAGCCGATCCCCGGTGGTGCTGGCACACATCCCTCGTGAGAGGGCGTCGGGGGATTCGTTAAGGGCCCCTGGCCGGTAAATGATGTCATAATCGAAGGTGGAGAGCTCGATCCGCCAACTAAGAATCTTATCATTTTTAATCTTCCCCCTCTGTTTATTATTGAACATAAACGCTACCGACCGCTGGTCGGTAAGTAGGGTGAAGCGTTTGCCGACTAGGTAGTGGCGCCAGTGGCGCACTGCCTCCACGATGGCTTGGGCCTCCTTTTCTACGGAGGAGTGTCTGATCTCGGGCCCTTGGAGGGTCCTCGAGAAGAAAGCTACAGGCCGCCCCGCCTGGTTGAGGGTGGCCGCCAAGGCAAAGTCAGACGCATCACTTTCCACTTGAAAGGGAGTGTTCTCGTCCACTGCCTGTAGTGTGGCCCGCTCAATATCCTGCTTAATGCTTTTGAAGGCGGCATGGGCCTCAGCAGAGAGCGGAAAAGAGGATGCTTTCAAGAGGGGGCGGGCTTTGTCGGAGTAGTTGGGGACCCATTGGGAATAATAAGAAAATAACCCCAGGCACCTTTTCAGGGCTTTGGGAGTGTTGGGCAGGGGCAGCTCCCGTAGGGGGCGCAATCGGTCGGGGTCTGGTCCGATTTCCCCATTCTCCACCACGCTGCCTAGTATGCAGAGGTGCGTGGTGTTGTAAACGCACTTGTCCTCGTTGTAGGTGAGGTTGAGTTTTTGTGCGGTTTTCAGGAACCTCTCGAGGTTCGAGTCGTGATCCTGCTGGTTGTGACCGCAGATGGTGACGTTGTCGAGGTAGGGGAAGGTTGCCTGCAAGTGGTGGTCATCGACCATGCGGTCCATCTCCCTCTGGAAGACCGAGACCCCATTCGTCACCCCAAAGGGGACTCTGAGGAATTGGTAGAGGCGTCCGTTCGCCTCGAAGGCGGTGTACGGGCGGTCCTCTGGTCTGATAGGGAGCTGGTGGTACGCTGACTTGAGGTCGATGGTGGAGAACACCCGGTATTGGGCGATTTGGTTCACCATTTCTGATATGCGGGGTAGCGGGTAGGCGTCTAGTTGGGTGTACCTGTTGATCGTTTGGCTATAGTCGATCACCATCCGTTTCTTCTCGCTACCCCTTACCACCACCACTTGGGCGCGCCACGGGCTATTGCTGCGTTCAATAATGCGCTCTTTCAGGAGCCTGTCTACCTCGGTCACGATAAACCGCCTGTCCTCCCAGCTGTACCTCCTGCTTTTGGTCGCTATTGGCCGGCAGTTAGGGGTAAGGTTCGCGAATAGCGAAGGCGGCTTTACCTTCAGGGTAGCCAGGCCGCACACTGTGAGGGGCGGCTGGGACCCACCGTAATTGAGCGTGATGCTTTGGTGGTAGCACTGGAAATCCAGGCCCAAGATCACGCTCGCACATAGATTCTTCATGATTAATACTTTAAAATTATCGTATACAGTTCCGTTAACGGACAATTGTACCGTGCAGTAACCCATAATGGTCGATGTCTGGGTTTTATCAGCCATGGAGATGGTACCCCGAGTAGGGACCACCTTTAGGGAGAGTTGTTGTACCAGTTCAGGGTGGATAAAACTCTCCGTGCTTCCACTGTCAATTAAACATTTAACCCTGCACCCGTTTACCTCGATGTCCACCATTGATTTGGATAGCGGGTGCGGCCTGGTCTGGTCCACTGTGACCGATGCCACTGTAGGGCCCTGATCGAGACAAGATGGCGTCCACGCTGTCTGCTCACAAGATGGCGGACCCCACGAGGTCGGGCAAGATGGCGTCCAAGATGGCCGCTCCCACGGCGCACACGCGGCGGTGGCGGGTTTTCCGGCGGGGTTCCCTCTGCACACCTTCCCGAAGTGCCCCTTCTTACCGCACTTAAAGCAGGTGGTGCCTTTCGCCGGGCACAGGTTTCTGGTGTGCTTCGGCTGCCCGCAGAAGTAGCAGTTGGGTCCCCGACGCGTCGTGGCTGTCGTAGGGCTTCTGGGGGGAGAGCGGGGCCCCGACGGTGTCGGGCTGCCGGGCGGGGAAGATGCCTTCCAAGATGGCGGCGCCCTTGGTGCACACATGGCGGCGTGGACGGCGCAGGCTGAAGAGTAGGCGTCCGAGTTTCTCTGGGCCACATCCAGGGATCGTGCTGTGTCCGCAGCCTGTTTCAGGTCCAATCCCGTTTTTTCCAGCAGTCTCTGCCGGATGTAAGTGGAGCTGAGGCCTGTGATAAAGGCATCGCGAACAAGCTCGTCAGTGTACACTGCGGCTTTTACATCTTGGCACTTGCAGTCTTTGCCAAGCGTTTTCAGGGTGCCTAGGAACTCCTCCACCGATTCCCCAGGTCGCTGTGCGCGAGTAGCGAGCAGGTGCCTAGCATACACCTCATTCGTAGGCTGCTGGTAATGCGCCTTTAAGATGTCGCAGGCGGCTGGGTACGTGTCGGCGTCTTGGATGAGGGGGTAAACCCGGTGGCTTACCCAATTCCGCAGAATTCCGAGTTTCATACTCGCAGCGTCCGTAGCGTCTTTGACGGCTGCGGAATTGTCCAGGAAGAATTCCATACACATAAACCAGTGTCCGAAGCGTGCCGATGCGTCCGAAGCATGCTGGTCCAAATCCAAACGTTCGGGTTTCAAGAGTTGATCCATTGTGTTGAAAATTAAGTCAATAAAATTGATGTGCCTCAATAAATCCGAGACTCGACGTTAGCGAAACAAAACAAGGCTTTTATTGACTTAGAAGGTAACACACAGAGGAGAATGTATCTTCCATCCAGAGGTCTGCCGTACTGGATGTGCCGCAGGCTGGGCCAGCTTACATAGGAGCCAGGTATGGGCGGAGCCCTACACACAGTACAATACAATGGAAATGAAACTGAAACCAACCACAGTCACAGGCAGAGAAATACTGATGAGTGATGAATGGAATATTTCATCACAGGGCCGAAAGGCCTCCTTCTGCGCTGTTAACGTCTAACTTAAAAAGACAGCAGGTATTTAAAAAGAATGCCTGAAAAGAAACTGAAAGCAATATGTTTTAGTGAACTAATGGGGGGAATTTTAGCCGAAAGAAACTGGTGGGTTGGGGTGGTGTGAGAAGATGGTGTTAAAATTCTGAATCCCGACCAGAACCCGCATCCAACCCGCCCACCCGGTTTTAATGGAAGCAGGATTGGGGGCGGGCAGCCAATCCACTCCGAGGAGGCGGGTCATCTATTTAAATATTATAATTGGGCTGGAAGTTTCCATTTTGAATCGGGTCGGGTTTTGCAGGCCTCGTGAATCTCGGCAGCTAATGCAAGGCGAGGACTGATGGATCCAGGAGGTAAATGCCTTTACACTTACGTTCTCCCGGGTTTCCCGACTGCTTCGCCCCCGCCCCCCCCCCCCCACCCCCTCCCCCTGCTCCCAACCAACTTTCCCATTAAAATTCAGCCCAATATGTCTGGAAGCAGTGCGGTGGATTTCTGTGCTGGAGTTTGCTTTCAAATGCAAGCTTTGAATGCCAATGAAATTCAGCATCTCCAGCAAGTGCATCACACTGGATGGCAAAATGTCTCAGAGATAGAATGGCTCACAGTACTGCAGTCCCAATCTCAGAGTAGAAAAGTAGAGCAGGAACGTCCACTGTGCGTCACACTACCAGCTCAAATGCAGTGGCATTAATATCAGCCTTGGGGAAGTCTACAGTTAGCACATCCCGCTCCACTGAAGAAGGACAGCAGCTAACTTTTGTAACATTTTTGTCTTCCTACAGTGCTGCCAACTGGTTAAAGCCTCCGACCACAGAGAAATACACGAGGCAGACCCCACGGTACCTGACGCCAGCCTATTGGCACAATAATAGCCGCAAGCTGCTCTTCATATGTTGCTACGTCCTAGTCTGCATCTTTCTTTTCACATTTGCTGCCAAGAAATATACCAGCGTTGGTGGATGGGTTATGTTGGCAAAAGGCTGTGGGCAGTGCCTTAACTTCAACTGTACCTTTATCGCCGTGAGTACCGACACACATCGCTATTGAAAGTAAATCTATTTTTGCAGTGACTTTACATTATGGGGGGGATTTCCACGCTAATTTAGCAGGTTCATGCACCACCCAGGGTGGTACCGAGCCACACAGGGCAGGGACAGTCCCAGATTCATGTACCACCCAGGGTGGTACCGAGCCACACAGGACAGGGACAGTCCCAGATTCAATCCTTGGACCGTGCTGAGTTAAGTTGAGTCAGAACGACAGTAGGTGTGCTCGTACTGGCCAGGGTGACCTAGCTATGGAGTGGAAAACCAGGAATCCCTGTTCCTGAGGGCTATCTGTGCAGAGTGACCACCTGAGCGAGGCACTGAAGGCTGCTGACCCCTGTGTAACCCCGCCTCCCCGCATCAGTCAGTGCCTGAAGGGCATAAGGGGAGATTTACTAGAGGCGTTCAAAATCATGAAGGGTTTTTGATAGAGTAAATAAGGAGAAACTGTTTCCACTGGCAGGTAGGTCAGTAACCAGAGGACACAGATTTAAGATAATTGGCAAAAAAACTATAGAGGTGAAATGAGGAGAATTTCTTTTGTTATGCAGCGAGCTATCATGATCTGGAATGCATTGCCTGAAAGGAAGCAGATTCAATAGTAACTTCCAAAAGCGAATTGGATAAATACTTGAAGGGGAAAAATTGCATGGCTATGGGGAAAGGGCAGGGGGAAGTGGGACTAATTGGAGAGCTGTTTCAAAGAGCCGGCACAGGCACGATGGGCCGATTGGCCTCCTTCTGTGCTGTAAGATTCTACAATTCTAAGACTGCACCTGGAATGTGTCCATGTGTGAACATAAGATGAGGGCTCAGTAGCGATGCCCACCATGCCAGAATAGCCGGCATACTCTCACCTATGGAGAATGACCACTTAGGGGTGAGTGGTGTATCATTCTATGATTCTATGATAAGAAAGTTGAGAACATTGGCAAAGGAGAAAGAAAATTAATATGAAAGGCTATGGCTGAAGGAGTACAGTATTCAAGGTCACAAGAGTTCCACTTCTTTGAAAACCCAGTTGAAACTCTGCACCATCAGGGAGTGAGACCAAGCAAGATTAGGCTCTTCCACACAGGAGGAAGGTCGAATCACACCAGCCTGATACACCTATTGGCCAACTGGAGAGAACCATTGGCAGGAGGCCAGGGAACTGCCGACTTTGGACGTGGTTCATGATCCAGGGGGATGGAGAATGAAACAGAATGGAAAATACTTTATTAAAATAATAAGCCCTAACTAAATAGGTCAGTTGTTGTTGAATCTGATGGAAATTCATAGTCTTAAATAATATTTACAGCACAGAAACAGGCCATTCGACCCAACAGATACATGCTGGTATTTATGCTGCACACGAGCCTCCTCCCACCCTTCTTCATCTAACCCCATCAGCATATCCTTCTATTCCTTTCTCCTTCATGTGTTTGTCTAGCTTCCCCTTAAATGCATCTACGCTATTCGCTTCAACCACTCCCTGTGGTAGCGAGTTCCACATTCTCACCACTCTGGGTAAAGAAGTTTCTCCTGAATTCCCTATTGGATTTATTAGTGGCTGTCTTATATTTATGGCCCCCTAGTTCTGGTCTCCCTTGCAAGTGGAAACATTTAAGAAAAACAAGTTACTTTGAGCAGGACCTCTGAACACGTTTGTGATCATTGTTCCTGTTATTATTTGTGTTACAGGAATTTAAGATTATCTGAACTAAACCTTAAGTACTTTTCCATCTTAAAGGTCCTCATGCTGCGCCGATGTTTAACCTGGCTAAGAGCAACCTGGGTGGTGCGAGTTCTTCCCTTGGACCAACATGTACTCTTGCACCAGCTGGTGGGGTTTGCCATATTTGGATTGAGTATTGTTCATACTTCTGCGCATTTCATGAACTTTGGTAAGTGTTCGGAAACAGTGACAGACAATATCATTTAAATATTAAAACACCTTCTTTGGGAAAATAAGAATGTTTTTGCAATCAGGTTTTAAAAGTGAACTTAAAGCTCAAGATTTCTTTTGAAGAAGTTGAATTAACCATTATACAAACATGATGGTTTTACACTGTATCACCAATCGAACCTCTGTAATACTTTATTTATACATTTTGATTTTTTTAATATTCTTGTCAAAGAAACAGATGCAACTGCAGGGGAATGGACTTTTCTCCCATTTTTTCTATCCATTACCTCCATCTAGTACTCCCATTGAGTCAGGTCCAGAGTAAAACTTCATCAATGTCCTTTAATCACAATCTCAGATGAACCTTTACTGTACCAGTGTTACGCCTTCATTAGAGAGGCGGAGAGGCTTAGGGAGGGAACTCCAGAGCTTAGGGCCCAGGCAGCTGAAGGCATGGCCGCCAATGGTGGAGCAATTAAAATCGGGGATGCGCAAGAGGCCAGCATTGGAGGAGCATGGAGATCTCAGAGGGTTGTAGGGCTTGAGGAGGTTACAGAGATAGAGCGGAGCGAGGCCATGGCCTAGCCCCACACTACCTCTCCAGCTCCATTACCCTCTCGAACACTCCGCTCCTCTGATCCTGGCTTTCTATCAATGTCCCCTCCCTTCACCCCACCATTGGAAGCAGAGCCTTCAGTCTCATGGGTCCTACTCTCTAAAACTCCCTCTCTGCACTTCTTTCCACCTTTAAAGATCTTCTCAAAACCCATCTCTTCAGCCAAGCTTTCCACCCCTTTTCCTAATCTCTCTCCTCCTGGCTTGGCTTTCATTCCCTTACCAGACCAGTGAAGCTCATTGGAATGATTTCAGTGTTAAAAGGGCAATATAAATTCAAGTTGGTCTTATTAATATGGTATCAATTATGACAAGTTGTGTGTTGTAGATCAATTTCTATTCCGAATTTAGCTGAGGCTGGCCGAAACTATTTTGCGCAGGACCTTTTCAATTGCATATTGCCCCTGAGTCCAGACTATCTGCTCCACCCAGGCCATTGGTTTGTCCCATTTGAATGTCTTGGACCTGGAGATTTGGGAAAAGCAGTGTTTTACTGTTGCCTCAATGTGGACAAATCCTGAATCAGAACATCAGGACCTGTTAGTATCAGCGACTAGATAAGTTCAATATTAATGGAGACATGTATTCAAAGCTAACAGGGTAGATTTTACTATCATGTGGTACCCCAACCGGCATGAGCTCGTGTTGGAAAATTACAGGCGGCGCACCCTTGATCATCCAACAAGCACTTGCGGTGAGTGAGGATGTGAAAAACCCGCTCTTCTATCTGCCCCTGAGGCGCCATGGTAGGCAGCTTGCGACCCACAAAGACATAAAAGCGTGGATGCTTCTGATTTCAAAAGACTGTTAGATCCGTGGTTCAGTGGATAAATAATCACACGGATGCTGTACATTAACAAATAACAGGTCTTTACTGGAGGAGGGTAATCTCTAGACTGGGGTACAGAGGCATGCGCAAAGCTTATATACCGGTGTGGTCACTGCCGGTACTTACAGTATACAGGAGCTGTAAAAAGTAGTTCTGACTTAAAGGCACATACACTATAATTCCTCCCCTTTTAGATTAATAATAACCCCCTTAATATTCAAACAACAATTACATTTTTACATGTACATTAAATAACAAAAGTCCATTTATAGATTCAGTCTTTGGGCCGGCTTCCTGACCCTTTCGGGATAGCGCCTTTCCAGAGGTTCTTGTTCTTGGTGCAGAGGCGATTCTGACCCCTTTTCATCGGGTAGTTCATCGGGTTCCACTGCTACTGGGTCTGAAGTAGATGCTACCGGTATGTCGGGTTCATCCCCAGGTACTCGAGACATGGGGTTGACGCGTTCCTGTGACGCTAAGATCTGATCGACGTGGCGTCTCACAATGTTCTCCCCGACACCCACTGTGTACATTAATGGCCCCTGCCTTGTACATATCGTTCCGGGTTGCCACTTCTCTGTTCGATAGTCACAGGCCAAGACTGGTTGCCCTACATTGAAGCTCCTTGTCGGCTTCTCATTGATGTGCTGGAATTGTTTGTCCTCAACATTTCTTCGCACATTTGGTCTGAGCAAGTCTAGACGAGATCTCAACCTTCGGTTAAAGAACATCATGGCCGGGGTCTGGTTGGTAACTGCATGTGTCGCGTTTCGGTAGGCTAATAAGAAATTGTCCATCTTATGCTGTAGTGGAATTTCCTCGTCGCACATGGCCTTTATCGCCTTCTTAAAGGTTTGTACAAACCTCTAAGCCAATCCATTGGTGGCTGGATGATACGGGGCGGATGTGTAATGCCTTACCCCATTCCTTTTCATGAATTTTTGGAACTCGTCGGACACAAACTTTGGTCCATTATCAGAGCAGATCTGCTCTGGCAAACCGTTTCTGGCAAATATGGTCCGTAGGACTGCAATCGTTTTCTCTGTAGTGGTTGAAGACATCTTTATCACCTCAGGCCACTTTGACTGAGCATCCACTGCTATTAAGAACATTGAGTCCATGAATGGACCAGCGAAATCAATGTGCACCCATTGCCATGGAGAGGAGGGCCACTCCCATGGGTGTAGAGGGGCATGTGGTGGTGCATTTTGGACCTTCTGGCATCCTAAGCAGCTCTTAGTTAGGTCTTCGATTTGTTGATCGATTCCCGGCCACCACACATAAGCCCTAGCAAGGCTTTTCATTTTCACTCCCCCCAGATGACCTTCATGTAGCTCATTTAGCACTCTCTCCCTTAACTTGGGTGGAATCACCACTCTGGATCCACACATCACTGTCCCCTGGCATACTGACAGCTGTTCTCTTCTGGATGAGAATGCTGGCAACAGTGAGTCACCATGTGTTGGCCATCCCCTCACCGTCAATTCATATACCCGTGACAGCGTCGGATCATTGCGGGTCTCCTTCTCTATATCCACGTTTGTTACTGGCAATCGTTCAATTATCGACGAATAAAATATCTCGATAGGGTCCACTGCTGGTGCTTCCTCCACAGTAGGCAGTGGCAGGCGCGATAGCCCATCAGTGTTCCCATGCTGTTTCGTGCCTTTATATTCTATTTCATATTGATTCACCCCTAGAAACAGGGACCATCTTTGTAACTGCTGTGCAGTCATTACTGGCACGCCCTTCTTAGGATTAAAGATGGAGACAAGTGGTTGGTGGTCAGTCAGCAAGGTGAACTTCTGCCCATGCAGATAGTGGTTGAATTTTTTTACTCCCCATACTAGGCTGAGGGCCTCCCTGTCAATCTGGGCGTAGTTGCGCTCGGCTGAGGTTAGTGACCGAGACGCAAAGGCTACTGGCCTCTCCAACCCGTCTGGGAATTTGTGCGACAGCACCGCTCCAATACCATAGGGTGATGCATCACATGCCAAACGAATTGGTAGTGCTGGGTTGAAATGGGCCAACACCTCTTTTGATGTGTTCAATTCTTTACACTTCTGGAAAGCTCATCTATGTTCGTCATCCCACTTCCATGGTACCCCTGTTTGCAGTAGGGTGTTCAGCGGGTATAATACCGTAGACAAATTTGGTAAGAACTTGTGGTAATAGTTTACCAGCCCGAGGAATGACCTCAGTTGTGACACATTTTCCGGTGCTGGAGCCTTGACTACTGCCTCAATCTTGTCAGGGGACTTATGTAACCCCTCTTCATCGATGACATGGCCGCAATACGAGATCTGTTTCTGGAAAAACTCGCACTTGTGGCGGTTAGCTCGTAGCCCATACTCCTTTAATCTGGTGAGCACCTTCTCTAAGTTAGCGAGGTGATCACCGTCATTTTCGCCCGTGACCAAGATGTCGTCCAAATAACACTGGGTCCCTGGAATCCCTTGCAGGACCTGATCCATCGCCCTTTGCCAGATAGCCGGAGCCAAGGCTACTCCAAACACCAGCCGGTTGTATTGATAGAGACCTTTATGAGTGTTAATCGTAAGGTAATGTTTCGAAGCTTCTTCTACCTCCATTTGCAAGTACGCCTGGGCTAGATCAATTTTGGTGAAGCGTTTACCACCAGATAGCGAGGCGAAAATATCCTCAATATGTGGAAGCGGATATTGCACCGTGTGAAGGACTGGGTTCACTGTCACCTTAAAATCCCCACAGATGCGGACCTTCTTTGGTTCCCCAGGCGTATTACTCAACGACCTCTTCATTACAGGAACGATGGGTGTAGCCCACTCACTCCAGTCCACTTTGGACAGTACTCCTGAATGTTCCAACCCTTCCAGCTCTGCTTCAACAGCTGGTCTGATCGCATAAGGCACTGGTCTGGCCTTCAGAAACTTTGGGCTTGCATTATCCTCTATTTTAATTGTTGCTGTTATTCCTTTTAGTGTTCCTAGTCCCTCCTGGAACACTTCTTTTGCGTCAGTTAGCATTTTTGACAGTCGACCAGGTGTGACGTCGTCATCCTTTTTGGCCTCAACCTTCAGTGCCTGTATGGAATGCCAATCTAATTGTATCTTCCGGATCCATTCACGTCCTAGCAGTGGTGGTCCTCCATTTGGCAATACATATATATCCATTTTAGGTATTTCCTGGCCTTTATATGTCACTTTCACCCTTATTTTCCCTTTGGGGTAGACTTTTTGCCCCGTATACGTCTTCAAGACAATCTCTGTAGCTTTCAAGGGTATGTGTGAAAATAGCTGCTTGTAGTCTCTTTGATTTATGACTGTTAGAGCTGACCCTGTGTCCAATTCCATTTCCACTTGGACTCCGTCTATCTTGAGTGTAACCCAGATAGTCTAGTGATCCTCCATTTCGGTTACATTATGTAGTTTCAGACAACCCAGCTCCTTGCTTCCGGAGTCTGTGTCACTTTTCTGTTCGTCTGAACCACTGTCCATCACCTGGTGTACCTTTTTGTACTTCTCCTGTGGAGATTTCTTACTGTTGGTTTTCTTCCCAGACCTGCAGACTCTTGCTATGTGTCCTGTTTTCCCACACTGTCTGCACACTTGGTCCTTGAACCAACAATCTTTCTGGTCATGTGTTGTTCTGCCGCAGCGATAGCACTTCCCTGTTCCATAGGTCATTTCGTTGGCGCCATATTCTTGCGGTCTCCGTTGTATCTCTGCAGCGCCCCTTGCGGCTGCTTCGTGTGATACTGCCATACTGAAAGCTTTGTCCAGCGTAAGGTCCTTTTCTGATAGAAGCCGTTTCTGGGTTCCTTCACTTTGTAGCCCACACACAAACTTGTCCCTTAACGTATCTGCTAGTCCCGCTCCAAACTGGCAGTATTTCGATAGCTTGCGCAGTTCCGTTAGGTACTCAGCATTGCTTTCGTCTTTGTGTTGGTTCCTTTTATGGAACTTAAATCGTTCTGCTATCAGCAGCGGTGTGGGGTTTAATGATTTCTACTATGCTTTCAAAATTCTTGTTTACCGGCTTCTCTGGGGTTATTAGATTTCGCAGTAACCCATAAGTTTTTGCACCCATGGAATTTAACAGAACCAGTGCTTTATTAGCATCTGGCACTTCATTCGCCCTGCAGTACACCTCAATACGTTCCACATATGTCGCCCAATCTTCGACTTCATTGTCGAACGTAGAGATACTGCCACTCTTCGGCATCCTTGGTTGTTCGTTAACTATCACCAATGGCGCCTCCCGCGCTTCCCCTTCTTCTCCGCTAGCACAAAATGGCGTCTCCCGCGCTTTCCTTCCTTCCCGCGCTCGCCCTTCTTCTCCGCTGCGGCTTCTCAAAATGGCGTCTCCCGCGCTCTTCCTTCTTCTCCGCGGCTCAGTGGCATCTCCTGCGCTCTCCCTGCTTCTCCGCGGCTCAATGGCGCCTCCCGCGCTCTTTCTTCTTCTCCGCGGTTCAATGGCGTCTCCCCTTGCTTCGCCCCGCGGACCCTGATCAGCCCGTGATCCCTAGCTGTGCTCTGCGCGTTCTTCTTTTGATATTTTTCGACACCGCTCAGTCTAGAACCCGGCTGTTTCTTACCCTCTCTCTCTCCGGTTGCTTTATTTTTCCTTGACGCCGCTCGGTGTTCAACCCCCGGCTGCGCCCTGCGCTCTTCCCCCTCTGTCTTACCCCGTCGACACTGCTCGGCTCTCTCTCTGCCGTCGGTCGGCTCCAGCTGCCGCTGCTCGGGAAGGGTCTGCGCTGGACCTGTCGTCGGTCTCTTACTGCTCGTTGTGGCTGGGAAACCAAGCCCGGCTCTCCACAGCCTCCCCAGCGAAGTTGGATCTCTGCCTGACTGCTGGGCGGTTGCTCGTGGTCGACGCCCGTGTTCCTGGCCTTGACTATTTTTTTTTTTCTTTTATGTTGCAGGTAGATTCGAATCGACACTCGTCGCCACTGTTAGATCCGTGGTTCAGTGGATAAATAATCACACGGATGCTGTACATTAACAAATAACAGGTCTTTACTGGAGGAGGGTAATCTCTAGACTGGGGTACAGAGGCATGCGCAAAGCTTATATACCGGTGTGGTCACTGCCGGTAGTACAGTATACAGGAGCTGTAAAAAGTAGTTCTGACTTAAAGGCACATACACTACAAAGACCACTTATCTTATCTTGATAAATACCCTTTGCCGGAGACTGGTGCACCTTTCCATTATCGGCATCAAACACTCGTCGGGCAGGTGCGATACAATTAGATGCACAACTCCGCTCTGTCAGCCCATCCTCCAAAGAGCAGCCCCGACTGCACCTGTAGGACATTTTAACATTTCCTGCCCCAGCCATCCTGTGGCATAACTTTTGAGTGAGATTGGCAATTTGTTGCTAAATTTTGGTAGTTTTGTGCTACGGGTCCATGCCCACTATCAATTCAATTTTATTTGCCATATGTACTAGTACAATGGAATGCTTACTCCCCGTAGGGACACGTCAGCTATTTTTACAGCGCCGTGTTCAGAAAGTCAATTCTTTGGCATCCAGTGGCAGTGGGAGCACGATGTCCCTCAGCCGCTCCGTCTCCTCGTCCCCGCGGCCTCCTCCTCACTGTTGCCGGCTCGGCTCCACGTGTGGTGGCCTGCTTCTCCCGCTCACCCTCTGGCCACCATTCCTGGCTCCCCTCCTCCCAGTCGGACTGCGAGTCGTCGTGGCTGCTGCTGCGTCCCGAAGCGCTGCGCTGCCTCCGCCCGACTCGCCGAACACATCCTCCGGTCGCCGCGGCCTCCACCTCACCGTCGCCGGCTCCACGGTCCGACGGCTCGGGCCTGCTTCTCCCGCTTCCGGTCCGGCCTCTGGCCACCATGCTCGGCTCCCCTCCTCCCAGGAATGCCTTCCCGCTGAGGAGCAGTCGGCCGACGTGCCCTAGCGGGTCAACGTGGCTGCTGCTGCATCTCGATGCGCTGCGCTGCCTCCACCCGACTCGCCGAACACCTCGCTCCAGTTGCGGGAGCGAGCGGCGAGAGCGGGCCGCCCGAAGCAGGGAGAGCACGCTAGTGCCGGACCGTCTCGGGCGCCATCTCGACTCAGGAACTGGATTGATTGATACTGTTATAAATCTCATCATCATCAAGAAACTACTCATGAAATAACACTGGACAGCCAGCTGGTGGCGCCGTCCAAGGAGTATAAATACTCGGGCGTGGGCCCAGCTTTCCAGGGACATTTTGTAAGACAAGGAACTAGTGAAGTACAACTAGACCTCCATGTTCTGAAACAAGTTGATTAAAGCCTTGCTTTATACTCAAACCAAGTGCGTAGTGAGTTTTATTACGTCAGATACCACTTAATATATATATTTAAAGAACCCATACAGTTAGCAGAAAGAGAGGAGACATTGATCCTATTATGGAAGGCTGAATTAAAACCCTAGCGACAAATCTTAACCTGTTGCACCACCCAGTTCCCTTTTCTTCCTCGGTTTTTGCCGGGAAGTTGCTTATCATATGAGCAGAAGACAAATTTATAATTTTGGACCACAGTGTATGATGGAATCATGTTACAGAAAAGAAAGGTTTTACAGAGCAATTTTACACTTGTTACACTCCAGGGACTTGAGCACATAAAGCTAGGCTGACACTCCCAGTGCGGTGCTGAGGGAGTGCTGCACTGTTGGAGGTGCCGTCTTTCGGATGAGACGTTAAACCGAGGCCCCGTCTGCTCTGTCAGGTGGACGTAAAAGATCCCACGGCCACTATTTCAAAGAACAGCAGGGGAGTTAAACCCCGGTGTCCTGGCCAATAGTTATCCCTCAACCAGCATAAGAAAAACAGATTGTCTGGTCATTATCACATTGCTGTGCACAAATTGGCTCACATTACAACAGCGACTCCACTTCAAAAGTACTTCATTGGCTGTAAAGCGCTTTGAGACGTTCAGTAGTTGTGAAAGGCGCTATATAAATGCAAGGCTTTCTTTCTTGCTTTCTTTCTATTCCTTTCCCCTTCTAGCTTCCTCTTAAATGCATCTATGCTGTTCGCCTCAACTATTCCATGTGATAGCGAATTTATTGAGATTTATTTCTTTTTTTTTCAGTGGAATTGACGCAAAATAGTGGGACCTATCAGCTGTGGGAGTACCTCTTTACAACAAGGCCTGGGATTGGTTGGATTTATGGAATGACATCCATTACTGGAGTAATTTTGCAGCTTCTAATCATTTTGATGTTAATCTGTTCAAGCCCGTTTGTTCGCAGGAGTGGACACTTTGAGGTGAAAGAAACTGTAGTTCAGTGTTCTTTAGAATTTAAGTTAATAATCAAGTGTAATGATTTGGTCTCGATACTAGACCACTGAAGCAAGCCAAGTCAAGATTGGAAGGACAGTGCTGGTTGATTTACTATCCACAGTTCCCCATTGCATTAAGGCCATTATTACTTTTCAGATGATGTTTCTTTTAAAAAATATATAGTTCTCAGCATGTGGGCATCACTGGCAAAGCTGGCATTTATTGCCCGCCCCTCGTTGCCCTGAGAAGATGGTTGTGGCCTTCTTCTAGAACAGCTGTAGTCCGTGAGGTGAAGATGCTCCCACAGTGCTGTTAGGTAGGGAGTTTTAGATCTTTGACCCAGCGCCGATGAAGTCTACGAGGCCAGTTAAGAGTCAACCACGTTGGTTTGGGAGTGGAGTTACACATAGGCCAGAAAGGGCATCGGTTGGGTTTTTTAAGAACATAAAAACATAAGAATTAGGAGCAGGAGTTGGCCACACGGCCCCTCGAGCCTGCTCCGCCATTCAATAAGATCATGGCTGATCTTTAACCTCAACTCCACTTTCCCACCCAATCTCCCTATCCCTTAATTCCCCTAGAGTCCAAAAATCTATCGATCTCAGCGTTGAATATAAAATCAACGACTGAGCATTCACAGCCCTCTGGGGTAGAGAATTCCAAAGATTCACCACCCTCTGAGTGAAGAGATTCCTCCTCATCTCAGCCCTAAATGGCCGACCCCTTATCCTGAGACTGTGACCCCTGGTTCTAGACTCTCCAGCCAGGGGGAAACAACCTCTCAGCATCGACCCTGTCAATCCCCCTCCGAATCTTATATGTTTCAATGTGATCACCTCTCATCTAAACTCCAGAGAGTACAGGCCCAATCTACTCAATCTCCCCTCAAAGGACAACCCTCTCATCCCAGAGATCAATCTAGTGAACTACGATAGTCCAACAGTGTCCCGGTGGGATTTGAACTCACGTTCTCTGTATTATTAGCCCAGGCCTTCTGGATTACTAGTCCTGTGAAATAACCACTACACTACATACTGTTCAAGCCACACATTTTGTTTCTCATTTTGCTGAGGAATCACAGTCTTTCCCCCCCCCCCCCAAGTTATTTGCTCCCATTAGTCTCCCCCAGTCATCGATTCAACTTCATCTTCAAGATGGTGGGCAACCTGCTTGCAGGCCTGTCCCAACACTGCTCTGAGCCAGTGCTTAGGAGGTGAGCAACAATAATGGCTCCCGCCCTCCTTTCCTCTCTGGGGAAGCTCCTACCCGTTGGTGATTCTTCCTGCTGAGGAGATATGAAACTGAGCCTTGTTCCCTCCATTCCATTGTGTCATACATTGGAGCATTAACAAAGGGCCCAGGCTCTCCTGTTCAAGCAGTCCCTAATTTGTCTAGTATCATGTGGGTTTAACAAACACACTCTTCCCGCTGGACTTCAACAATAACAGATCACTGCCACTGAACCTACCGATACCCCAGCACTTGTTAAAGAGTCTAGTGAGGACCCTCATTTGAGATTGATTGGAGTACTCATTGTCGAGCACTGACCAAATATAGACGATACTTACTACCCACCAGTGAATCACAAGATAGTAGTTAGGGCAAGTTATTTGTTGTGATAGAAAAACACCAAAATTGTAGAGATGGTTGCAGTCTCTGCCTATCAATCTCGGCCTCCTCCTCGCGGCCCTAAGCCGTCTCCTTTATTCTGCATGCTAGACCTTGGGCTCGATTTTCAGTGTGCCGTGGAGTCGGGATTGGAGGCATGCAGGGGGTTAAATTCCCGAAATCAGGGGTCCCGACCCCATCCTGCCCCCAACCCGCCTCCATGCCAGTTTCAAAGGAGGCGGGTACCCGCCCCGCACTGGGACCCGCCTCCCCGAGGCGGGAAGGGATTAGTGCCAATTAACCTAATCCCTGTTTTGAAGCTTGAACTGTGGGATTCCCGACGGCTCCAAACCACGCCAAGTTGGAGGAGTCGGGCCGTCGGGTTGAAGGGCTTGAAGGGGTCGAGATGTCGGTGTTCAAGTGAGTGATGGGTGCATGAGTGCAAAGGTAAGTGTGTTTGGTGTGTCTAAAGTGATTAAAGAGGTGTAAATTACCTTTTCTTACCTTTTCAGCCTTCCTTCCTTTAGGTTCGGGGAGTCCTTCATCTCACCGGCACAGAAAGCAGAATGGCTGTGAACTGTCAAAAGTGACAGCCTGCAGCTTTCTGTGCAGGAGAGATTTCTAACTGAGTCTGTGTAGAAGGACTCATGTTAGAAGTAAGACTGTCAGTGTTTGACAGCTTCAAACAGCTGTGAAACGCTGATATTTCATCTGTCAAAACGTCTTGACAGATTAAATTTCAGTCTGTGACGTCACCTGTTGCCAGGTGGCCCTTAATTGGCCTGCTGAGCCCACTGGGCGGGTTCAACAAGGTCAATCAAGTTAAAATCGCGTGGATTGGCCGCATCTCGATGGAGGCAGGACTACAACCCCGAAAGTTGTAGTCCCGCCTCCCACCCGACTCCTGAATGAAAATCCAGCCCCTTGTCCCCCTGACACTGCTTGGTTCACCTGCTCAGTCCCTCAAGCTGCACGCTGACATTAGACACTCTGCATGCTGGTGATGTACTCACTTTTTCTCTCTGCATATGTGGTTGCGAGCAGAGCTCGGCAACTGCCTCCTGTCTCTGGGAATGTTTAAGGAACAAATTGAATGGTGTAAATAAGTAGAGAAAACTTTACAATGTTGCTCCCAAACAATAACCCAACCGGCAACAGCTGATCCAGCACTGAACCATGCACCTGGGTATATAATACAGAAAAGTCGTGTCAAATGATTACTGCTGTCTATTAGAGATGCTGATTGTGTTTTGCAAGTTATAAGATGCTGACATTGCAACGGTGTCAGCTTTCTGCCAGATGTTGTAGAACAATGTGAGTTCTAAACAATTTTTATAGAGTGTTTGGTACCACTGAACTGCTGACTTTATTAATAACATATACACATTTTGGTTATTTAAATTTGTTTATGGGATGTGGGCGTCGTTGGCAAGGCCAGCATTTATTGCCCATCCCTAATTGCCCTTGAGAAGGTGGTGGTGAGCCGCCTTCTTCAACCACTGCAGTCCGTGTGCTCCCACAGTGCTGTTAGGGAGGGAGTTCCAGGATTTTGACCCAGTGACGATGAAGGAACGGCGATATACTTCTAAGTCAGGATGGTGTGTGACTTGGAGGAGAACTTGGAGGTGGTGGTGTTCCCATGCGCCTGCTGCCCTTGTCCTTCTAGGTGGAAGAGGTCGCGGGTTTGGGAGGTGCTGCCGAAGAAGCCTTGGCGAGTTGCTGCAGTGCATCTTGTAGATGGTACACACTGCAGCCACAGTGCGCCGGTGGTGGAGGGAGTGAATGTTTAAGGTGGTGGATGGGGTGCCAATCAAGCGGGCTGCTTTTTCTTGGATGGTGTCGAGCTTCTTGAGTGTTGTTGAAGCTGCACTCATCCAGGCAAGTGCAGAGTATTCCATCACACTCCTTACTTGTGCCTTGTAGATGGTGGAAAGGCTTTGGGGAGTCAGGAGGTGAGACACTCGCCGCAGAATACCTAGCCTCTGACCTGCTCTTGTTGCCACAGTATTTATGTGGCTGGTCCAGTTAAGTTTCTGGTCAATGGTGACCCCCAGGATGTTGATGGTGGGGAATTCGGCGATGGTAATGTCGTTAAATGTCAAGGGGCGGTGGTTAAACTCTCACTTGTTGGAGATAGTCATTGCCTGACACTTATGTGGCACAAATGTTACCTGCCACTTATCAGCCCAAGCCTGAACGTCGTCCAGGTCTTGTTGCATGCGGGCATGGACTGCTTCATTATCTGAGGAGTTGTGAATGGCACTGAACACTGTGCAGTCATCAGCGAACATCCCCATTTCTGACCTTATGTTGGAGGGAAAGTCATTGATGAAGCAGCTGAAGATGGTTGGGCCTAGGACACTGCCCTGAGGAACTCCTGCAGCAATGTCCTGGGGCTGTGGTGATTGACCTCCATCCACCACAACCATCTTCCTTCGTGCTAGGTATGACTCCAGCCAGTGGAGAGTTTCCCCCCACCCCCCCCGATTCCCATTGACTTCAATTTTACTAGGGCTCCCTGATGCCACACTCTGTCAAACGCTGTCTTGATGTCAAGGGCTGTCACTCTCACCTCACCTCTGGAATTCAGCTCCTTTGTCCATGTTAGGACCAAGACTGTAATGAGGTCTGGAGCCGAGTGGTCTTGGCGGAACCCAAACTGGGCATCAGTGAGCAGGTTATTGGTGAGTAAGTGCTGCTTGATAGCACTGTCGATGACACCTTCCATCACTTTGCTGATGATTGAAAGTAGACTGATGGGGCGGTAATTGGCCGGATTGGATTTGTCCTGCTTTCGGTGGACAGGACATACCTGGGCAGTTTTCCACTGCCCCCACCACTTCCTGTGGTAAAGCAATCTACGCTCCACCAACCCATTGCTTAAAGAATTTCTCCTGGCTTGTACTCTCAGTGCAGAGTTAAGCATTTACTTACAGGAAATCATAAATAAATATTTTCTTAACAAACTAGAGACAGTGACCCTGATGCATCTGTTGCAGTCTCTGCAGTGACATAATTGTTAGTATAAGAAATTGTCAGTAAAATATTATTGAACTTTCTTAATTTAATTTAATCCAATTAATTCTGATTAACGGACCCCACACTTGTGCTGTTTGGATTCATTATAAAGTAATATCCCAAGCATTTAATTTAAGAATAAATGTCATTTTCAGGCAACAATGCAACTAATCAGCAGATTGAGTGTTGTTGGAGCTGCACTCATCCAGTTTATTGCGATTGCTAGTTTTTGATCAGTATTCACAAGCCATTACTCGTCCTCTGTGTGACCACTTGTAGTCCTGACATAGGCAATAGGTTGCTTGATGTCAAATTGTGTTTAATTGTTTGAACCTCAGAAGTTACTAACCCGCCTCCCCCCACCCCCAAACCCTTTCTTCCAGGTGTTTTACTGGACCCACTTGAGCTATATTTGGTTTTGGGCTCTGTTAATCCTTCACTGCTCCAACTTCTGGAAGTGGTTTGTGGCCTCGGGGTTCTTATTCCTAATGGAAAAAATAGTCGGAATCACGGTATCACGAATTGGTGGCACTCAGATTGTGGAGATCAACTTGCTGCCATCTAAGGTGAGTAATACTTCACACTTCTCAATGAATGAGTGGACAGACAGATAGATAACCCTTTTCTGAAATAGAGCATAGGACCACTGCCCCTTGATTTATATCCTCATCTGCTACTCTTTTCAACCTGGTTAGTGCATGATAGTATGGGACCTGAAACTTCATCTAGGTTTCTCTAGATGGATGGCTAGATAGATATCTTCAGACCAGTGTTGGGACAGGCCTGGGAGCAGGCTGCCTGCCTTCTTAAAGTTGAAGCTGAATTGATGACATGGGGAGACTGGTGGGAGCCACCTGTACAACCTCTCTCCTACACCTGCTTGGGTTAGAGTGCAAAATGCGAAGCACCTTGGGACATTTTTCCACCTTAAAACATATAGCACAAAGGAAGACGATTGTTGGAGGCCAATCATCTCAGCCCCAGGGCATCGCTGCAGGAGTTCCTCAGGGCAGTGTCCTAGGCTCAACCATCTTCCCCCTAGCACTGCCCCAGCAATGATTTTCCTGTCCCACCCTCTGGCGAGACATCACCAAGAGCCAGCAAAGAAAAATCCAGATTAGGTTGGCCACGGGAAATTCACTGAGGTCGGTAGTGGAAAGTTGGGCAAGTGCCACATTAACCCAGAGTGATACTAGCATCAAGAACAATCCCAGTCCTGGTGTGTGATGTTTTGGAGTGTGACAAGTAGACACTAGAGGCAGAAAATGTGTATGAAATTGTAACGAAAATATCTTTCTTAATATTCAGGTAACCCATCTAGTTATCAAGAGAGCGCCATTCTTCCACTACAAGCCAGGAGACTATGTGTACGTCAACATCCCAGTGATAGCCAAGTATGAGTGGCATCCATTCACAATCAGCAGTGCTCCAGAGCAGCAAGGTATGATATGAGAATGGGTTGTGCTTTACTTATGCTATGATGGTAGGTCAAGGAAGTTGGGATGGACTTCTTTGGAAAAGAGAAGGCTTCAAGGTGACCTTAAGTGACATTTTCAAGGTTATGAAGAGAGCTGACAAAAGTTGATCACGGCAACCTGTTCACTGTGACGAAGGGTTCAAATACCTGGGGATACAAGATATAGGATAAGAGTAAGGATGTATGTCAGGTGGAAGGTCTTGCCCAGAGGATGATAGACTGTGGAATAATTTGCCAGGAAAGGCCAATGAAGTAGACAATATGTGGATTCAAGAGGCTATTGGATGTGTTTTTGGAGAGAGAAAAGATTGAAGGGTCCAATGAGGAGCAGGTAGATTGAACTGACCTGTGAAACAGGCCCATGGGGCCAAATACCTTTTCCCGTTCCAAAAAGGCCTCATGCTCCAAAGTACATCTTATACCAATTACTCTCCTATCTTGTACTCAACCCGTTACAAAATACTGACACATGAGCTGTATTCAGGAGCTGTATATTATTTGTTCAGGAGACACACAGTTTGTTTAAGGAAGGTACACTCTTCTGTAATACAGTAGCAAAATATTACGGATGCTGGAAATCTGAAATAACAACAGAAAATGCTGGAAACACTCAGCAGGCCAGGCAGCATCTGTGGAGAGAGAAACAGAGTTAACGTTTCAGGTCGATGACCCTTCGTCAGAACTGGAAAAAGCTGGAGATGTAAGAGACAAACGGAAATCCCGTCGGAGAGAAGAGCAGAACTTCTTCAAGGTGGGCATTCCTAGAGGAGAGGTGGCAGTGAACCAAACACGAATACAATAGCAAAATACTGCGGATACTGGAAACTGCTCTTCTCTCCAACGGGATTTCCATTTGTCTCTTACACTCTTCTGTGTCTAGTCTATCTACCTGACGTGCTGAATAAATTAAACCCCTCCATCGCCAAGCTAAAAGTAGTGCTGAGTTTTAATTTTTTGGTGTATACTTTACATTAAGTTCTTTTCTAAAAAAACATTTCCTTGCTAATTTTCTCTGCCTAATTTTTCTGCCTTTCATTTATCTCATAAAGCCCTTGACTTGTTCCACCCACAATACGATGGACAATGGACCATTATTCACACATGAGTTTTGATGGTTTGTTGGGTCGCTATTCAGTCGCAGGGTACATCATCATTGTTCAGCATCTGTCCTCACCCAATGCCCATTTCTAACAGGTGACACCGAGTAACATTCAGGGTGGACTCTTGATCGATTGTCTTCTGCCTCACCCAGTAGTTGAGCCTCTTCCACCATCGCAGCTGAGGTCAATTAACTTAGGGCAAAACATAGATTGAAACTGGGATCTTCTTGGTCTGTTTGGCTCAGGTATTCCCTGTGGAAATATAGAAGGATTTCCGTAATGCCACAGTGATCTGCTAAGATCTGTCATACTGACTGACCATCATAACCCTGCTGGTCCTCACCTCAAGATAATTTGTTCGCCCCCCCCCCCCCCAGTTGTGTCCCCCTTATCTCCTAGAGGTGCGGTTCTGTGGGCTTTGATTGCACTATGGTAGACAGTGAATGTTAGAAGACTTGTTGTTTCGTATTGTGGGAAAAGCTTCTAATGGGATGTCTAGTTCGATTCTCCATTCAATGGCCTCCTGAGATGCCGAGTGGAGAAATGAGGTGCCTCCCGCAACAGATCTCAGTGGGCAGGTTGATGTGACGTGTTCCATGGTCTGGGACTCGTGGCCACAGTCGCACTTCGGGTCGCCCCTCATCTTCCACTTGTGGAGCAGGTGGCTGCAGCTTCCGTACTCTGTGTGGATTGGGTTGAGCGCTTCTGTCTTCGAGGGAGGTCGAGAGAGAATAACAGGCTATTCAACCACAGGGGGAAATCCTAGCCAAGCACAAGCCTGTTCTCACTTGATCTTCACGCACTTTCCAACAGGGGTCAGTAGATAGCAGGAACCCTCCCTTCTCTCGCCCAGAATACTGAACGCAATTGTACTTCCCTTATTGCCATTCGGATGAGATCTGCCAACTCAGAGATTCAACATTGTGTCTGTACGTTTATCAGCTGAGCGGTTGAGAGAGCCACGGCTTAAAGCTCTGCTTTTTATATTTTTAATCGGTGTCAAAATAACTATTACAACTAAGTAAAGAGTGACCAGCCAACTGGATCTCTCCATTCCCAGTCTAAGAGAAGACATGACAATGCAGCAGAATGGTGAGTTTCTGACGGCTCGCCCACCTAACGCTAAACCATGTGTGAAGAGCGACATCTAGTAGCAGACATTTGTGACTGTTTATTGAATCACACCAGTTGCCAGAAAGATGATGTTTGTGATGCTTGCAATTATTTTAATCGGCAGATACTATTTGGCTTCATATCAGGTCCCTTGGCCAGTGGACCAACCAACTATATGAATTCTTCCGACAACCTGAGCTACTGGACAATGAATCAAAGCGGCTGACAAAAAACCTGAGGAACAAGAAACACCAGAAGTGTGCTCAGGTCTGCCCTCCTGTTTGTGTTGTTTTTCAGTGAACTTGTTCCTCGCCATAACCCCGGTTTTATAAGAACACAATAAATAGGAGCAGGAGTCGGCCATTCGGCCCCTCGAGCCTGCTCCGCCATTCAATAAGATCATGGCTGATCAGATCTTGGCCTCAACTCCACTTCCCGAAGAAATGAGTTCTTATTAACAAGTTTAAGCTATTTTCCAAAGTTGGCAATTTTCCATCTTTCTATGATTCATGTAGCTAGCTCCCATTTTGGCTCGTGCTTGGTAAGAGCCCGACTTGAGATTTAAATGTTGCAACCCTATGATTACTGCTGCCATTGTATCCACTAACAATGCGCTGAAACCTTCCCAGGGTAATCAAACCAAGTCCATTGAGCCAAAACCTGTACCTGCCAGTTATTGCAACTCTTAACCCCACCTGGATGTGTTCAAGTTGTTAGTGCTATGCCTGTAAGAAATGGCCTTATATCCTGCAGGAAAGGACATTGTTCAACGAATTGGAACATCAACCTGTCACTCTTGAGCCAAGCATTTCCCTGTCCCTCTGACTCCCGTTAAGACTCTTCCCAATGTCCTTCCTGCCCCAGGCCAGATATCTGAAGTGGAAAATGCTTGGAAAGTTCTGAGAAAACAATCCTAGAGAAAAATTCCTGAATTTACAACTGATACAAATTCCAAGAGCATTTCTAGTGAATTTACACGGTAGAGTAGCACTTCTATTCAAATCACATGGTGCATTACATCTTCCGTTCAAATCACTTCTGCTCAAGTTTCGTGGATCGATAGCGGGGGTCTACCATCTGCAGTGCCCACGAGATATCCCTGGAGAACCATAAAGAATGTTAAGTGATGTTAAGTTTTCAGCTATTCCTGCCCCCAATGTGTTCCTAGGCAGCAACATAGTGAGGAATTGAGATGACGCTGATAAATTGCTTGAGCTTCAGACTCACGGAGTTTGTGTGCTAGTGTCAAACAGGTGAAAGCGAGTTGGCAGCCTGTTTTCCATTGACTTCAATGGAAATAAAAATCAGGAGAGATGTAACAATCTGTTTTATAATAAGTCAAGACCTACCCCATACTTTATGGCACCATCTCAACACCCAGTGTTTGCCTGGTAACATGTTATTAAGACTGCGTGCTAGCCAGTATTGAGCGCATTCCTAGTTATCTGCTATCCTTACAGTTGACACTCATTCCTTCCTACACTACGTAGCTACGGTTCTTTTGTTGTTTTTTTGCTATCTCTAGGAGCACTTGTTTAACTCGGCGGCCTCTAACGATTCCATAGCCACCAACAAAGACGACACAGTGGAGCTAACATCATATAAATCGTGCAGACACTGCCAGAGTGAACCCTTGGAGGTCAACATCAAACTGGATGGTACAGATGGCCCTCAGCTCAGGGAGGTATGAACCAGACCAAGCTATAGAAAGATATGTTGATGGGGTGAGATGAAGCAGGGTGGGAGGAGGCTGATGTGGAGCATTAACACCGGCACGGACCTGTTGGGCCAAATGGCCTGTTTCTGTGCTGTAAATACTATATAATAAATAACTTAGAAAATCTAAGTCATAGAATCGTTCTTGTTGTACGACATGAATCTTGTCATTCATGTGGAAATGACTTATGAAATAATACTGGGCGGCCTGCTGGTGGCGCTGTCCAGGGAGAGTATAAATACTCGGGTATGGGCCCAGCTTGCTCAGGACATTCTTTAACAGGAACTAGTGAAGGACACAACTAGATCTCCATGTTGAAAAACAGTTGATTAAAGCCGTGTTTAATACTCAGACCAAGTGCCTCGTAGTTTTCTTACGTCATTGTTCTTCTCCAATAACTCTCCAATGCATTCTTGAAGATGAATAATGAATATGCAACTAAAAAGTTCTTCTACAGGCCCCAGAAGAATATTTTTATGCCTCTACCAATATGGTGGGCATCGCACTTCCGGCTCGTAATAAGCGCCGCTTCCTGCCCACCCCATTGGGGGCTTAAGTGCCTGTTTAGCGCCCAAAAAAATGGGCATGGCGTCATCTAATTTTTTAGGCCAAAATATTTGTGTAAGAATGCTACTTGTAATATTGAATATGCTGGTATAAAGGAGCATGCTTATCATCCTTAAATAAATATTTATAAACTTGCCAGAATGCTATCGGCTACTGTTTTGAATGCCCCACTCTTAACTCTGGTGGTAAAGCTCATTATTTGTGTAACTAATGGTTTTTGGCATTTTAGCTGATAGCAGTTTTACTTATTAATCAACTATCGGCACATGAACTCATTGTTACACACCAGGTCACTGAGGCACTGCAGTTATTTAAGTACTTTAAGATGAAAAGGTAAAAAAAAAACCCCACAGATGTTGGAGAGCTGAAGTCAGATAGAAAATGCTGGAAATGCACCTTGGTTCAAGTCAACATTTGAAAGAGGAAGATAGGTTAATGTTCGGAGTGGGACCCATCATCAAAACTGGCGCTGCCGGGCTGGAGAAACACCTCTATGGGACTGACAAAAACGAGAGGGGCGGATAGGGGAGCGGCGGGGGCGGTGTGGGGCAGGGCGGGGCGGGCTGGTGCAACAGTAGGGGTCAACCCTACCCGGACAACTCTTGCTCACTGTGTAGAGACTCATGTGGGAGAGTGCACATCTAAAGGTTGGGTAAGGAAAGGGTCAGGATAACTGTGATAACCGCAATCTCCATAACCAAATAGGTGTTTTGTTTGCTCTCTAGATGTGGGAGACATTGGCAAGGCAGTGTTTATTGCCCATACCTTGGTGTCATATTTGACTCTGAAATGAGCTTCCGACCACATATCCGCAACATAATAAAAACCGCCTATTTCCATCTCTGTAACATCGCCCGTCTCCGCCCTTGCCTCAGCTCATCCACTGCTGAAACCCTCATCCATGCCTTTGTTACCTCCAGACTTGACTATTCCAACACACTCCTGGCGGGCCTCCCACATTCTACCCTACGTAAACTTCAGCTCATCCAAAACTCGGCTGCCCGTCTCCTAACTCGCACCAAGTCCCGTTCGCCCATCACCCCTGTGCTCGCTGACCTACATTGGCTCCCAGTTTAGCAGCGCCTCGATTTCAAAATTCTCATCCTTGTTTTCAAATCTCTCCATGGCCTCGCCCCTCCCTATCTCTGTAATCTCCTCCAGCCCCACAACCCCCCGAGATATCTGTGCTCCTCTAATTCTGCCCTCTTGAGGATCCCTGATTATAATCGCTGAACCTTTGGTGGCCGTGCCTTCTGTTGCCTGGGCCCTAAGCTCTGGAATTCCCTGCCTAAACCTCTCCGCCTCGCTACCTCTCTTTCCTCCTTTAAGACGCTCCTTAAAACCTACCTCTTTGACCAAGCTTTTGGTCACCTGCCCTAATTTCTCCTTATGTGGCTCAGTGTCAAATTTGTTGTCTTAAAATACTCCTGTGCCGCGCCTTGGGACATTTTACTACGTTAAAGGTGCTATATAAATACAAGTTGTTGTTGTTGAATGAGGTAGTGGACCTTCGCCTTGAACTTCTGCAGTGCTTGTGGTGATGGTGCTCCAACAATGGTGTTTGGTAGGGAATTCTAGGACTTCGAGCCAGCAATGATGAAGGAGTGGGGATGTGTGTTCAAGGCCGCATGGTGTGTGACTTGGAGGGGAACTTGGAGGTGATGGTATTCCCATCATGTTGCTGCTCATTGGCAGAGGTTGCAGGGCTGGGCGGTGATGTTGAAGCAAGCTTAGCTACGGTGCATCTTGTAGCTAGTACATACTGCAGCCACAGTGCATTCATGATGAAGGGGTAAGTATTGAGGTCAGTGGCAGGGGGCCGATTAAGTAGACTACTCCCTTGTCAAATTTCTCTCCAAGGGTTTATGTTGGGTGAAGTCAGCAGGGTATCAGATTTAGAAGCGTATCTTAGGGAATGGAGTGAGTCGGGGGGGGAGTGGAATCGAGCTGCAACATAGCAACTTAACGGTGGAGATGTCACGACATAGGCGTCAGAACATCATGTGACAGAGAAAGAAAAAGAAAGACTTGCATTTACATAGCGCCTTTCACAACCACCGGGTGCCCCAAAGCGCTTTACAGCCAATTAAGTAATTTTTGGAGTGTAGCCACTGTTGTAATGTAGGAAACGCAGCAGCCAATCTGCGCACAGCAAGCTCCCACAAACAGCAATGTGATAATGACCGGATAATCTGTTTTTAGTGATGTTGATTGAGGGATACATATTGGCCAGGACACCGGGGAGAACTCCCCCTGCTCCTCTTCGAAATAGTGGCCGTGGGATCTTTTACGTCCACCAGAGAGGGCAGACAGGGCCTCGGTTTAACGTTATCATCCGAAAGACGGCACCTCCGACAGTGCGGCACTCCCTCGGCACTGCGCCGGAGTGTCAGTCTAGATTTTTGTGCTCAAGTCTCTGATGGGGGCAGCATCTGTCCTGTAAATGGCTGTTTTTCTTTTCTTCATTATTGTTGCAGGTTGCAAATAATATATACAATTTTTTAGAAAATAATTAAACTGGAATGCGGAGATGCCAGTGGCTTCAGAGGAGTTGTTTGTTGATGAATTTGAAGATCTCCTGTTACATTTATTAGCCCTGTAGCAAAGCAACTTTATCTCCAACTGCACACTGTTCTTGCTTCGATTGCCATGAGGAACTAATTTCAATCCTGCATATTAATTATCATTCCTTATCTCCGCTGCATTTTCAATTTTATTTTCTCCCCTTTTGCTCTACTTGCATTACATGCGATTCCCTTCCGCACCTGTCATCCTGGAGTTGTCCACAAGGTGATGCACAAGACCAGCCTTGAGATGACTCAAAGAAATAAAGAACTTGCATTTTCTGTCGCATCTGTTGCAACCTCAGCGCATCCCCAAAGCGCTTTACAGCCAGTGAAGTACTTCTTGAAGTGTACTCACTGTTGCAATGTAGGGAACGCGGCAGCCATTTTTGCGCACAGCAAGCTCCCACAAACAGCAATTTGATGATAACAACAGCAAATGCTGGAAACACTCAGCAGGTCAGGCAGCATCGAGGAGAGCGAAACAGGGTCAACGTTTCGGGTCGAACCCGTCGTCAGATTAAGCAGTTTGATTTATCAGCAATGTGATAATGACCAGATCATCTGTTTTTAGTCATGTTGGCTGAGGGACAAATATTGGCCCAGGACAGCGGGGAGAACTCCCCCTGCTTTTCTTCAAATGGTGTCATGGGATCTTTTATGTCCACCTGAGAGAGCAGACGGGGCCTTTTTTAATCATTTTCTTTTGAACGCTTTTGCTTATTAGTTATAAAAATATTGGCGATGCGAAAAGAGGCTGTTTGACTGGACGGATAGTGGGAGGCAGGAGGACACGGGATGAAACCTCCGGGACCCCTATCCCCAGTGGTTTAGTGGATAATTATCACCCAGTGTGATACTGAACCACAGAGACCGGGCAGGTCCCAGGTACAAACCCTGCTCTGTGTTGAATTAATGTGCTCCAGTTGATCTCAGCGCCCCAGAGCTAGAGAGCTGAATCCACCTCCCAACCCCCAGTCCTGATTGCTGTGCAGTGACTGCTGCTGGATGGGCAATAGATTGGGAGATGGGGAAGTGCAACGAGACCTGGGTGTCCTTGTGCACCAGTCGCTGAAGGTAAGCATGCAGGTGCAGCAGGCGGTTAAGAAGGCAAACGGTATGCTGGCCTTCATAGCGAGAGGATTCGAGTACAGGAGCAAGGATGTCTTGCTGCAGTTGTACAGGGCTGTGGTGAGACCACACCTTGAGTATTGTGTGCAGTTTTGGTCGCCTTGTCTGAGGAAGGATGTTCTTGCCATGGAGCGAGTGCAGCAAAGATTCACCAGGCTGATACCTGGGATGGCAGGAATGACGTATGAGGAGAGATTGGGTCGATTGGGCTTATATTCACAGAATCACAGAAACCCCACAGTGCAGATAGAGGCCATTTCGGCCCATCGAGCCTGCACCGACACATATCCCACCCGATCCCCGTAACCCCTACACCAACACATATCCCACCCTATCCCCGTAACCCCACGTATTTAATCCCCCTAACACTAAGGGTCAATTTATCATAGCCAATCAACCTAACCCGCACATCTTTGGACTATTCGCTGGAGTTTAGAAGAATGAGAGGGGATCTCATTGAAACTTATAAAATTCTAACAGGACTAGACAGACTAGGTGCAGGAAGGATGTTCCCGATGGCGGGGGAGTCCAGAACCAGGGGTCACAGTCTAAGGATAAGGGGTAAGCCATTTAGGACAGAGATGAGGAGGAATTTCTTCACCCAGAGAGTGGTGAACCTGTGGAATTCTCTACCACAAAAGGCAGTTGAGGCCAATTCATTAAATATATTCAAGAAGGAGTTAGATATATTTCTTAAGGCTAAAGGGATCAAGGGATATGGGGAGAAGGCAGGGACAGGGTACTGAATTTGGATGATCAGCCATGATCTCATTAAATGGCAGAGCAGGCTCGAGGGGCCGAATGGCCTACTCCTGCTCCTATCTTCTATGTTTCTATGTGCACACGTGGAGATAACAGATAGGGTCAGGACCAGCCCTGGCTCTGACACCCTCTTGGCTCACATGTCCACTCTGTTTTGGAAGGCTGCTGACACCCATGGACTCAGCACCTTCAGGGAAGGAGGGGAGAAAATTGGAGCCGGTTAAAGGAGCCGAGCTGAATATACAATAATGACAGCTGCCTGTTATCACCAACTCAGTCATGCTTACTCTTTTTTTTTTAAGGTCTCTACAAAACTGAGTGAGAATCATCAATACTGCAACATTAAGGTAAAAAAAAGTTTCTAACATTAAAAATAGATTTTTTTAATGCATTTATGTAGCGCATTATCACATCTTTCAGGGACAGAAAACTACTTCATCAGATACAATAAATTACTTTCAAGAATTGTCGCTGCTGTCATGTACGTGAACATGCGGGCAGTTTTTGCACACAGCAAGATCCAACAATCAACAATGACCAGTTGATTTTTTTTTTAGGTTAAAGGAATAATGTTGACCAGGATACCAGGGGAATTCTCTGCTCTGCTTTATGTTATGCCATGGGATCTTTAACATCCAGCCGAACCAACAGAAAAGCCAGGCAGAGATTTGGTTTGACATTTCACCCAAAGGACAGCACCTCTGACAAAGCGGCACTCCCGCAATACGGCACTAAAGTGTCAGCATAGGTTATGTGGTCAAGTCCTGGAGTGGGGCTGAATCCTAAACCTTTTGACTCGGAGGCAAGAGTGTTGTGCGCCAAAGTGATACTATGGGCTGGATTTTCTCAATGGGGAGCTTTTGGAGGCGGGACTCCCACTTGTCGGGTTTTAGTCCCGCCTCCATCGACTTGTGGCCAACCCACACTATTTTCCCTTGATTGACCTTGTTACGCCCGCCCAGCGGGCTCAGCAGGCCAATGAAGGGAAAGCCGGTTACTGGTGACGTCAGCGAGTGACGTTTCATCTGTCAAGATCTTTTGACAGATGAAATGTCTTCGTTTGACGGCTCTGTGAAGCTGTCAAACACTGACAATCTGTCCTCTAAGTTGAGTCCTTCCACTCAGGCTCACTTGATCTTTCCTGAGCAGAAAGCAGAGGCTGCAGCTTTTGACAGTTCAGCGGCCATTCTGCTTTCTGTGCCAGTGAGCTGAGGGACTCCCGAGACCTGAAGGGAGGAAGCCTGCAGGAAGAAGTAAAGGTAAGTAAAACTTATTAAAACACTTTACACACACCTCACACACTTACCTCTCCACACATGCACCCATTACTCACCTGCACACCAGACATCTCGGCCCCTCTGACCCCCGCAGACCGACGGCCCGCCTCGCTGACCCTGGCGAGGTTCGGAGCCGTCGGGAAGTCCACACTTCAGGGCTCAAAATAGGGATTCTCCAAAAAACTGCCTGTTAACTACCTGTTAACAGTCGGGTCGGGTGCCCACCGCCTGGGAAGATGGCACGGAGGCAGGTTGGGGGCGGGATGGGTACCCGCCCCCAGATTCTGCCATTTTCCCGGCAGTCCCGCCTCCTTTCCCACCTCCCCAGGGCTGGCAAAATTCCCCCCTACGATACGATGCTAATGGCTTTGTCTGTTGCTCATTTGTGACGGTAAAGTTTTGGAAACATTTACTAATTCAAGGCCCCTTGAATAAGCTTGACCTTCGAGGCAATAATCTTGGGGTTTTTTGAGGTTGGTTTATACCATGTACAAAATATTATACGTTATGCATAAATATGAAGTTATACATGAATAGTCAGTGATACTGCTGTGTGATCAGTAGACTCAAGTTAATGTACATCACATTAGTAAATCAGATGTGTGGGCTTTGGATGAGGAAGAATCAGGGTTGGCGATGATGCTTTTCACAATCTAAGAACCTGCTGACATATTGTCAAGGCTCGCACACGAAGAATGTCAACTTGGATGAGGTACCAGAAAGGAACCTGGTTCCCATAGACACGAACCCTAAGCAGGAAGCCAACAGCTGTAGGAGAGGAGGGGAATGTGAGAAAATTGCGGAGAAATTAAAATTTTGAAAAAATACTGTAATGCCTTAATAGCGTGCTCCTGTGACCTCGCAAACTATCCATTGTCCAACTTCATACCTTGTTAAAAGGTGAAGAAGTGTGGTAGAACATTGAAATGCTCCCCAAATTCCAACTTACATACCTTAGGGATCTGAAAATGTCACATTGAAGCCAGACAAATAGTTTGAGTATATCTTGTTCCTCTTTAAAAGGAATAATGCAGTTTTCGGATCTTTTTCTGTTTAAAAGCATGTCCATTAATGAATGTTTTGTGCTCCTTGCCAGTGCTACATTGATGGCCCATATGGGACGGCAACCAGGACAATCTTCACCTCCGAGCACGCAGTGCTGATTGGAGCTGGCATTGGTATCACTCCATTTGCTTCCATTTTGCAAAGCATCATGTACAGGTGAGTTTATACCTCAAGCAACAATATAAGGAGCAAATATAACATTGGGCCGTATTTTCCGATTGGAGGTTTCCCGCGTGCGGAGGCCTCTGATCTGGAAAAAATTTATGGACTTACCTGAGGGCTCCCGAGGTCCGGACACTTCCGCTCCTGGGCCTCTCCAACTCCAAATGTGCAGGGCCCGCGTATCCCAGGGGCGCAGGCGGTTCGCAAGCGTCCTTGGGATCATGTGGGCCATGGGGAGCCAATCAAAGAAGGGAATCCCCCTTCATACACTTGACAGATAGACCTGTCAAATATATGAATGAAGATCACCCCAAAAACACTGTAAAACATTAAATACATTTTTTTTAAATCACATTTTTAAAATTAGTTGAAATTACAATAAATTTAATATTTTAAACAAAAATGTAATATTTTCAAAAAAATAATTAAAGTTTTTTACGGGGCTAAAAATAAGCTTACCTTTTTTAAAGTATTTTAAAATGATAAATGAGTGGGAAAAAACTGTTGTTTTTACTTTTTTCAAATCTTATGCTGGTAAAAGCAGGCCTTACGCAGGCTTTTACCAGCCGTAAGATTTCTAAGGGTTTTCTGCGGGCGGAGGTTCTGCAGAAAGCAGAACTCTCCCCCCCCCGCCGCAGAGGCCCTTCTCCAGGGCAGGCGTCGGATCTGTCAGGAGCATTCTTGACAGATCGGAAATGCCGGTTTTCAGCGCATGCACTGTGCATGCCGAAAACTGGCATTTCCGATGTCCCTATGGGTGTGTACACAGCCCGTACTCACCCGTAGAGATCGGAATATCCGGTCCAATGCATTCCATTTCTGTGCGCATCAAGGTGAGACATATTTGTGCTGGGAAATAGAACACCTTCCATTTCAGCAATCCAGTGTCAACATCAAGCACTCCCAGGTCAGCTAAAGAACGAAAGAAAGAACTTGCATTTATGTAGCGCCTTTCACAACCTCGGGATGCCCCAAAGTGCTTTACAGTCACCTTTGAAGTGGAGTCACTGTTATATTGTAGGAAACGCGGCAGCTAATTTGTACATAGCAAGGTCCCACGAACAGCAATGTGATAATGACCAGTTAATCTGTTTTTAGTAATGTTGGTTGAAGGATAAATATTGGCCCAGGACACCAGAGAGAGCTCCCCTGCTCTTCTTCGAATAGTGCTATGGGATCTTTTACGTCCACCTGAGAGGGCAGACGGGGCCTCGGTTTAACGTCTCATCTGAAAGACAGCAGCTGAAGCTAAAGTACAATTAGAAGCAGAGCATGGCTGCCTCCACTCTGTTCCAACAACGTACTCCAGCTTCAACCTCAGAAGAACATCTCTTACTGCAACTGTGCGACAGTTTATCACTTCTCATACCAGGCATCCTCTGGTCTCTCGGGGTAAAGGTTTCCAATTTAGTGCCAAGTTAGGGGCAGTTTTGTGGTGTAAATCCATGCCCAGAAACTGAATTAAGACTGCCCAGGTAAAGTATAATGATCATGGGACCAGGATCATTCAGTCTACGACTATGGAATAGTAATTGAACAGTCTTCACGTACCAGCAGTTCAGTGCACTTATCTTGAATTTTGTGTGTGGCCCAGTAAGAGTTTAAAATGTTTAAAGAAGTAAATTCCGTTGTATGGGTAAACATCACAAGTCCTGATGCAGCGCATTACGTGATGGGACTACACTTTGAAAAATCAGGTACGGAGGTCAGCATAGCCAATGATTTCCATCCATTAATGGACTTGAAAATCACGCGAATTGAGCATAGTGACCTCCAAAACCCAAACTCCTTGTCTGCATTCCAGTGTGGTAGCATGGTGGTTATGTTACTAGACTAGTAATCCAGAGGCCTGGACTGATAAATCTGGTAAAACAAGAATTCGAATCCCACCATTGGCACCTGGAGAATTTAAATTCAGTTAATATAAATAAATATAAAACTCATCTGGTTCACTAATGTCCTTTAGGGAAGGAAACCTCACCTGGTCTAGCCTATATGTGACTCCAGACCCACAGCAATGTGGTTGACTCTTAACTGCCCTGTGAAATGGCCAAGCAAGCCACTCAGTTATACCAAACCGCTATGACAAAGTCACTGTGGCCACCTTCACTGCAGCGGTTCATAGAAGGCGGCTCACCACCATCTTCTCAAGGGCAATTAGGGATGGGCAATAAATGCCGGCCTTGCCAGCGACGCCCACATCCTATGAATGAATTTTTTTTTAAAGTCACACAGTCTTTACACTGTAGTAATTTTGTGCCTCTTAATTTTCGCAGGTATCGCATGAGAAAGCAGAATTGTCCTAACTGTAGCTACTCCTGGTGTGAAAACGTCAAGGATAGTGAGATGAATTTGAGAAAGGTAAATGGGCTTGTGAGAGGCTGCTGTCTCGGGTTCCCAACCCCCCAGGGTTGCCCTGGAGTCTCCAGGAGTTGAACTAGGACACTGCTGTGAGCAACCCAGGGAGAGAAATCACAGGAGCGTTTACAAGATGGTCTGTTTTTTCTTTTTCTTTGAACACTTTTGTTTATTAGTTCTAAACATAATTGGAGCTGGGAGGTCATGTGACGAAACCTCCAGGGATACGTCCAACCAGAGTTGGCAACCTTACCGCCGCTGGGGAACCAAGGGAACGGTCCCCGGCCCTAAGGTAAGTTGTAGCGGGTGGAGGGGAGGTGGGGGGTGGGGGGTGGTGGGGGGCTGCGGGAAGGCAGGAGGAAGGGGAGAAGTCCAGGACAGGGGAGGTTCAAGCTTTCCCTGGAGGAGCACACCTGCCGAGCCACTTCTGGCCCTGGATCCATTTGGCGTCAGCTTTAAAAAAAAGGAAAGACTTGCATTTCTATAGCGCCTTTCACGACCACCGGACGTCTCGAAGCGCTTCACAGCCAATGAAGTAACTTTTGATGTGTAGTCGCTATTGTAATGTGGGAAACGCGGCAGCCAATTTGTGCCCAGCAAGCCTCCCACAAACAGCAATGTGAAAATGACCAGATAATCTGTTTTTGTTATGTTGGTTGAGTGAGAAATATTGGCCCCAGGGCACTGTTGCCTCACAGCGCCAGCGACCCGGGTTCAAATCTGGCCTCGGGCGACTGTCTGTGTGGAGTTTGCACATTCTCCCTGTGTCTGCGTGGGTTTCCTCCGGGTGCTCCGGTTTCCTCCCATAGTCCAAAGATGTGCAGGTTAGGTTGATTTGGCTATGATAAATTGACCCTTAGTGTTAGGGGATTAAATACGTGGGGATAGGGTGGGATATGTGTCGGTGCAGGCTCGATGGGCCGAAATGGCCTCTATCTGCACTGTAGATTCTGTGAATCTGTGAATCTATGCACGGCCAGCACTGTGCGTGATTCGCACAGCCCCGGCTTAAAATCGAGTCAGGATCCGAATTAAGTCATCGGACCCTGAAATTTTGAATATTTATAAGCCCCTTGCCTGCCTCCAGCAATCACCTCACACGCCTCCTGAGACCCGGGAGTTTAAATGGCTGCCGGTTCAAACGGAGCACAAGCGGGGAGGTAAGTACTCTGCCCCTATGTTAACCCCCCGCACGTCCCAGTCTCATCGGGGGGTTAAAATCAGGGCTACAACAGTTTTGATTTACTTATTTATACCTTAAATTGTGCATTCCAAACGATAATGCCGCCTTGCTCTTGTCCGCAGCTAAATGCTTGCCCAATGTACCCAATGGACGACTGGACGCCACTTATCATCTGAGATATTCATTGTTTAAACTTTTGGAACACAGAAGGCAATGATGGCGGCACCAGCCCATTGCAATACAGGGTTGCCGGGAGTTATACTGTTAACCTATTCAGTAAGCAAGCTGTGCTTGCCTCGGTTTGTGTGAGGTACTAGTGTGGGCTGCATGAAATCACTAATCGGGTTGGCACCAGCTTCGGGGTGAGTTTGGGTGCCTCGGCTGTCGTCCCTGAAGATTAAAACTGTCAACACCCTTGACCGTCACTGCGTGTGAATGGATCATGTTGCATAGTTAGCCAATACCATGCAAGAGTATTTTACCTCAAGTGCAAAAGCTAATTAGTTCATTAATGTCATGAAATATTAACTGACCTTGATATTTCCTGATAATCCACTGGTTTATTTTTTTTTTTTTTTATTCGTTTATGGGATGTGGGCGTCGCTGGCAAGGCCAGCATTTATTGCCCATCCCTAGTTGCCCTCGAGAAGGTGGTGGTGAGCCGCCTTCTTGAACTGCTGCAGTCCGTGTGGTGAAGGTGCTCCCACAGTGCTGTAAGGGAGGGAGTTCCAGGATTTTGACCTAGCGACGATGAAGGATTGGCGATATACTTCTAGGTCAGGATGGTGCGTGACTTGGAGGGGAACTTGGAGGTGGTGGTGTTCCCATGCGCCTGCTGCCCTTTTCCTTCTAGGTGGAAGAGGTCACGGGTTTGGGAGGTGCTGCCGAAGAAGCCTTGGCGAGTTGCTGCAGTGCATCTTGTAGATGGTACACACTGCAG
Organism: Somniosus microcephalus; assembly: GCF_052327205.1. NCBI lineage: Eukaryota > Metazoa > Chordata > Chondrichthyes > Squaliformes > Somniosidae > Somniosus > Somniosus microcephalus. The sequence continues at coordinate 9,603,541 of NC_141013.1, forward strand.
CCACGGTGTGCCGGTGGTGGAAGGAGTGAATGTTTAAGGTGGTGGATGGGGTGCCAAGCAAGCGGGCTGCTTTGTCCTGGATGGTGTCAAGCTTCTTGAGTGTTGTTGGAGCTGCACTCATCCAGGCAAGTGGAGAGTATTCCATCACACCCCTGACTTGTGGAGACTAATGGACAGCAGGAAATGATTAGGAGATGGTAATTTACGTGGAGGATTCAGGTGGTGGCAGAAACCATAAGAGATAAACGGGAATGGTTTATGGTTCATTTTAAAAATAAAAAGTCCGTTTTCTTCCCACCTTCCTCGAAGTTCCAGAGGTTGGTCACGTTCTGTTATCTCACCAAAAGAGCGTCACGTGTGAGTGCTGGCAGGCTACTCAACTATGGAAAGGGCACCATAGCTAAGCCTGATTCTGCCATCGTCTGCTCTCCACCCCTCACACACAGATGCACACTCACTCTTTACAAAGTTACAAAGTATTTACAGCACAGGAACAGGCCATTCGGCCCAACAGGTCCGTGCCGGTGTTTATGCTCCACACGAGCCTCCTCCAACCCTACTTCATCTAACCCCACTTCATCTAACCCCATCAACAAAGCCTTCAATTCCTTTCTCTCTCCTGTGTTTATCGATCTCCTCCTTAAATGTATCTCTGCTATTCACCTCAAGTACTCCTTGTGGTAGCGAGTTCCACATTCTCACCACTCTGGGTAAAGAGGTTTCTCTTGAATTCCCTATTGGATTTATCAGTGACTATCGTATATTTATGGCCTCTAGTTCGAGTCTCCCCACAAGTGGAAACATTTTCTCTACGTCTACCCTATCAGAACCCTTCATAATCTTAAATGCCTCTATCAGGTCACCTCCTCAGCCTTCTCTATTCTAAAGAAAAGAACTTCAGCCTGTTCAGTCTTTCCTGATAGATATAACCTCAGTCTGCTTTCTCAGGTGGACGGAAAAGATCCCATGGCACTATTTCGAAGAAGAGCAGGGGAGTTCTCCCCGGTGTCCTGCGGCCAATATTTATCCCTCAACCAACATCCCTAAAACAGATTATCTGGTCATTATCACAGAGCTGTTTGTGGGAGCTTGCTGTGCACAAATTGGCTGCTGCGTTTCCCACATTACAACAGTGACTGCACTTCAAAAGTATTTCATTGGCTGTAAAGCGCTTTGGGACGTCCGGTGGCCGTGAAAGGCGCTGTAGAAATGCAACTCTTTCTTTTCTTTCTTCTTTCAGTTCTGATATCATTCTAGTAATTTTTTTTTGCACCTTCTCCCGTGCCTTTAAATCCTTTTTGTAATATGGAGACCAGAACTGATCACAGTGCTCCAAGTGTGGTCTAACCAAGGTTCTAGACAGGTTTAACATAACTTCTCTGCTTTTCAATTCTATCTCTCTAGAAATGAACCCCAGTGCTTTGTTTGCCCTTTTTATGGCCTTATTAACCTGCGTCACTACTTTTAGTGATTTGAGTATCTGTACCCCCAGATCCCTTTGCTCCTCTACCCCATTTAGACACTTGGGGGGGGGAAATTGGGTTGATTTGCGCCTCTCGTTAGCGTCCTAAGAGGGCGCAAAGCAACTAGCAATCGGGCGCGGCGCCGCCCACGCCTCCCGCGAAATTCAGCAGGAGATTAACGGCGGCACTAACTGGTAGCGCTGCGCCGCCGGAGATGATGTCATCGTCGTGCGCAGCACCCCGCTCGCGATCTTCGGGAGCGACCCCTGACTTACTGCCGGACGCTATGTCCGACGGGCCAGGGGGGCCTACCTGCGGCCGGGGAGGTGCTATTTAAAGGCGAGGTGCGGGGCAGCCATTTTTGCTGCTGGCCGCCTGCCAGCACCTGCCTGTGCTCCCGTCCCAGCCTCCTGAAAGGCCTCTCCACAGAGTGCCGGCTGCGCTCTAAGAGCCCGGCACGTCTCTTGAGTGCCGGGCTCTTTTGCCGGCACTTCCGATCCCTGGGGGCGCAGCTGGGCCCCGGGTCATGCTGCGCAAGGCCCCTCCCCTTAAGAAAGGGAGGAAGGCCTGAGAAAGGATGTTCTTGCCATGGAGGGAGTGCAGCGAAGATTCACCAGACTGATACCTGGGATGGCAGGAATGACGTATGAGGAGAGATTGGGTCGATTGGGCTTATCTTCGCTGGAGTTTAGAAGAATGAGAGGGGATCTCATTGAAACTTATAAAATTCTAACAGGACTAGACAGACTAGATGCAGGAAGGATGTTCCCAATGGCGGGGGAGTCCAGAACCAGGGGTCACAGTCTAAGGATAAGGGGTAAGCCATTTAGGACAGAGATGAGGAGGAATTTCTTCACCCAGAGAGTGGTGAACCTGTGGAATTCTCTACCACAGAAGACAGTTGAGGCCAATTCATTAAATATATTCAAGAAGGAGTTAGATATATTTCTTAAGGCTAAAGGGATCAAGGGATATGGGGAGAAAGCAGGGACAGGGTGCTGAATTTGGATGATCAGCCATGATCTCATTAAATGGCAGAGCAGGCTCGAGGGGCCGAATGGCCTACTCCTGCTCCTATCTTCTATGTTTCTAAGTACCGCGGCGCGACGTGCCACAGCACCGCTATATTCCCTCGCAGCACCCCAAGAGGGAAGCGCCCCGCTTCCCTTTTGAGGCACAACCACTTAATTTCTGTCGCGGGGGCGCTAATTTTCCGGGGGGCTAAAAGTAGTGCCCCGGCGAAGTTAGCGCCCCAACATTTTTAGCCCTTATTATCCAAGGAGTATGTGGCCTCCTTATTCTTCCTACCAAAATGTACTACCTCATACTCATTTATATTTAAGTTCATTTGCCAATTACACACCCATTCTGCAAGTTTGTTAATATCTTCCTCTAGTTAGTCGCAGTCCTCCTCTGTATTAACTACACCCCCCCAATTTGGTGTCATCCGCAAATTCTGAAATTGTTTTTCCGATTCCCGAGTCCAAATCGTCAAATTTAATTTCCCTCCCTTTCCTCCATATGCAAGTTTAGTATAACGGCAGATAGTGGCAGAAGCCGTCCCATTCACCTTCCGGCACAATCTTGTGTTTTTGCTTTGCTCTCCAAACTTTCAGTCACTGTTTAACCCGTTTTTTTTTTTGCCGTTTTCATTCAAACTGTAAACCTTATAGTTCAAAAGTCCACCGCAAATTATGCAGCGGCAGGGTGCTAACGTAATCGATTAATCATTCAATTGAAAAGTCGTGAGAGACAAAACTTTTAGGGGGAGAAATTGGGTGAGTAGCGCCACCTGTTAGCGCCTAAAGAGGCAGTCAGTGGCTGTAGCGCCATTGGCTGCGCCTCCCGCAATATTCAGCAGGGGCGCTAATGGTGGCGTTAGCCATTTGCACTGCGCTGCCACCGATGACGTCATCGGTGTGCGCAGCGCCCCATTTGCACCCCGTTCGCGATATTTGGTAGCGAACGCCGCAGTTGTGCCGTTCGCTACCCGCGCCCGGTTCACGGGGCCTTAAGGCGGCCGCCTGCCAGCACCTCCGTCCCCGGCCTCCTAACCACCCCCCCCCCCCCGCAGCATTGCCGGCTGTTTCCCGAGAGCCCGGCACTTCTCCTTGGTGCTGGGCTCGTTTGCCGGCACTCGCGATCGGGGTTCGCGCTGTTGCAGGCACCTCCCCCTTAACAGTGGGAGGAAGGCCTGCAGTACCGCAGCGTGTCGTGCCGTAGCATGTGGCGCTGCGGCACGTTGCGCTGCGATATTCAGTTTCAGCGCCCTAAGAGGGACGCGGAGCGCCTCGAGCCTCGCCCCGTGTCCCTCAAGGGGCAATGAAACTGAATATCTGACGATCGCTAAAGCCTCGAACGCTGCACTAAATCCTGCGCTCAGGCGACTTTTGCGCCACTTTGGCACCTCAACCCAATTTCTAGGCCTTATTGTTCTAGAATTTTTACCTGCAATCTATGTTAAAATGTGCTTTATGCTGTTTCAGCATGATCCTTTCATCGAGCAGCTGGATGGGTTCCTATCACAGTGTGTCGTTAGTTATTCACCCATGCTTTAAAGAATCATACTGAAACAGCTCAGCCACTGAAAAACTAAGCCCCGTGCATTTTAATGTAATCAGATTGTTGGTAAAAATTATAGATAAGCCTGAGAAAAGCAAATTTACCCCTTTAGTAAAGCTTTTGTTTCTCCACCTCTGAACCTTTTGGTGCATTTGAAAAAATTTACAATTAGCCAATGTCTTTGGCCATATTTATTGTCAAGGATATACTGCGTGATTGCACTGTAAATGCAAGTGGGTTTAAAAAAATATATATATAAAAACAAAATGAGCAAAACCAGAGGCCAGCAATATAAGATAAACACCTAGCAACCCAATAGGGAATTCAGAAGAAACTTCTTTACCCAGAGAGTGGCGAGAATGTGAAACTCGCTACCACAGGGAGTGGTTGAAGCGAATAGTATCGATGTATTTAAGGGGAAGCGATATAAACATATGAGGGAGAAGGGAATAGAAGGTTATGCTGATAGAGTTAGATGAGGAAAGACGGGAGGAGGCTCAAGTGGAGCATAAACGTCGGCATGGACCGGTTGGGCCGAATGGCCTCTTTCTGTGCCGTATATCCGATGTAAAGTTTTGTTTCAGCTAATCTAGATGTGCCCTTCCCAAAGCTACAACTACCAGGACCTGAAACACGCTCAATGTTTGCTGGACAGGAATTTATAGTAAAATACTCAGCCGCTTGTATTAACGAGCTATCTAGTACAGTTATTCAGTGCTCTTGTAAGTCATTATTTTTCTCCTTTTCGTCATCGCTGATTTTGTGTCCAGCCACTAGTTGGCGATCAAGAGCAGCGTGTAGTGACTGATGTTTCAATTATTGGGAGCAATGAGAGAAAAAAATTCAACCCAATTTTGACTGTTTTTGGGCGTAAAACGAGGGCAAAACTTACCAAGATCGAATCGGGATTTCCCGCGTCCGATTTGCATCTGAAGTTCGGCAGTCGCCATTTTGGATTTGGGCGCCTGGTTGAATCGAGCGTTAAGCCCCTTGAATATGGTACTCAGGAGTGTAATGGCTCTTTCAAGACCCCAATACCAAAACTGGACAGAGTGTGTGCCGGGCATGCTCCTCCCAGTCTTTCCGAGTCTACGACAGCCTAACCAACGGTCCTTAAAGGGACTGCTAGATGCGGTCGAAGAGGAGGGATGTTTTCCGGTTTCCACTTATAGAATCATAGAATGGTTACTGCACAGAAGGAGGCCATTTGGCCCTTCGAGCCCGTGCCGGCTCTCTGCAAGAGCACTTCAGCTAGTCCCACTCCCCCACCCTTTCCCCGTAGCCCTTCAAATTTCTTTCCTTCAGATACTTATCCAACTCCCTTTTGAAAGCTGTGATTGAGTCTGCCGCCACCGCCCTCTCAGGCAGTGCATTCCAGATCACAACCACTCACTGAGTAAAAAAGTTTTTTCTTACGTCGCCTTTGGTTCTTTTGCCAATCACTTTAAATCTGTGTCCTCTGGCTCTCGACCCTTCCGCCAATGGGAACAGTTTCTCTCTATCTACTCTGTCCAGACCCCTCATGATTTTGAACACCTCTATCAAATCTCCTCTCAATCTTCTCTGCTCCGAGGATAACAACCCCAGCTTTTCCAGTCTATCCACGTAACTGAAGACCCTCATCCCTGGAATCATTCTCATAAATCTTTTCTGCACCCTCTCTAAGGCCTTCGCATCCTTCCTAAAGTGTGGTGCCCAGAATTGAACACAGTATTCCAGTTGAGGGCGAACCAGTGTTTTGTACAGGTTCATCATAATTTCCATGCTTTTGTACTCTATACCTCTATTCATGAAGCCCAGGATCCCATAAGCCTTTTTAACTGCTTTCTCACCCTGCCCTGCCACCTTCAACGATTTGTGCACACATACCCCCAGGTCTCTCTGTTCATGCACCCCCTTCACTTAACTTAATGTGGATCGAGGCAGAGCAGGAGCGCTCTTCCTGGCTCCACGGCAATACTGTGGATCACTGCCAGCCCGCGCTCGCTCCATCCGCTTCGGTTTATATATCACGTTTAAGAACATACACCAGGAATTTCCGCTGGAGTTTACCGGCGGGTGATTGGTGGAACCACCAGAGAATTAGCATTAGCAACTAAAAATGGTCCTTTGCAGGGTCCGTTTCTCCAGGGTTCCTGCTGATCTTCCGCTGATGCTACTCCAGGAGATCAGGAGAACCCCGGCGAACTTCGGCACGACCGATGCGACTTCCAACTAGACGTGGTTTGCACATTGCAATTGGTTGTTCTGTAAGAGATTAAAGGTGAGGGTTTGTGGTTGCAGGTTGACTTTGTCTGGATCAACAGGGACCAGAAGTCATTTGAGTGGTTTGTTAGCCTCCTGACCAAACTGGAGATGGACCAGGCAGACGAGGAGCCTCAAGGTAGGTTGTTACCAACTGAAGAAGTGCCAACCGTAGATCCATCCTCTTATTCTACGTAAATGCCACAACACAGCCAGCAACAGTAGATGGACATTTCTTCTTTTTAATTATTACCACACTATGTGATCCTAGATCACATTTAAGGTTTAAATCACTGAGAGTGTACCTATTTCTACAATGAAAACACTTGTGTGGAAATGTAGTACAAGCACATAGGAACAGTTTCTCTCTATCTAATCTGTCCAGACCCCTCATGATTTTGAACACCTCTATCAAATCTCCTCTCAATCTTCTCTGCTCCAAGGAGAACAACCCCAGCTTCTCTAGTCTATCCACGTAACTGAAGGCCCTCATCCCTGGAACCATTCTCGTAAATCTTTTCTGCACCCTCTCTAAGGCCTTCACATCCTTCCTAAAGTGCGGTGCCCAGAATTGGACACAATACTCCAGTTGAGGCCGAACCAGTGTTTTATAAAGGTTCATCATAATTTCCACGCTTTTGTACTCTATACCTCTATTCATGAAGCCCGGGATCCCATAAGCCTAAACACATTAAATCTGCGCATGCAAACTTCACCAATCAAATGTTCTACCCTTAGGTCTTTAAAAAGGGATGGGGTGTCGGGGGGGGCGGGGGCAGTATAGTTTAAGAAAAGAAAAATAACTTGCACTTATAAGCACCAGTCACATTCTCACAACAACCCAAAGCCCTTCATAGCCGATGAATTACTTTTGAAGAGTAGTCACTGTGATACAGCCAAATGCAAGTAAGGTCCCACAAAGAGCAATGAGATGGATGACCAGTTAATCTGCTTTGGGTGGTTGAGGGATGAATGTTGGCAAGGACATTGAACGAACTCCGCTGCTCTTTTTCAAATAATGCCGTGGGATCTTTTATATCCACCCGAACAGACTGACAGGCCTCGATTTAACACACCTTCTGAAAGGCAGCACATTCTCAGTACTGCAGTGAAGTGTCAGCCTACATTACGTGCTCAAGCCCTGGAACCCTTCTAAATCTACCACTGAGCCAAGCTGGCACTGGCACTGGCACTGGCATGTAACACGTTGTTGCTCAGTGGGGTTTTTTTGTTACTAAGATTTTAAACAGATCACTAAAACTTGTGACACAGGTTAGCAAGGCCATAAAAAAAGCAAACCAGGCACTCGGGTTTATTTCTAGAGGGATAGAATTGAAAAGTAGGGAAGTTATGCCAAACCTGTATCGAACCTTGGTCAGATCACACTTGGAGTACTGCGTACAGTTCTGGTCGCCATATTATAAAAAGGATATAGAGGCACTGGAGAGGGTGCAGAGAAGATTTACAAGGATGATACCAGAAATGTGAGGGTATACCTATCAGGAAAGGATGAACAGGCTGGGTCTCTTCTTTTGAAAAAAGAAGGCTGAGGGGTGACCTAATAGAGGTCTTTAAAATGATGAAAGGTTTTGATAGAGTGGATACAGAGAGAATGTTTCCACTTGTTGGGAAGATCATAACTAGAAGCCATCAATATAAGATAGTCACCAAGAAATCCAATAGGGAATTCAGAAGAAACTTCTTTACCCAGAGAGTGGTGAGAATGTGGAACTCGCTACCACAGGGAGTGGTTGAAGCGAATAGTGTAGATGCATTTAAGGGGAGGCTGGACAGGCATATGAGGGAGAAGGGAATAGAGGGTTATGCTGATAGAGTTAGATGAGGAAAGACGGGAAGAGGCTCGAGTGGAGCATAAACTGGACTGGTTGGGCCGAATGGCCTGTTTCTGGGCTGTATATTCTATGTAAACCAATGTAAACAAGTCCAGACCAGTGAGACCAAGGTTATCTCTGTGCTGAATGTCCTCATTAAAACAAGTTTAGTGCAGTTTAAAACAGGTCGTAATGGAATCATGAGCAATGTTCCCTCTAATTTTTTTTGGCCCGGGCGGTCCCTTTAACAGGCTGCGTGGACCATTCAAAATTCGGCACATGCCCGGTTTTTCTATTTAAAAGCCGGCTCACCGACTGCGGGCGACCAGCAGAGCGCTGCGCGGCTGAAAGGGAATATTATGAACCTGCCCACAAACTGGCAATCTCACTCAAAGATTGATGTCCGACAATGGAGATAGCACACTGGGGTTCTGGCATATTGTTAGGCTGGAGTAGAGGGAATTTTACTCTGCATCTACCTTGTGAGATACCAATAATTGGTGCAAAATATAGAAAAGCATTCTGTGCTTTAGTAGGTGTAAGCCTTGGCTCAGTGGTTGAGCTCTTACCTCTGAGTTATAGAGCATTGGGAGTTCAAGCCCCACTCCAGACACTTGAGCACATAACCTAGGCTGACACTTCCGTGCAGTGCTGAGGGTGCGCTGCACTGTCGGAGGTGCTGGCATTTGGATGATGCGTTAAGCCGAGGCCCCGCCTGCTCTCTCGGGTGGATGTAGAAGATCCCGTGGCGCTATTTGAAGAAGAGCAGGGGAGTTCTCCCCGGTGTCCTGGCCAACATTTACCTCTCATTCAACAGTCAAAAACAGATTATGTGCTCATTTATCGCATTGCTGCTTGTGGAACCTTGCTGTGCACAAATTGGCCGCTTTGTTTCGCTGCTTTACAACAGCGACTGCACTTCAAAAATATTTAGTTTTCTGTGAAGTGTTTTTGGAGATCCTGAGGACATGAACGACCCTATAAATAAGCAAATTCTTTCTTTACTGACACCCCACACATTAGTAAGAACAAAAAAAAGAACCAAAGGTGTTATTAGAAAGGTCTTTAAAAAATAAAGTGCATTTTTAAAATTTGTTTGGGCTCAGGCTATGGACTACATTGGCAAGACGTAATTTAATTGCTGATCCCTTGTTGGCCTGAAAAGGTCGTCCAATGAGACGGTGTTGATGAATCTTGATGTGACTGTGGTCAAAACTGACACTGCGGCTGGAATTTTTACCTGGAGACCCGCTGGGGGCGGGGGAGGGAGGAGCCCGGTAGAGCGCGGGAAGGTTGTGGTGTTTTAACACAGCGTGCGTGTGACGTCACGGACAGGTTGCCCGCCCGGAGGTCAGCCTGATTGACAGGCTGGCTTCCAGTCAGGCGGGGACCGCTGGACGAGAGGCCGCAACCCTAGGTAGGTGGGAGCCCCGAGCCGGAGGTCCGATCCCTGACCTCGGGGGGATAGTGGGGTTTGTATGGGGGTGGGGGGGGAGAAGCGCTGCTGGTATGGGAGCTTGAGGGGGGCTGGGGGGAAGCACTCCCGCTCCTCCCGGCCCACAAGGATTGCTCCCAGAGGCTGTCCTCGCCTGGCCGCAGCTGCCGGGAATCCCGAGGTCCAGGAACCTCGGCCGGCCGACGTTAAACCGGCAAAGCAGGTTAAATCCGAGGCTGCCCGCCTCATTGTAATATTTAAAGTGCCAACCCGCCTCCTGGGTTGGCTGCCCAACCCCCCCATCACGCCTCTGTTTAAACCGGAAATGGGCGAGTTGGGGGTCAGGATTCAGAGTTTTAATACTTTAAACTCCCACCTGACCCCAACCCACCCATTTTGGGTGGTTAAAATCCGCCCCCACAGTGTGTAAGAAATGGGAAATATCCCATTACCTGACACACCCCTTACCTTGATTAGCACAAAACCTCATCACACAAAAAAATAATTAGTGGGTGACATGAATCTTGTCATTCATGTGGAAATGACTTATGAAGTAATACTGGGCAGCCTGCTGGTGGCGCTGTCCAGGGAGAGTATAAATACTCGGGCATGGGCCCAGCTTGCTCAGGACATTCTTTAACAGGAACTAGTGAAGGACACAACTAGATCTCCATGTTGAAAAAAGTTGATTAAAACTTTGTTTAATGCTTAGACCAAGTGCCTAGTAGTTTTCTTACATCAGTGGGGTTTTTTTGATTATGCCCTTTCAAAGTACTGGATACATTCATAAACAAACACCAGAATTCTTAGTTGGTCATTTCTTTGTCCCAATGCACAGGTAGATTCTTGGAGATGCACATGTACATGACCTCTGCTCTCAGTAAAAATGACATGAAGGCTTTAGGCCTACAGATGGCTCTGGACTTGCTTGCGAAGAAGGAGAAACGTGACTCCATCACGGGTCTGCGAACCAGAACACAACCAGGTCGGCCGGACTGGAGCAAGGTAACTGTTTTCATCTCCAGAAGGAGGAGATGTGAATGAAACTACAAGACACTTTCCCTGTCGTGCAGTAAGCCGGACAGGTCTCAGGTTTGTGATGAGTTCACTGATCTCAGCTGGAACAAGCGGTGAGGTGCTACAATTGGCTTCACCGCCTCTGCACCAGGGAGGTGCCGAGGGAAAAGGCAGCTGGAGGTGAGGTAACGGAAGAGGGATTCACGGAAGGATTGGGCTCACGGAGAACAGTGAGGCACCTTCCCATGCAAGCACAGGAGATGCAACATCTGTCAATTCACCTCCTCCTACACCTCTACCTAGGACTCCAAGCACTTATTCCATGTGAAATAGCAATTTACATTTCTCTAATCTAGTATGCTATAACCACATAGGTTTACATAGGATATATGGCACAGAACCAGGCCATTCGGCCTAACCAGTCCATGCCATGTGTTTATGCTCCACACGAGCCTCCTCCCGTCTTTCGTCATCTAAATCTAACAGCATAACCCTCTATTCCCTTCTCCCTCATGTGCTTGTCTAGCCACCCCTTAAATGCATCTATACTGTTCACTTCAACCACTCCCTGTAGCGAGTTCCACATTCTCACCACTCTCTGGGTAAAGAAGTTTTTTTCTGAATTCCCTATTGGATTTCTTGGTGACTATCTTATATTGATGGCTTCTAGTTTTGCTCATCTCCACAAGTGGAAGCATTCTCTCTGTATCCACTCTATCAAAGCCTTTCATAATTTTAAAGACCTCTATTAGGTCACCCCTCGGCCTTTTTTCAAGAGAAAAGAGACCCAGCCTGTTCATCCTTTCCTGATAGGTATACCCTCGCATTTCTGGTATCATCCTTGTAAATCTTCTCTGCACCCTCTCCAGTGCCTCTATATCCTTTTTATAATATGGCGACCAGAACTGTACGCAGTACTCCAAGTGTGGTCTAACCAAGGTTCGATACAGGTTTAGCATAACTTCCCTACTTTTCAATTCTGTCCCTCTAGAAATAAACCCTAGTGCTTGGTTTGCTTTTTCTATGGCCTTGTTAACCTGTGTCGCAACTTTTAGTGATTTGTGTATTTGTACTCCGAGGTCCCTTTGTTCCTCTACCTAGACTCGCACCCTCCAAGTAATAAGTGACCTCCCTATTCTTCCTACCAAAATGTAATACCTCACATTTATCTGTGTTGAATTTCATTTGCCAATTATATGCCCATTCTGCAAGTTTATTAATGTCCTCCTGTAATTTGTTGCAGTCCTCCTCAGTATTGACTATCCCCCCCCCCAATTTGGTGTCATCCGCAAATTTAGAAATTGTGTTTTTGATTCCAAAGTCTAAATTGTTAATGTAAATTGTGAACAGCAGTGATCCCAGCACTGATTCTTGTGGAACACCACTACCCACCTTCTGCCACTGTGAATAGCTACCCTTTACCCCATCTCTCTGATTCGGTCTTGAAGCCAGCTAGCTATCCATTCTGCTACTTATCCCCTGACTCCGCATTCTCTGACCTTGTTCATCAGTCTATTATGGGTTACCTTATCGAAGGCCTTTTTGAAAATCTAGATAAATTACATCTACTGCATTACCCTTGTCTACTCTCTCTGTTACCTCTTCAAAAATTCAATCAGGTTGGTCGAGCAAGACTTTTCCTTTTGAAATCCATGCTGATTATTCCTTATTATATTTTTTGGTCTCTAGATGTTCTTCTATTTTCTCATTTAGTAGGGATTCCATTATTTTCCTACCACCGATATTAAGCTGACTGGTCTATAATTCCCTGGACATGCTCCATCCCCCTTCTTGAATATAGGTATTATGTTAGCTATCCGCCAGTCTTCTGGCACTACACCTTTATCTAATGAATTATTAAATATATTTAGTAATGCCTCTGCTATCTCTTCCCTAGATTCATTTAAGTTGCTTGGATGCAATCCATCCAGACCAGGGGTTTTATCCTCTGATTAGTTTGATTAATATATTGAATAGATCCCCTCTTTTTTTATTTTAAATGCACTTCTCTCATTACTAAGCTCATCATCCAATGTCATGTCCACCTGTCCTGTCTCCCTGGTAAATACTGAAGCAAAATAATTATTTAATATTTCTGCCATCTCTCTATCGTTACCTGTGGTATTAATGGCCCTATTCCCATCCCAACCTTCCTTTTTTTTATTGATGTGACTGTAAAATATTTTACTTTTTTTTTATGTTCCCTGATCATTTAATTTCATAGTTCCTCTTTGTCTTCCTAATTGTTTTTTTGACTTCTCTCCTAATCTCTTCATATTCTCACTTATCATGCTCTCCCCTGCTGTCCATACGCCTCTTTCCTTACCCTCAATTGTTCCCTTATGGTTTTATTCATCCATGGAGTCTCAGTAGTGTTTAGTTTGTTCTTTCCTTTTAGCGGAATATATTTTTCCTGCACTCTGTTGAACATTGTTTTAAATGTTTCCCATTGCTGTTCTACATCGTTGTTTGCCAATATTGTTGCCCATTTTATTTTGCCAAGTTTTATTCTCAGCCCCTCAAAATCAGCTTTTCTCCAATCTGTTAACCTGGTTTTCATCATACTTATGTCCTTCTCAATTATCATCTTAAAGCGTATTATATTATGGTCACTATTGCCTAGGTGTTCACAGTGCGTCTTCCTTGCACTGGGGAGACCAATCACAGATTACTTCAGTCTGCCAATGTGACCCTGAGCTCCCTGTCGCTTGCCACTTTAATTCCATCTCCCACTCTTACCTCTCTGCCTTTGTCCTTTTGCAAAGGGGGTGCCATTCGGGGGAAGGAGAGGTGGGCTGATTTTTGAGGTGGAGACCTTTCTTCAGAACACAGTACTGGTGGAGAAGTCTGCACCCTTGGTGTTGGCCTACTTTTCTTCTCTCTTTGCATCCCAGTAACCCATCCCATTTAATTTCAGATTTGGTCTATAGGTTTTCAAACCCCCTTCTCCTCTTTTCCTCGTTCCCTCCCATTGCCTTAGCTATTGAAACATTCTTTATTTCTCTAATTTCTTTAATGCTACTTTCCATTGTCTGATGTAAAGATCATTTCAGGCATGTAACAATACCTTGTTTTCTTGTTAAGCACCTTACCGGCCTCTCCACTGATACTTCCTCTTGAGTTTCTCCCCCCTCCCCTTCCTCCTCTCCATTGTACTGAATCTGTTAAGGTGCAAGTGAGGAGGATTTGAAGGAGGCCCATATCAAATATGATAACTGACATTCAGCAGAAGGGCATCTTGTAGGGTGGGTCAGTGTCATATTTTACTGACTTGGTCCCAATTCTGCAATCATTTGCCTTGATGTTGGCCTTGGCTCGTGGCTTTGGCCTGCCCACTCTCCCGCAGTAATCTTACCCCCATTTATATAGTGGAATCAGTTCTGTAGGAAGATGAGGCTACCTAAGTTCTGAACTTAGAACCTGTTTGTACTGCAATGCAGATTCAGAGATCAGCGATAACGCCTAAACAATGGTGCATCTGAAAGATTTAAACAGGTACATCTGCTTTAAAGATCTGTTTAAAACATTGCCATTCTGCTGTTGAATGTCCCCCACTGTCAGGAGATGACCTATTCAACAACAACAACTTGCATTTATATAGCGCCTTCAGCAGAGTAAATCGTCCCAAGGCGCTTCACAGGAGCAATCATCAGACAAAATTTGACACCGAGCCACATAAGGAGATATTAGGACAGGTGACCGAAAGCTTGGTCAAAGAGGTAGGTTTTAAAAAGCGTCTTAAAAGAGGAGAGGTTTTCAGACTAACCATGTCAACACTGCAGTACAGGTGACCAGTAATTCCAGCAGCCACCATTTACCTTTACTACTAGCAGTGCTTTGCATCCAGGGGCAGGTATCAAAAATCACCTTGACAGGTGGATTTTCCCCCCCGCTCATGCAGACTTGCACTCCATCTCCTTTACAGTTATAGCTCTGCCTTGAAAGATGGGGCTGTCTCGAAGGACAAGATGTGATGTAATTGGGATAAACTGGCGATCTAACTTACCTGAAAGCACAGCGGTGGGCTGTTACTTCTCGGCTGCCTTTAAAGTTGGATATATTTCTTAGTTGGATATTTTATAGTTGGATATATTTCTTAAGGCTAAAGGGATCAAGGGGTATGGGGAGAAAGCAGGGACAGGGTACTGAACTTGGACGATCAGCCATGATCGCATTGAATGGCGGAGCAGGCTCGAGGGGCCGAATGGCCTACTCCTGCTCCTATCGTCTATGTTTCTATGTTTCTAAAACTGAATGTTGACGTTGGGGAGTTGGGATAATTGGGGCACAGGCCTGCATGTCTCGCCCTATTACAGGCACAACTTGTAACCCTTAACCCTTCATTACAGAAGAGCAATATCAAGGAGCAGGAAGGAAAAAAAGGAAAAAGAAGAGAATACTAATTTAATTATCTAAGCTGGTAATTGTTGCCCGTGGGAATATAATGCTTGTGCCAGCCTTTTTGTATTCAAAAAGCAAAATGTTGAATAGACACATTAAAAATAATTGATAGCACAGACACTTTATGCAGCTTCTTAAATTACATAACAACTGTAAAAAGAGCTTTTAGATTATGACAGAGTGACACATTGATTGCTCTCTTGTTGGAGTTGTGAATCATTGATTTTTATTCTCCCTATCTTCCCTCCGTACTATCGATTTCAGTCAGTCATTATGTGGGTGTGAAATGCGTATCAAAGCCGAGACAGCAATTTAATCTAATGATACATGTTTTACAGTAACAATCACTAATGCATTGCAAAAAAAAAGTTGCATTAAGAGGTATTTTAATAATATGTTGTAAAACCAACTGTCGCTCAACGCAAGCAGCAGTAACCTTGCCTTATTAACCTCCCATGGGGGAGTTTGTGGCATTTGTCTGAGTGCTTTATTTGTAATAATGCGCATTTGGAGGTTTCCTGCACCAGCAAGTAAAATGATTGGTGGCTAAACTCGCTTCCTGTGGGACTGAGGATGAACTGATTAGATTTTCAGTCCATTTTGGTTTAAAGAAACCAAAAATTTTAACTTCAAGCAAGAGTCCTTAATGAACTGAGCCTTTCCCAACGCACTGCACAGTCAAGCTAGAGTTTTATTTAAATTCAGGAGCGGGTGTGGAGTTGATCGAACAGTTGGCTCATTGAGTCACCCGGAGCTCAAATTGAACCTTTGCTGCTGCACTCTCACCTCTGAGCTTTAGTCCCGGGTTTATACACTATATTACATAGAACTACATAGAAAATACAGCACAGAAACAGGCCATTCGGCCCAACTAGTCTGTGCCGGTGTTTCTGCTCCACACCAGCCTCCTCCCACCCCTCTTCACCTCACCCCCTATCAGCATATCCTTCTATTCCTTTCTCCCTCATGTGTTTATCTAGCTTCCATTTAAATGCTTCTCTGATATTAATGTTGATTTGATATGTCTCCACAATCAGGCCAGCCCTAACATTGGGCCCCTTCGATGGACATAGACACAAGGGTCCACATCAACATCTTTTTTCTGTCTCTCCTCCCTACCTCACCTCTTCCTGTATCTTCTGAGCTGCAAGACCAGAGCCACTGATTGACAGTTACTGAAAAGTCAAGTTCCATTTCTGTTTGGATGCTTTGGGGATTGCATTCTGTGTTGCCATCCATTTACAGTGAGGCCCATTGGTTTACAGGCACTGAATCAAGTCAAATTCCTTTCTTATTGCATGGGATTCCAGAATGTTTTTTTCCAATGTTTTGCAAATTGCATTCCAAGCACTTTTAAACCAGTGTCCTTGCCCATGGCCTCTGCTCCACTGCAGTGCTGTCATCTGTTCCTTGGCTCCTGATGTCCTGTCATGGTAACCATTCATATTTAAGGATGCAACATATCAGTAAATGAAGGGGGAACAGATGCTGCAAATGTTCATTTTTAAAATGTATTTTTCTACCATTTATTGGGGGCTAGATGCTAAATGGAGCCCCAGCACTAAGAATGCTGCTTCCGAGCACCGTTCATTGTGAAGATGTTCGAGTTTTTCCAGTAGATGCTAGTTTCAAGTAGCACCTCATTTGTGCACTCGCGCCCTGAGCTCTCCTCCTCGGGCCTGGGTTCGAGGTGCGCACTTGGCAGCAGCTCAGGGTATGGAAATGAGTGTTACAGATCAGATGCTCCTGAAATAGGAACTCCAAGCTGATGTGCTACCAGACCATGACAGCATGTCGGCACTTCAACACACTGTGGCCTAGTTGTTCAGTAAACTGCCCGGTGTGGAGCTGACCTGTGCGGATGAGGAACATCAGAGTTTTATCTCCAGTCTGTGCTGTTAACTGACCTCAGCTAGGACAGTCATTGAGAATGCTACAATTGGCCACAGCACCTCTGAACTAAGCACTCAAAAATCATAGGAACGTAGGCTTGTATTCCTTTGAGTATAGAAGATTAAGGGGTGATCTGATTGAGGTGTTTAAGATGATTTAAAAATTTGATAGGATAGATAGAGAGAAACTATTTCCTCTGGTGGGGGGAGTCCAGAACAAGGGGGCATAGCCTTAAAATTAGAGCCAGGCCGTTCAGGGGTGATGTCAGGAAGCACTTCTTCACACAAAGGGTGGTGGAAATCTGGAACTCTCTTCCCCCAAATAGCTGTTGAGGTTGGGGGGGTCAATTAAAAATGACAAAACTGAGATTGTTAGATTTTTGTTAGGCGTGGGTATTAAGGGTTATGGAGCCAAGGCGTGTAGATGCAGTTAAGATCAGCTATTATCTAATTGAATGGTGGAATAGATTCGAGGGGCTGAATGGCTCACTCCTGTTCCTGTGTTGCGAATTGCTCGATGAAAAAAGACCAAGGTCCAAGGTCCAGCTACTGCAAGCTTCTACCATCTAGGTAGTCGCATGATACAATGATAATGGAGTTGTTGACAAACCAGTCGGGGCTCTCCTCCTGATTGCAGTCTAATGGCTGCTGCTGTATAACGTGTGCATGTGGACATTGGGGGAGGGTAGAATCAGACTTGGCTTTGATGCCTCTGTTAAGTCTGTGTGTTATAATGAGAATTATTACACAGACCACAAGAGTAAATTTTAACAGGTCTTTACTAGTCGAAGGTCAGGGCGGAACTGCCCAATAAATCATTACACAGCACTTATATACCGGTGTGGTCACCACCGGTATTACAGTATACAGCAGCCAAAATAAAGTAGTGCAACCCTTAAAATAGTTCTCTTAAAGGTGGAACGGTTACATACACTACAATCCTCCCTTTTTAGCTTAACAGTATATATTCCCCATTAAACATAACATCATAACATATATACACAACTTCATGTCCAAAACAGTTCACAGATTCAGTCTCTCTGGAGGCTTCCTGACTCGGTCCGGATAACGCCTCGGTGGTGTAGTAGTTTTCGGTGGTGTAGTAGGTTCTCGTTGCTGGGGTGACTCATCTAATAGTCCTTCACTGGACTTAACAGCTTGAACTTTCGTAACTTCAGAACCAGCATTGTTGACTTCTAAAGGCTCGAGTACCTTGGGAAGTTTTTCTGCTTCCAGACTGATTTGGCTCAGTTCGGAGGGACCACGTGCGTGACCTGGTAGGGGTGATAATGGTTCAGATGAGTCATCATCTTCTGCTTCCTCTCTATTGTCTTCTATTTCCTCCCTCACTTCAGTTTTTGCCTCTGCCACCAATTCCCTGAGTGGCTTATTACTGCTGACACTGCTCACAAAAGGGTGCTCTTTCTTCTTAGCTTTCAACTGATCGATGAATTTGACATATTCCCTTTCTTGCTCAGCTTTGATTTGTTTGGCCTCATCGCGCAGACGGTTTGTGTGTTCCTGTTCCATTTTCTCAATCAGCTGCTTCTGCTGTCTTTCCAGATTCTCCCACTCTGTGTCAAAGAACTTTTTCTTTGCATTCATCTCTTGCGCAAAACGGCGAATCATTTGTTCTAATTGCTGTTGTAGTTTGAAATTGAGTTGAGTTCGAGCCCGGTGTTCCTCAGAAATGTGCATGTCTGTAGACTGGACAGACTCAGAATTCTCTGTCAAACTATGTTGTTGTTGTTCAGTGGAATTCTGTTCTGATACTTTGTTCTCTTCTGAAGCATTTATGCACTCCTTCGTTTTTCCATCATTAGTCTGCAAGTCCATTTTAGACTTGTCTTTTGCACAAGGGCTGGTCTTACCATCATCAGTTCCAGAGTCTGAGCTGATTGTCTTCACCGAGTTCTCACTCTCGGCTTTGTCACTGTCACTGCTGCATATGCCCTCATCCAATATTCTGGACAATCGTTCAGGTTTAACATCTTTTTTCCCGGAATCTACCGTTATTGCTTTTAGGGAGTGCCAGTCCATATTTATTTTCCTGATCCACTCCCGTCCCAGAAGTGGTGGACCTCCCTCAGGTAGTACATATATGTCCATTCCTTGGTGTTCTTTGCCCTTGTGTACCACCTTGACTTTTATCTTTCCGATGGGGTATACTTTTTGCCCTGTGTATGTCTGCAATACTATCTCCGTATCCCGTAGGGGAATATGTGTGAATAACCTTTTGTAATCTTGCTTATTCATGACCGTCAACGCCGATCCGGTGTCCAATTCCATCTTCACTTGGACTCCTGCTATCTGAAGTGTGACCCAGATAGTTTGTCAGTCAGCTTCCTTACTCACATTGTGAATTCTCAGACTACCCAGTTCCTTGCTGTTGGAGTCTGAATCCGAATTCTGTTCATCCGAACTCTTCTCAGCCACCTTATGTACCTTTCTGTACTTTTCCTGCGGTGACTTTTTGTTGCTGGTCTTCTTTCCTGACCGGCATACTTTAGCTATGTGACCAAGCTTGCCACATTTTCTACATTCCTGGTTTTTAAACCAGCATTGGTTCTGATCGTGTGTTGTCTTTCCACAACGATAACATTTCGTTGTACCCAAAGCCATTTGATCTACGCTGAGTACCGCTGCCTTCAGCTGCATTTCCGCAGTGCCTCTCGCTGCGGCTTCGTGCGATGCTGCAATAGTGACAGCCTTATCAAGTGTAAGATCATTCTCTTCAAGCAGCCGCTTTTGTGTTCCTTCTTTCGACAATCCACACACGAATTTGTCTCTCAGTGCCTCTGTCAGTCTTTCCCCAAACTGACAGTATTTCGCTAGCTTACGCAGTTCAATTAAATACTCCGCGTTGCTTTCCTCTTTCAGTTGCGTTCTCGCATAAAATTTAAATCGTTCCGCTAACATCAGCGGTGTGGGGTTCAAATGATTTCTCAGGACAGCAACAATATTAGCGAAAGTCTGATCCGCCGGTTTAGCTGGTGATAGAAGATGCTTCAATAGCCCGTATGTCTTCGCACCCATTGAGTTTAGTAAGGTTAGTGCTTTATCTTTATTTGATATTTTATTTGCCTTACGATAAATCTCTATGCGTTCTACATACGTGGCCCAATCTTCCACATCGGGATCGAAATCGTTGATGTTACCACGCTTAGGCATCCTCGCAATCTTCTTGAGAAACAAAAATAAATTTTTCTTTTATTTTTTTTTCTTTCAAAATGGCGGTTTCCCGCGCTTGTCTTCTTCCCCCCGCCTACGAAAATGGCGGCTTCCCGCGTTTGCCTTTCTCCCCCGCTGGCTGTAATGGTGATTGCCGTATTGCTGCGTTCGCCCTCCCCAGCGGTTTTCAAATCGTGCCTCCCAGCCCCTCTTGCAGTCCGGTCCTTTCCCCTGGCTGCGGCTGAGTTCTCCGCGTTTTTTTAAAAATTTTCTCCCGCGCCTTACGCTGACCCAGTCGCTGCGCCTTGCGGCCTCGGTAGCTGCCCGGCCTTTTTCACCGGTCGCGGTCGAGCTCTCTCTCGACGCTGTTGCGTCTCCCAGCCCACTTGCAGCCCAGTCTTTTACACCGGCTGCGTTTGCATTCACCGCGGCTCCCATGCCTTACGCTGCCCCAGTCTCAGCGCCTCTGGCCCCGACTCCTGTCCGGCTCTTTTCCCCGGCCGTGGTCGAGTTCTCCGCCCTTATATCCTCCGTTTTTCCCTCCCCTACTTCACAGCCAACGTGGCCGACTTGCTGCTCGTCGCTGATCGGCTTACCCACCACCGTGATAGAAGGGATGATCACTGCCTGTTGCTGATGGAAGACTTCGTGTCAGGATTCTTCCTTTGCTCTTCAGACCTGCGTCTTTTCTCAGCAGGATGATGAGGGCGGATGCCTCCTCTCAACGCCCGTCAACTGCCTTGGATGTATCTCTGCCGCAGGGTAAGATCGTACTCGTCGCCACTGTTAAGTCTGTGTGTTATAATGAGAATTATTACACAGACCACAAGAGTAAATTTTAACAGGTCTTTACTAGTCAAAGGTCAGGGCGAAACTGCCCAATAAATCATTACACAGCACTTATATACCGGTGTGGTCACCACCGGTATTACAGTATACAGCAGCCAAGATAAAGTAGTGCAACCCTTAAAATAGTTCTCTTAAAGGTGGAAACGGTTACATACACTACAGCCTCGTAGTCAAATAGTTCACTATCTAGATTCATTGGCTGAGGTACTTGTCCTTAGAGAAAGACTTGCATTTATATAGCGCCTGCCAAGACCTCAGGCCACCCCAAGGCGCTTTACAACCAATAAAGTATTTTTGAAGCATAGTTACTGTTGTAACATAGGAAATATGGCAGCCAATTTGCACACAGCAAGCTCCCACAAACAGCAATGAGATAAATCACCAGATAATCTGTTTTTTAAGTGCTGGTTGAGGGATAAATTTTGGTCAAGACACTGGAAGAACTCCCCTGCTCTTCTTCGAAATAGTGCCATGGGATTTTTTATGCCCACCTGAGAGAGCAGACGGAGCCACGATTTAAGGTCTCGTTTGTCAGATGGCACCTCTGATACTGCAGCACTCCCTCAGTATGCCACTAAAGTACCAGCCTAGATTTTATGCTCAAGTCTCTGGAGCGGGACTTGAACCCACAACCTTCTGACTCAGAGGCGAGAGTGCTACCCACTGAGCCACGGCTGACACAAGCCCATTAGTCCAACATAGTTCAGGAGAGGAGCAGAACAAATTGGGGAAAGAACCATTTGAGAAGCAGAATATCACAAAGGATCCCTAGGATATGAAAAAATATCCATTCACCATCAGACTGATAACTTTGCAAGTCAAGTGTCCAGTAAATATTCTCTGCCCCAGAGGGCTGTGGATGCTCAGTCATTGAGTAGATTCAAGGCTGAGATCGATAGATTTTTGGACGGATGGGGAATCAAGGGATATGGGGATCGGGCGGGGAAGTGGAGTTGAGGTTGAAGCTCAGCCATGATCTTATTGAATGGTGGAGCAGGCTCAAGGGGCTGAATGGCCTACTCCTGCTCCTAATTCTTACTTTCTTAGGTTCTAAATGTTATGGTAGTGAGTGGCATAATAACGAATCTCAGCACATTATAATAACTTTTTGTTTTTAACTTCCAGGTTTTTCAAAAAGTTGCCGAAGAAAAGAAGGGAAAGGTCCATGTTTTCTTCTGTGGTTCCCCAGTCCTGGCTAAAACCATCAAGGCTCAGTGTGAGCTTTTTAGCTTCAAGTTCTACAAAGAAAACTTCCAGTGATGTGGTATGATTGAGCATCAAAACGGGTTTTCCTCTGGTACAATGTACAGGTTGCAAAGACACACTGGAACCTCCACCACCCACTGACGTAAGAAAATTACTAGGCACTTGGTCTAAGCGTTAAACAAAGCTTTAATCAACTGTTTTACAACATGGAGGTCTAGTTGTGTCCTTCACTAGTTCCTGTTAAGAATGTCCTGCGCAAGCTGGGCTCGTGCCCGAGTATTTATATTCTCCCTGGACAGTGCCACCCCCAGGCCGCTCAGTATTATTTCATAAGTTTTTCTTTCATGAACGACTGTTTCATGTCACCCACCATCATGGAGAGGATTCACCTGGTGGACAATGGGAATTTGCTGATGATTGAGTGACCCAAATTTGGCCGTGTCGATCTGGTACAGAAACACCCTAGGCACAGGAATGATTAAGAGTAACAAAACCTATATTTAAACTTCCTTTGTCTATGAGGTTGATGAATGTCTGGCAAGAGGAGATTGGCAGGGGCTGTGGGAGGAAGTCTTGTCCAAACTTTTCCTCACACATATTCTGGCCGACAATCAGGAAGGCAGATAATTGTGGATAGTGGAGGTTCCATTCTATTTGTTCCCCCCCGCTGTAACAAAGCCATACAGAATCAAAGACCCCAGGTTTCACCCCCGAAATGCGCTGAGTTAGCGGTCGGCTGCTACAGTTAACCTCAGCCAAGGTTTCTTCGGCAGCACCTCCCAAACCCACGACCTCTACCACCTAGAAGGACAAGGGCAGCAGGCGCATGGGAACACCACCACCTCCAAGTTCCCCTCCAAGTCACACACCAACCTGACTTGGAAATATATCGGCCGTTCCTTCATCGCCACTGGGTCAAAATCCTGGAACTCCCTCCCTAACAGCACTGTGGGGGCACCTCCACCACACGGACTGCAGCGGTTCAAGAAGGCGGCTCACCACCACCTTCTCGAGGGCAATTAGGGATGGGCAATAAATGCTGGCCTTGCCAGTGACGTCCACATCCCATGAATGAATTTTAAAAATCTACTGGGATAGAGAAGATGAAAAACTGGGAAGGATTCCCATTCCCGATTGCTCTGCAGGGAGTCTTGTTGGAAAGTTTGTGCATGTTGGGTTAAGCTGTGATGCCCCTCACAGTCGAATACCTTCCTGACGCTCACGAACTAGGTTCACCCATGAAGAGTGGACACTTGGATAAGGTATCAGAGAGGTGCCAATACCCGTGGAAGTGTACAAAATACCCCAGCACAAGTCAGAAGAGGAAGGGAAAAAAAAGGGTGTCACAAGATTTAAAACATTTTTCTTTTCTTTTTCTATGTTAAGTTCAAATATTTACTGAGATTTTCCTTTTGAAAACCCCAGCTTATTAGCATCCAGTATACTGTATGCGGGTGGAATAATGTCATCAGAAATGTGCATTTTAACAGAGCAAAGCCCAGATGTACGCAATAAGCAATCCCGTTGACGATCTGGGAGCTCATATCACAACCTGTGTGTGCACTTGTCCAATTCATCTGATATGTGTTGGCGTCTACAGAAATAATTGTCATTGCAGCAACACAGCCTGCACACGTCACTGGCTTACCCCTGTTGCTGCATAACGTGTACTTTTAAAAGAGTGATGTAACTTATTCATGTTTCCTTGAGCAGAGGTAACACCTACTAGTGGGTCTTGTAACAGGATGTTAGAAACGATCATGCATAATGAATTCTGCGTCGCCTCGCAATTCTGCTCCAACACTGCAGAATCGGGCACTCATTCATTTCCTGCCTTTTCAATCCACGATAATAAATCTTATTCTGCATTGATGCCTGTGCATTAGCCAGTCCCGTTCCGCCACCAGTGTCATTTAAGCTCTTGTCTTAACAGCAACCACCTGCCCTGTCCTGAACGGGACCGTCTGTCTTTTTTTGGGGGGTGGGTTGCCTTGGTAATTAACACCATTTAACACGAGACGGCAAAAGTTTGGTTTTCCAAAAGCTGTTTGAAAGATGGACGGAGGAAAAAAAAAGAGGGGATCTCATTGAAAGGTATAAAATTCTGACAGGGCTAGACAGATTGGATGCAGGGAGGATGTTTCCCCTGGCTGGGGGGGTCTAGAACGAGGAGTCACAGTCTCAGGATACGGGGTAGGACATTTAGGACTGAGATAAGGAGAAATTTCTTCACTCAGAGGGTGGTGAACTTGTGGAATTCTCTACCCCAGAGGGCTGTGGAGGCCAAATCACTGAATATATTTAAGGAGGAGCTAGATAGACTTCTAGACACAAAAGGCATCAAGGGGTATGGGGAGAGAGCGGGAATATGGTATTGAGATAGAGGATCAGCCATGCTCATATTGAATGGCGGAGCAGGCTCGAAGGGCCGAATGGCCTACTCCTGCTCCTATTTTTCTATGTTTCTATGTTTCTAAAACAATTTGTTTCTTCTTCGCTCCACACACTGCCGGAATGGACCGGGAGATCGACCGCCATCGCAGTGTCGGGAGGCTATGCGTAAGACGTACCCTGTCCTGTCTCGGATTTGACAAACAGTGGACCCCGCCTCCACTAATTGACGCTGGATGTATTTCACTGAGGCGCTCTTCTTTCTCTTCCGTGCCTAGTGGTGCGTGAGGCAAACCCATTTCCCCCACTGCTTTTTACATCCAGCAGATGGTAAGTTAAGAGCAGGTGTAGTCTTCAGGTGAAGTGGGGTTAGAGGCTGGGACGTCCTGTGTGGGACTGCTGCCCACTGGGGTATTATTGGAATCTGTCGCTCACTGGGTGGGGAGTCGCAGGTGGCAAATTGCATCCCAATGCTATTTGGTACAGTGCGATGCAGCCTCCTGGAAGCAGTCGAACAAGTCAAGATTGGAAGGGTAGCGGCTGGGATCGGGATGCGGGGGGTTAGTGGCCAGGATCGTATGGGTAGTGGCCAGGATCGTGGTGGGAGGGGGTCAAGGTCACGATCGGGGGGGGAGCAGTGGCCGGCAGCAGCCCACGTGGTTTGAATGTGGGTTTGAGAGGAGCATTCCTACTGCTCCGGACTCCACATTCAGGTAGGTATATTTTAAACACTTAGCTTGCGGCCTGCAGCGGTCCCTTTAAGGCGGTATGTAGAGATGGTTTTGCTGAACACAACCAGCCTGGCGTGACTGCGTTCAGGGCAACCCAACATTGCAGAAGACGACTTTAAACAGGCGTTGATTTCTGGTGTGTTCCCCGAACGCCTACTTTTTTTGCCTATATCAATATGGCGGTCAGCGCGTTTCCGGCTCATAATGAGCGTGCGCTTTCTGACCGCCATATTGGAGGCTTAGGAGGTCATTCACTGCCCAAAAAACAGGCGCTGCCATGGTCAAATTTCTAGGCCGTCGAGTCCAGTGATGAGGTACAACTATGTCTGAAAGCAGCCTGCCCGAGCTTTTCAATCAGCAGGAAAAATCTCTTCTGCACATACACCAGGCACACGATAAGGTTTAAAACAAAATGGAAGCTAATAAAAAGAATAAAGGAAACTGCGAATGCTGGAAATCTGAAATATAAACAGAAAATGCTGGAAATACACAGCAGGCAAATCAGCATCTGAAAGAGAAAGAAAGAATTGCATTTCTATAGCGCCTTTCACGACCTCAGGATGTCCCGAAGCACTTTACAGCCAATGAAGTACTTTTGAAGTGTAGTCACTGTTGTAATGTGGGAAACGTGGCAGCCAATTTGTGCACAGCAAGCTCCCACAAATAGCAATGTGATAATGACCAGATAATCAGTTTGTTTAGTGATGTTGATTGAAGGATAAATTAGCCCAGGACACCGGGGAGAACTCCCCTGCTCTTCTTCGAATTAGTGCCGCAGGATCTTTTATGTCCACCTGAGAGAAAGCAGACACGGCCTCGGTTTAACGTCTCATCCGAAAGACGGCACCTCCGACAGTGCAGCACTCCCTCAGCACTGCACTGGAGTGTCAGCGTAGATGTGTCCGTGCTCACGTCTCTGGTGCAGGACTTGACCCCACAACCTTGTGACTCAGAGGCGAGAGTGCGAAGATGGGTTAACAATTCGAGCTGAGACTGTCTCGGGTCTGCGACTCGGACGAAGGGTCTGCACCCAAAATGTTAAACTGTCTTTTTGTCACATGCTGGTGGTCTCTATTGTGTCTCTGGCGTTCTGTGTTTTCTACTCTGGAAAACGATCGAGTAGATTCGGATAAACCAAAGAAAAGATTGGGCGAGACAGGAAAACACAAGCTAACCTTTGGAGATAAAATAAAAACATTTCAGAAAGGAGCTCAATTGAACTAAAGTAGAGGAATGGAGGATTAGAGAGAGAAAGTGAGAAAAGGCATTTCAAATAGAAGATGCTGGGGAGAAAGAGTTATTGGAGATTGGAGGAGGAGAGATAATCTGTGACTTGGGCCATAACACCTCCTAAATAGTTCTGACTGGCTTGGCTATGAATCTTACTAGTGGTGAAACGTGACCAGGCCAATGATGACATACAATGATGACCTCCATTCCTTGTGGAGAAGGCTGGTCTGTACAATAATATTGTATAGACGATCGGATGGAAATTCTGATTGGCGATGCTCTCGTACAAATGCTTTGGGTGCATTTACCAAACTCCTATTTTGAAGCAGATGTTGACTGGTAATGTTAAAATGGAGGAGAAAGGAGTTTGGCTTGAGCACATTACGCGTTTGCATAAGAACAGTGCCGAATGCAATTTCTACCCAGTAGCTGCTCATACCAGATTCCGCTGTCCCGCTATTTTAACAAAGGAACCGTCCTCTTTATTGTAAAAACAACATTGGCGTACGGGTTTGTGATGAAATATATTCCATTCATCACTGCCTGTTTTCTGTGTCTTGTAACTGCCTGCTTTCTGTGTCTTTTCCCTTCCCCCAGTCCTCATGTATTATGTATTGGAATGTGCTGGAACTGGTTGTGTGCAGGGCTCCGCCCATACCTGGCTCCTTTGTAATCTAACTTCAGTCAGGCATCAGCCTCCTGAAGGTAGACATCTCTCTATTTTACGTGTTATGTTCTGAGTTAATAAAAGCCTTACTTTTGTTCTGCTAACTTCGAGTCTCGGAATAATTGAGGCACATCAGGGTTATTGAAAATCTTCTTCTTAGGCAGTCCCTAAGGTTGACTTGCTTCCACATTAAAAATGAGTTCTCAGGTGACTGATGAGTCCAATGCGGGACCTACAGTCTCTGTCACAGGTGGGGCAGATGGTGGTTGAAGGGGTGGGTGGGGTGCTTGGGTTGACGTGCGCTCCTTCTGCTGTTTGCACTTGGCTTCCGGCGAAGAGACTCGAGGTGTTCGGCGCCTTCCCGGATGCTTCTCCTCCACTTTGTGCGGTCTTGGGCCAGGGATTCCCAGGTGTCGGTGGGGATGTTACACTTTTCCAAGGCGGCTTTGAGGGTGTCCTTGAAGCGTTTCCTCTGCCCACCTGGGGCCCTCTTGCCGTGTCAGAGCTCTGAGTAGAGCGCCTGTTTTGGGAGTCTCGTATCGGGCATGCGGACGATGTGACCCGTCCATCGGAGTTGATCTAGTGTGGTCAAAGCTTCGATGCTGGGGATGTTGGCCTGAGCGAGAACACTGACGTTGGTGCGCCTATCCTGCCAATGGATTTGCAGGATCTTGCGGAGGCAGCGTTGGTTATTGAAAATAATGAAATGGTGTCAGTCTCAGTCAATTATAAATACTGTGCTGCAGGAGTAATTAAACTCAGGAACAACAACAGAAAACGCTGGCCAGGGCAGCATCCGTGGAGAGAGAAACGGAGTTAACGTTTCAGATCGAAGACCCTTCGTCAGAACTGGAAAAAAAGCAGGAAACAGGATAGATTTTAAAGCAGGTGGGGGCTGGGGAAAGGGGAGGGGATGAAAGAACAAAAGGGAAGGTCAGAGATAGGATAGAAAGCAGGAGAGATTAAGAGACATTGAGAGAGATTTTTTACCTGCACAGGCAATTTTCATTTAGAACCAAGGGTTATACCTTGCATTCTTTTAACCTCCTTCAGCCTCATGACCCAACATCATTTCTATTTTGTCCAGGCTTTTGACCATCACAAGAAAATTTAGACTGATTCTCTTGTGGTATTTGTAGTTCTGACAGCATGAACCAGAGATATCGAGGTTAATATAAAATGAACAAACCAACGCAAGGCCTGAATCCCAACTGACCCCACACATCATGGGGCAGGTGGGCGAGCTACAAGAATCTTGTTTACCTCTCAAAAAAAAAGCTGTGGTCACCTGAGAATGATGTTTAAAATTTTAGTTCTTGGTTCTAAATGCAAATTGCCAGTGCAGGCTAAAAATGACTAGGCATGCTAGAGGAATATTCTGCTGTTAAATGTGACATGGTATGCACCATTTTATTCTAGGGTTGCCTTTCCCATCAGTGGTAGTGCCGCTGCAGTTGTTCCACTTGCTATGTTTTGTATTTGATGGGAAATAAATATCTGTCCCCTAACACAATGAAAAATGGTCTTTCCTACATGCACCAGCGCAGAGTAACCTTGCTTCTGTATCTTTGTCCTTTCACTGTTTCCTGAGGTGAACATCATTAATGGCCCTATGCTGATGCCTGACCTATTGCTCACTCTACTACATCAGGTCCCCATGGTTATAATTACTCTCTGGTCTGAAACCATTCACAAATCTGTGTAACCATTCACGAATCTGCATGTCCTACATTTCGCCTGGAGCTCCTGTTATACAGCGCTTTGCCTCTCCATCTCTTTAGTCCAACAGATATTGAGCTGCTTAACTCAAGGACTAGCTTCTGAGATCTTTTTCTATGGCAACGTAATAGAATATTTGTCCAACACCAGATAAAGGGTTGATTCCGGCAGTTGGGGCAGCAATTGAGTCGGCCCTGCCCTGAAAGAGAAAAGATTCAGCCAGGGTTTGCCCAGAGAGAGGTGAGAATGTGGAACCCGCTCCAGCATGGAGTAGTTGAGGTGGGCGCCGCGGGAACTGGAGTGCATCATCTCCCCGGCCAATGTGATTTTGATTTAGGTCGATGGGCCTTGTTTGACGTTTTATTGAGTTGTAGTTAGGTGGCACACCAAAAGAGAGGAGTAGTTGAGGCAAATAGCGCAGATGCCTTTAAGGGGAAGCTAGCTAAGTACACGAGGGAGAAGGGAATAGAAGGATACGGTGATAGGCTGAGATGAAGTAGGGTGGGAGGAGGCTTGTGTGGAGCACAAACACCGGCATGGACCAGTTGGGCCGAATGGCCTGTTTCTGTGCTGTAAATTCGATGTAATTCTATGTAACAAGTAGCCAACATAACCTTGCTCCAAAGGTTTCTTTGCAAAGAACAAAGACATACTTGAAGTGTAGAGGAGAGCTTGGGCCAGAAGAGGGAAGCACGGTCTTACTGATCACTTGCAATATTTCCAACAACATTCCCTATAACAAGGAGCTGTTCAATCAATTAAATTCAATTCACTGGTACTTTCCTTTTTATTTCCCCTCTCTATCTCCAAAAAATATCGGGGTGATGCAACTTACAGCAGTTTTACTACCCATTCAGTGTGTGTCAGAGACCAGTGATTGTGATGTTGACCGGACCTCGTTGCATGCTCCGCAAATAATTAATGACAGGTATAATAAGTTAGTGCCAAGGAGTAAATGCCCAATTAAATCAATTATTACAACCTGGAGCAAGTTGAAATAAGTTAACCAGCCATTTTGCTCAGTGCTTTTGTGTGAAATGCTGCATTGTTCATCTAAAAACGCATGAACAAATACACGTTAAATGCAGAATAACAACAGAAAACGCCGGAAAAACTCAGCAGGCCAGGGCAGCATCCGTGGAGAGAGAAACGGAGTCAACGTTTCAGGTCGAAGACCCTTCGTCAGAACTGGAAAAAAGCAGGAAGAGGGATAGATTTTAAAGCAAGTGGGGGCTGGGAAAAGGGGGAGGGGATGAAAGAACAAAAGGGAAGGTCAGTGATAGGATAGAAAGCAGGAGCGAGTGAGAGACATTGAGAGACATTAAGAGATAGTCAAGGCGAGAGGAGGTGGTAATAGGACAGGTTAAGGATCAAAGGATGGCTCTAGATGGAGTGTGAATTGCGCTGGCAGAATGAAGGACAGCTGCCACGTGGGAGGGAAAAAAATATATATATGTGTGATAGGGACCAAGGTTATGATCTGAAATTACTGAGCTTCCGTGGAACAATGCAAGAGGCCGAGGACAGTGAGGTCAGAGTGGGAATGGGGCGGTGAATTAAAGTGAGAGGCCACCAGGAGCTCGGGGTCCTCCTTACGGACTGAACGGAGGTGTTCCGCAAAGCGGTCACCCAACGTTAAATGCAGATTGCCCCAGCCAGCTAATTTGTGGACTGGTTTGGTCATCGCTGCTGGACACCTCTGTCAGAAGACTTCCCACCATTGGCCTGAATGTGTAGTTATAATGGCTGGAAGTGGAGCTGATTTTGGCACAAAAACTTCCAGCTCGTGACCCTAGCGACCCTCGGTGTCACCCAATGCTCACGCACAACCACTGAAGCTCCTCAGCGTGTGAGTTGTGTTGATCCAAACCACATCTCGTCCTGAAGGAACGATATCATGGGATGTCACTTTACTATCGCTTTGGTGCGGCAGCTTTGGGTGTGCATCAGCGGGCAAATGTAGCAGTATAACTGGGGAGTCGGGTCTGCTATCCAACTCCCGACCACACTGATGCCAAGAGGTGTGAGGTCACCTCTAGTAGGTAGTCTCACATTGTTGGGCTTCACACCTTTATTCTTAATATGTTTTCGGTGTGGTATAACTCCAGTCCAGTGCGACGCCATTTTTTAAAAAGTGGCCAGGCTGTCCATTGGGCCCCTTGGAACTTTTTGAACCTATCTTTTAATATTAATAGAATGCAGAACCACACCCGTATAACTTTAAACTTGTGTTATAAAAACAGAAAATGCTGGAGATACTCAGCAGGTCAGGCAGCATCTGTGAGGAGAGAAACACAGAGTCAACGTTTCAGGTCGATGACCTTTCGTCAGAACTGGAAAAAAGCAGGAAATGGAACAGATTTTTAAACTTGTGTTGCCCATTAAGCAGAGCTTTACACTTGTGAACAAGCATGTATTGAAGTGCAACTAGCAGTATAACTCAGGTTTGCCAGCTGTTTATTGCTCTACCCTGAGAGCAGTAACTGTAGCACAATGACACCCATAGTCTTAAACATTGGCCCAGAAATTCGGGTTGGAGGCTTCTCGCGGGTGTAAGCCCCCGACCTGCACTTACCTAGCACGCTGGCCGTTGTGCTGTGGGCCCGCGTAGAATTGCGATCCTGGGCCTCCTCCAACTGCCGGCGCGCAGTGCTTGCGTATCCCAGGGGCGCAGTTAGTTCGATGCGTCCCCTGGGATCACGTGGGCCATGGAGAGCCAATGGTAGCAGGGAATGCTTCATTCATAAGTTTGACAGGAAGGGCTGTCAAACTTATAAATACTATAAGCCCCAAAACATCACTAAATCGTCAAATAAACTTTTTTTTAAATCACATTTTTAAAATAAACTATAAATTACATGAAATAACTATTTTAAACAATAATTTAAATTTTTGAAAAAAATAATTTTATTTTCTATTCAGTCAGTTACTGAGCCTTATACACCAGGAAGGTCTTCGATTCGATTCCTAGTTTGTGCTGAATTAGCTAGCCTCAGTTGAGGTGGCACTTAGGATATTACAATTGCATCAGCAGCCTTGCATTAGGGTGCAAAAACAATCAGAGAAGATAACAACTCCTGATGGCGGTGCAAGATCCTTAAAGAAAGAACTTTCATTTATATAGCACCTTTCACTTCCTCAGGATGTCCCAAAGCGGTTTCCAGCCAATGAAGCACTTTCGATGTGTAGACACTGCTGTAATGAAGGGAAATGTAGCAGCCAATCTGCATACAGCGAGGTCCCACAGACACCAATAAGATAAATGACGAGTTAATCTGTTTTAGATGTTGGTTGAGAGAGGATTCTCCACTCTTCTTCAAGTAGTGCTGTGGGATCTTTTACATCCAGTTGATAGGGCAGACAGGGCCCTGGTTTAACATCTCATCTGAATGATGGCACCTCCAACAGTGCAGCACTCTCTCAGTGCTACACTTTGCTGGAAGTGCACGTGTAGAGACAATGGGCAGGAATTTAACTCAGGAGTCGGGTTGGAGGCAGGACTACAACTTTCGGGGTTGTAGTCCCGCCTCCATCGAGATGCAGCCAATCCACATGATTTTAACTTGATTGACCTTGTTGAACCCGCCCAGCGGGCTCAGCAGGTCAATTAAGGGCCACCCGGCAACAGGTGATGTCACAGACTGAAATTTCACCTGTCAAGAGCTTTTGACAGATGAAATATCAGTGTTTCACAGATGTTTGAAGCTGTCAAACACTGACAGTCTTACTTCTAACCTGAGTCCTTCTACACAGACTCAGTTAGAAATCTCTCCTGCACAGTAAGCTGCAGGCTGTCACTTTTGACAGTTCATAGCCATTCTGCTTTCTGTGCCGGTGAGATTAGGAACTCCCGGAACCTAAAGGAAGGAAGGCTGAAAAGGTAAGAAAAGGTATGTAAAACTTATTTAATCACTTTAGACACACCAAACACACTTACCTTTGCACTCATGCACACATCACTCACCTGAACACCGACATCTCGACCCCTCCAAGTCCTTCATCCCGACGGTCCGCCTCCTCTAACTTGGCGTGGTTTGGAGCCGTCGGGAATCCCACACTTCAACATCAAAAATAGGGATTAGGCTAAAAACTGCCTGTTAACTAGCTGTTAACAGGCAGTTAATTGGCACTAATCCCCTTCCCGCCTCGGGTCGGCGGGTCCCAGTCCCAAAGGGTACCCGCCTCCTTTGAAACTTACGTGGAGGTGGGTTCTGGGCGGGATGGAGTCGGGACCCCCGAATTCGGGATTTTTGCCCCCCACACGCCTAAAAGCCCGCCTCACGGCACACTGAAAATCAACCCCAATGAGTGAGGCACAGAGTGGGCTCAGCTGTGTCCTTCGCATAACTGAGTAGCCTGTCAACACTGTCAAGGGTCATAAGTGAATAATGGTCACTTGGGTCAGATACTGGAGATGATTGCACACCAACAAGGGGTCAATACCTTCAGGAGAGGAGGGTGAGCCAAATTGGGCTTTATGAATTAAAACAGAAAATGCTGGAAACACTCAACAGGTCAGGCAGCATCTGTGGAGAGAGAAACAGAGTTAACATTTCAGGTCAATGACCCTTCATCAGAACTGGAAAAAACAGATTTTTAAGCAAGTGTAGGGGTAGGGAAAGGGAGGAGGGGAGGAAAGAACAAGGTTTGTGACAGGATGGAAGGCAGGAGAGATTAAAAGACAAAAGGGATGATGGTGCAAGGCAAAAGGAGATGGTAATGGGACAAGTTAAGAAACAAAAGATGACTCTAGATGAAGTGTAAATGGCAACGGCAGAGTGAAAGACAGCTGCCATGTGAGAGGGAAAAAAAAGGAAAAAAATATAATAAAATGATAGGGGCCGAGGTTATGGTCTGAAATTGTTGAACTCGATGTTGAGTCCAGAAGGCTGTAATGTGCCTAATCGAAAGATGAGGTGCTGTTCCTCGAGCTTACGTTGAGCTTCATTGGAACAGTGCAAGAGGCCGAGGACGGAGAGATCAGAGTGGGAGTGGAGCGGAGAATTAAAGTGACAGGCGATCAGAAGCTCGGAGTCATGCTTACAGACTGAACGGAGGTGTTCCGCAAAGCGGTCAACCAATCTGCATTTGATCTCCTCAATGTAGAGGAGGCCGCATCGTAATTAGCGAATACAGTATACTAAATTGCAAGAAGTACAAGTAAATCGCTGTTTCACCTGGAAGGAGTGTTTGGGGCCCTGGACGGTGGGAAGGGAGGAGGTAAAAGGGCAGGTGTTGCACGGGAAGGTGTCGTGGGAAGGGGAAGAGGTGATAGAGGAGTGGACCAGGGTGTCGCGGAGGGAGCGGTACCTTCAGAATGCTGAAAGGGGAGGTGAGGGGAAGATGTGTTTGGTGGTGGGCTCACGCTGGAGGTGGCGGAAATGGCGGAGGATGATCCGTTGAATGTGGAGGTTGGTGGGGTGAAAGGTGAGGACAAGGGGAACTCTATCGTGGTTCCGGGAGGGAGAGGAAGGGGTGAGAGCAGAAGTGCGGGAGATAGAACAGACACGGTCAAGGGCCGTGTCAACCACAGTAGAAGGGAATCCTCAGTTGAGGGAAAAGGAAGACATGTTGGAAGCACTGGTATGGAAGGTGGCATTGTCAGAGCAGATGCAGCGGAGACGGAGAAACTGGGAGAATGGAATAGAGTCCTTACAGGAAGCGGGGTGGGAGGAAGTGTAGTCCAGGTAGCTGTGGGTCAGTGGGCTTGTAGTGAATGTCAATAACCTATCCCCAGAGATGGAGACAGAGAAGTCGAGGAAGGGAACAAGTTCAGCCAGGCGGAGGAGGGTGGTGGTGGATGGGGACTGGTCGGGCCTCTGTTCAAAGAAGAAGCAGAGTGCCCGAAGGCCGTCCTGGTGGGGGATGAAGGTGTAGAGGGATTGTACATCCATGGTGAAAAGGAGGCGGTTGGGTCCAGGAAACTGTTAAAGTGGCGGAGGGCATCGGAAGAGTCGCGGATGTAGGTGGGAAGAACAAGGGGAGAAAAAATAGAGTTGAGATAGGAAGAGATAAGTTCCGTGGGGCAAGAACAGGCTGAAACAATGGGTCTACCAGGGCAGTCCTGTTTGTGGATCTTGGGATGGAGGTAGAAGCGGGCTGTGCGGGGTTGGGGGACTATGAGGTTGGCGGCCGTGGAGGGAAGATCTCCAGAGGAGATGAGATCAGTGACAGTCTTGGAAACGGTGGCTTGATGTTCAGTAGTGGGGTCATGGTCCAGGGGGAGGTAGGAGGAGGGGTCGGAGAGTTGGCATTCAGCCTCCGCTAGGTAGAGGTCGGTTCGCCAAATAACAACAGCACCATCCTTGTCAGCAGGTTTAATGACAATGTCGGGGTTGGATCTGAGAGAATGGAGTGCTGCAAGTTCAGAGGGAGGTAGGTTGGAGTGAGTGAAGGGAGCAGAGAAATTGAGACGGCCGATGTCACGCCGGCAGTTTGCAATGAAAAGATCTAGAGAGGTTAAGAGGCCAGAGGGAGGGGTCCAGGTAGAACGAGAATTCTGAAAGCGGAGAAAGGGTCAGCTGTGCGGGAGGAAGACTCCTGGCCGAAGAAGTGGGCACGGAGATGAAGGCGACGGAAAAAGAGCTCAGCATCGTGCCGAGCTTGAAATTCATTGAGGTGGGGGCGTAAGGAGATGAAGTTCAGGCCTTTGCTGAGCACTGATCGTTCGGGGTCGGAGAGGGGAAGGTCAGAGGGGATAGTGAAAACACGGCAGGGGGGTGAGATTGGAAGAAGGGATGGGGTCAGAAGAAAGTGAAGGGGAAGAAGGCTTCATGAATCTTTGTCCTAGTTCAGCCAACTGAACCTTTAACATCACTGGCCAGCCATGCTGTGATTAGCAGAGGCTGACACATTAGCCTGTCTGGCATCAATCACCTTGATTCCCATCATAATTCTGGAAGTGACAATATTAGTGGCGGCATCACAATAACCACTCTGAATCTTCAATCAGTGTCGTTACAGCTCTACTTCTAACTGTTGTTAGCAGTGCCACTAGAGTGTAAAATATGAGAGAGGAAGTAAAATGAGTTTCACGCCACCGTTTAATCTCGGGGTTTATGTAGCATCCATCACAGTGACAGTGTCACAATAATTGATCCTTCATTATGCACATCAGTGAGCATCGACGGCTGTTAACAAATGAAAAAAGACGCACAGCAAAATGAAATAATTCCCCTAACGTTCAGCGTACATTAAAAATATCAGAGGCGCTGTTCTGAGTTTAGGATTTTTATAGAATCGGTTATTCTCTCTACGAATTCACAGCCATTCCTGTACGCAGACCTTGGGCTCGATTCCTGCCACGCTGAAAACCGGGAGGGTCAGCAGTTGAAAACTTTAAATGCATGAAGTTCCCACCTGTTGGCTGTCACAGACTCGCCCGACTTGATTTTCGAACGAGCAAGTTGTTGTTAATCTGACCTGGAAACTCTCCAAAAGTGTCTTTCCTGGCAAGAGCAAGAATTGACTCGTTAGCGTACATCGAGACAAAGGGCTGGATTTTCATTGAGGAGGCGGGTAGGAGGCGGGACTACAACTTTTGGGTTTGTAGTCCCGCCTCCATCGAGTTCTAGCCAACCCACGTGATTTTGACTTGATTGACCTTGTTGAGCCCGCCCAGTGGGCTCAGCAGGCCAATTAAGGGCCACCCGGCAACAGGTGACATCACAGATTGACATTTCATCTGTCAAGACCTTTTGACAGATGAAATATCAGCGTTTCACAGCTGTTTGAAGCTGTCAAACACTGACAATCTGTACTCCAGGTTAATTCTTTCCTCTCAGGATGATTTAGAGATCTCCCCGGAACAGAAAGCAGAGGCTGCAGATTTTGACAGCTGGCGGCCATTCTGCTTTCTGTGCCGGTGAGATGAGGGACTCCCGAGACCTGAAGGAAGGAAGGCTGTAAAGGTTAGTAGAACTTCTTTAAACACTTTACACAGACCAAACACACTTACCTCTGCACTCATGCACCCATCACTCACCTGAACACCGGACATCTCGACCCCTCCAAGCCCTTCATCCCGACGGCCCGCCTCGCTAACTTGGCGTGGTTTGGAGCTGTCGGGAATCCCACATTCCAGCAATGAAAATAGGGATTAGGCTAAAAGCTGCCTGTTAACTACCTGTTAACAGGCAGTTAATTGGCACTAATCCCCTTCCCGCCTCGGGGAGGCGGGTCCCAGTGCGGGGCGGGTACCCGCCTCCTTTGAAACTGGCATGGAGGCGGCTTGGAGCCGGGATGGGTTCGTGCCCCCCCGATTTCGGGATTTTAACCCCCCACATGCCTCCAATCCCGACTCCATGGCCCAATGAAAATCCAGCCCAAAGTGTTCAAAAATACAACTTGGTAAAACATTGGAACACATCATTCTACAGGCGCTAAGATATGTTCCTGAATTCATAGCTTTATAACATTTTACAGATGAACACAAACAAGGAGCCACTTAGGATACAGGAATAATTTGCTGTTTACTGAAGCAGCCATTAGCAATTCAAGACAGTGGCCACAATCTGAATTTCATTTTGAAACTGTCACAAGGAAATCCATGCGTTTGTGACCGACACTTTGAAGCAATTTTAATCTCACAGAGGGTTTCAGATGCTGCTCAGTGAGAGACGCTAATGCTCAAGCTTCAATGTCAGGGTAAGACATCATCCAAAACACTGCTTTCAAATATATCATAGTACATATTTTCTTTGTCAATTTTCGCCCACCCCACTCCCAAAAGTGCTGACTGGTGCTGGGATATGTTGCTATGGGTGCCAGCATCCCTTGGGTACCTCTGTCAAATTTATCTTGCGAGCACATGCTTTGAGTGTCAGCAGGCTATTTGACTATGGAAGCCTGCACTGTTGACCCCAATCCTGTCCTCACCTCTGGTGACCTCACCTGGGTCAGTCATGGGAACACTACAATTGCCCTCAGTATCCTTGGGCTGAGGAGGGGTGATAAAATCAGCCAGGGATCTCATTTGGCTGTCAGTGGGTAGCACCCTCGCCTCTGAGTCTGAAGGTTGTGGGATCAAGTCCCCACTCCAGAGATTTGAGCGCAAAATCTAGGCTGACACTCCAGTGCAGTACTGAGGGAGTGCTGCACTGCCTGAGATGCTGTCTTTCAGATGAGATGTTAAACCGAGGCCCCATCTGCCCTCTCAAGTGGACGTAAAAGATCCCATGGCACTATTTGAAGAAGAGCAGGGGGAGTTCACCCCGCTGTCCTGGCCAATATTTATCCCCCAACCAACAGCAGCCAACGTTCGAACAATCGGTGCTGGAGAGACCGTACGTGTGATGGACAGGCTCAGGCTTAGCTGTAATAGTCTTCATGGTCAAATAGCTGTCTCACTCAACCATGAAGAGTGAGCACTTGTGCTGGACAGCAGAGGCTACAGTGGAACCGTTCACCAGCGCGGTGCAATGTCTTTAGGTGAGGAGGGGAGAAAATGATGGCTGCGCGCTCAACAAACTTGCTTCATCTACAAATCACAACGAATGACTAACTGTAATTAAAGGCCAATTTTAACTCCCGGGCGGGAGTCTTCGGCGGGGTTCCTGCAGCTTTTAACTGGTCCTCGCCTGCTTGGGGCAGAAATCAGCAGCTGGGGATGGTGGGGTGCCGGCCAATTAACAGGAAGCGGGTCTGATGACATCATCTGGTGACACATCATCTGTCGGTTTCCTTAAAGGGACCACGCACAATTTTATTTTGACCGTTGATTTCTCAGTGTTTGACAGCATTGAGGTGCTGCAAACATTGACAATCACTGCACAAAGGTGACCTCTTGCGGGTGGTCCAGATGCTACGGGCTGGTGCTGAGAGAAGGCTGCCAGCAGCAAGGTAGGTCCGGAATGGCGGTGGAGAGGAGTTGTGAGCGGGGGAGGCTTTGCAAGGGTCTTGCGGTTGCACGGGGGAGTGGGGGTGGGGGGGGAAGGGGAGCTTGGGGCAGCAGAGCCTTGGCCCTCCCTTACGCTGCCCACAGGAGCACTGCTGCTCCTCATGGCAACTCGAAGGAAAGTTCTTTTGAACTCTTGGAGGACCTCAGTGGCTTCGTAACCCACCATGGGAGCCTGATTCCCATTCATTAATGAGGCTCATCCCCCCCCCCCACCCCCCCCGGCCAAAACCAGTGGTGCTAAAAAAGGGAATTGGCGAGAAGGGTGCGGGATATGGAACTGCTCTGTTTAAACTGCTCCCCGCCCCCTTTCTGCGAATCGTGGAAGAGTTAAAATTCGCCCGCTACGGTTAAACTTTTAGACTGGATTGATCGGCTTTGGATTGAACAAGTTACAAACAGCACAAAGCTTAAAGCAACATCAGAGCAATCACCCTAATTGAGCGCAGATCAATGAAGTGAATTTAGCAGTTGAGAGGAAATGTATTTATTCACACCTTGTTTGAAGGCAGACAGTATTAGTACCACAGGAGTTATTGAAGATTCCTAATGGGAGCTATCTCTGACATTTACAGGGTAACATCATGAGAACAGAGGCATTGCATGCAGGAGGCCAAGGTTAGAATAGTTTCTCAATCAATTTTGAGTGATTTTTTGTATGGAGGGATTTATCGTAATTTTAGGCTGCGATTTTATTGATGGAGACGGGTTGGGTGCGGGTCAGGTGGTTTCCAGATTCCGGTCCCGCCCCCCAGCTGCATCCGCTCCACAGACGTGATTTTCCCTTGATTGACCTTGTTAAACCCGCCCTGCGGGTTTGCCGGCCAATTAACAGGAAGCAGGTCTGATTACATCATTTGATGATGCATCGTCTGCCGGTTTCCTTAAAGGGACCACGCACAATTTTATTTTGACAGTTGATTTCTCAGTGTTTTACACCATTGAGGTGCTGAAAACACTGACAATCACTGCACAAAGGTCACCTCTTGCACCCAGGCTCTCCTGTGCAGTAGGGGGGCTCTCCCGTGCAGTAGGGGGGCTCTCACGTGTAGTAGGGGGGCTCTCCCGTGCAGTAGGGGGGCTCTCCCGTGCAGTAGGGGGGATCTCCCGTGCAGTAGGGGGGATCTCCCGTGCAGTAGGGGGGCTCTCCCGTGCATTAGGGGGATCTCCTGTGCAGTAGGGGGGCTCTCCCGTGCAGTAGGGGGCTCTCCCATGCAGTAGGGAGCTCTCCAGTGCAGTAGGGAGCTCTCCAGTGCAGTAGGCGGATCTCCAGTGCAGTAGGGGGCTCTCCCCTGGGGCTGAGGCACATTGTTAGGGCAGAGCAGAGATACCTTTACCTCCAATGGAGACTTTGCCCAATGACTCCTGCCACACACATAAATGGAGTCTTCATGAGGTGCAACATGCAGAAGTGGATGGTACCATGGCAGGAAGCTCAAGTGTGAGGCAGGTCACATTTAAGAAAAAAACAAACTGCTAGGTAATAAAAGCAAAATAATGCGGATGCTGGAATTCTGAAATAAAAGCAGAAAATGTTGGAAAACACTCAGCTGGTCAGGCAGCCTCTGCGGAGAAAGAAACAGAGTTAACGTTTCAGCTCGAATGACCTTTCCTGCTGATCAGGTCATTAATCCTGCGGCTCTAACACAATCGAGGCTGGTTCTAAGCTGGGAGTGCCTGGTGTGAGCCTGATGTGAAACGAGACAGTGGTCCATTTCTTACACAAACACCCCTCATCTTGACGAGCACAGGAATGACCAGAAATAAAGAAAGGAGATGGAAGCGACTGACACACTCCTGTAATTAAATTTCACAGTTACTGCGAGGCATCGGAAATATCACTGCAGCAAACCGTAGGTGCAAAGTAGAAGTTGGAATTGGTTCCTGGACACAACCCTTTCTGCATCACAGCAATTTACTGCAAAGGCTAGCCTATCCTTGGCCTATATACACAGGACCACCAAGAAGGCTAAATCATTTATTATGCAACCTATATACGCATCAAAAAGAAAGGAGTTCGCTGCAGCATCCAATGGTAATTTGCTCCAGGCCTCCTGATTCAACCTTGCTGCTCAAAGCATCAGTCTGAAGAGTCTCGACAGTTGTCAGGGCGGAAACGTGCACAGACTGCGGAATGCCAAAAGCCATTCCCAAGTGCACACATAGCTTCTAAGACTCACTGCAAGCAACAAACACGTTATATAACAAGGCCTTTCGAGTGCTACCTCTCTAGTGCGGCCCTGAGCTTGCCAGCCTTAGCTTTGTTTCACCCATTGCCTAACTGATGTTATAAATTCTGGGTCCGGTTCCAAAAGAGTGCTCTGGAGGTCGGCCCACTTGGTGTTTTGGGAGGCCCTCTGTATTGCGATGGCTGCCAGTCCACTTTGTTCATTCTCTGTGACACACCAGACACAGACTCGTAGAGTCTTCATTCCTGAAAGAGGTTAGTTGGCATCGCCTGAGCTTTCTTACAAAGCCTCCTGCCACTTTCATTATCTAATCATTAACAGAATGCTGCCTGAATTGATTGTGTGCTAAAGACCTTGAGACAGTGGCTTGTCTTGGTTGATAATGATGTTTTGAAAAGGCAACAGCGTATCGGAATCTGTCAATATGCAGAAAACTGATTGGTTGCCATGAATTGAAGATGATGGACAGTCAGGCATCAAGCTTAATTCTGCAGCATTTCTGATGCAAAATTTCTGCCTCGACAGGAGTTTTCGGAGCACAAGAAGGTGCAGAAAAAAAGAATAATGAACTTGCATTAGTATAGCGCCTTTCACGTCCTCCGGACATCCCAAAGCACTTTACAGCCAATGAAGTACTTTTGAAATGTTTTCACTGTTGTAATGTAGAAAACACAATGGTCATGTTTGTGCACAGCAAGCTCCCACAAATAGCATTGAGATGAATGACCACGTGATCTATTTTTGGTGGTGTTGGTTGAAGGAAGAATATTGGCCAGGACACCGGGGAGAAGTCCCGTGCTCTACTTCGAGACAGTACTGTCGGATCTTTTGTGTCCACCTGAGAGGGGAGACGGGGCCTCGGTTTAATGTCTCATCCGAAAGACGGCACCTCCGACAGTGCAGCACTCCCTCAGTACTCAGTGTCAGCCTGGATTTGGTGCTCAAGTATCAAGTGGTTTTAAACTTTAAGCAAGCTATTCCTTTTTTTCATTGAATCTTAGATGATGATGATTCTACAATGAACTCTATAACAAGATTAGATAAGAACTTTACACAGATGTGGTCTATAGGCTTGAAACAGATACGCGACCCACAGTCCGTAATATCGGGTAAAGAAAGATAAACCTGTAAGTCGGTCATAAGTGATGAATTATGCTCCGTTATCGAAGTGAGGGGAAGGTTATTTTGCATTCAGTGCACTGTAGTTATGTGCCATGCCAGTGATGCAGAGTAAAAGGTGCAGCTCAGTGCACTTTATGTTAGATCCCACCGAGTTACTGCACCTATAAATGTCCTAGATTCCTATAAAAGTTACGTGTGCAATTTTATAGGCAGGCCTTTGTTTACATTAAGTGCAATACATAAAAATGTTCCACACTACACTGCACCACGTTAAGTGCAAGTCTTTTTTCCTCAAATCTTCCGGCTGTCACAGAAATATCCCAAGCAAACAAATAATTGAAAAGGTAAACTCTGCGTTCCTCTAACTCTGGCCTCTTGCACATTTCCCGTTTCCTTCACTCCACCATTGGCGGCCGTGCCTTCAGCTGCCTGGGCCTCAAGCTCTGGAATTCCCTCCCTAAACCTCTCCGCCTCTCTCTTTCCTCCTTTGAGATGCTCCTTAAAATCTACCTCTTTGACCAAGCTTTTGGTCACCTGTCCTAATATTTCCTTCTTTGGCTCGGTGTCAAATTTTGTCCGATTACACTCCTGTAAGAACAGAAGAATTTGGGACGTTTTACTACGTTAAAGGCGCTCTATAAATGAATGTTGTCGTTGTTGCAAATATTGGAGTAGAAATTTGTCTCGGGTGATTGCGCAAACTGAGCAGCATCGCATCGACCGCCTGTTATGCGCCCCGCCCGATATTCCATTCTATCGACTGCAGTGGAACTGAATATTACATGGGGCGTATAATGGGCAACCAATGTGATACCACCCAAGACAAATTTCTGCTCCAATTTGTCGAGCAATATAATGGTAAATGCGTTGGGTCATCAATTTTAATTTCATTTTTTGAATTTTGTGCAGATTGAGCTGGGGGGATGTTAGTGCTGGGGAATGAAACACTTTCCCATTTCAGACATGCAATGTTAGGCACAAGCACCCCCAGCTCAGGCACAGCTTGCTGTGACGCAAGGGAGGCAACATCTCTGGGTCATTCCTGGATGACCCCTGGTGATCTGGGCCAGGGGATTGTGTCCTATAAAGGCGGAGGGGGTCACTGAGTCAGGTTTAGATTAATAGTTGAGTAGAAACCAGAACACTTCTACACTGTGCAGACGATCTTTCTCCCAATAGTTCAGTTGATTACTGCATTGCCCAGTTGGAACTGAACTACAAGGGTTTGTCGTTCAATCCCTGGTCTGTAAATCATAAAGCTATTCTCAGCCATCAATGTGCCTGATGTAAGAAAACTACTAGGCACTTGGTCTAAGCGTTAAACAAAGCTTTAATCAACTGTTTTACAACATGGAGGTCTAGTTGTGTCCTTCACTAGTTCCTGTTAAGAATGTCCTGCACAAGCTGGGCCCGTGCCCGAGTATTTATACTCTCCCTGGACAGTGCCACCCGCAGGCTGCTCAGTATTGCTTCATAAGTCATTCTTTCATGAATGACTGATTCATGTCAGTGCCTCTATCCAATTTCCAATCTACAACAGTAATCACCCTCCCGCTGTATCAGCTATCCTATTGTGTCAAACTAGGGACATTTTTGTGCCTGAGCCTGTCCCCCTCCCCACTAAGATCTGCACTGAGACTGTTCAAAGGCTTTGGGAACTGCAAGAATAGGGCAAGCAATGGAGATCAGTGAGGACCACTACACAAAGCAACTCAGAAACTATTTTATTTGGATTCTATCTGGATTACTCGTCCAGTAACATAACCACTACACCACACACAATACAAAAGCAAAATACTGCAGATGCTGGAAATCTGAAATAAAAACAAAAAATGCCGAAAACACTCAGCAGGTCAGGCAGCATCTGTGGAGAGAGAAAAACAGAGTTAACGTTTCAGGTCGATGACCCTTCGTCAGAACTGGAAAAAGCTGGAGATTGAACAGGTTTTTAAGCAAGTGCAGGGGCCCACTGCACCTCCCAATCCTTTACACATGGGAACACACACAGCGCCACACAGTAACACAACTGGTCTGATTTCCCCCTCCCTCCCCAATGGAGGCAAGTTCCTTAATTAAGCCATGATGTTGTGGGGAATTGCTGAGCAGAGGCTCGCCATGTGCCCATCCCAGCCCAGCCCACACTCATATCCCCCCACCCTCCGAACACCTGCATCAGAGAAGCAATGGGAGAAGCAGGGACCTGCCAATCCCTCTCAGTGGCATAGAATCATAGAATAGTACAGCACAGAAGGAGGCCATTCAGCCCATCGAGTCTGCGCCGACCCTTTCGAAGAGCAATCCAGTTAGTCCCATATCCCTGAAATTTTTTTCTCCTTCAA
This sequence comes from Somniosus microcephalus, assembly GCF_052327205.1. NCBI lineage: Eukaryota > Metazoa > Chordata > Chondrichthyes > Squaliformes > Somniosidae > Somniosus > Somniosus microcephalus. The sequence goes on from NC_141013.1 coordinate 9,647,896, forward strand.
GTATTTATCCAATTCCCTTTTGAAGGCTACTATTGAATCTGCCTCCACCACCCTATCAGGCAGCGCATTCCAAATCCTAACCACTCATTGCGTCAGAAAGTTTTTCCTCATGTCACCTCTGGTTCTTTTGCCAATCACCTTAAATCTGTGCCCTCTGGTTATTGTCACTTCTGGCAGGTGGGCTACTGAGATTAGGAAGGGAAGAAAAAAACGGGAGCAACAAATTAGAAGACAACAAACCGTCAAGAAGGAATGACATTTTTCGAGAGGACTGATGTTTACACCTCAGTCAGAAAATTGTTCAGATGTGGTGGTGACAACCATGTAGGGGGGTAACAGCTCTGGGTCATTCCTGGATGACCCCGTTTGATCTGGACCAGAGGATTGTCTCCTTTAAAGGCAGAGGGGGTCATTGAGTCAGGTTTAGATTACTAATAGTTGAGTAGAAAGCAGAACACTTCAACAATGTGCAGACAATATTTCTCCCAATAGTCCAATTGGAATTGAACTCAAATGGTTCGTTGTTCAATCCCTGGTCTGTAAATCATAAAGCTATTCTCAGCCAGGGTGGTGATAGGGGTACTGAAATTGAGTTCAGTACCCAGGGCCAGGGGGTGTTGAAAGGTAATTCTGCATTCCCACTCCTGACTGCGGCAGTGTGTGAGATGCATGGGCATCAGGGCAGGGCAGAGCCGTGATGCCTCGCCTTGTTGAGTAGCATGCCGGCATTCAATTACTGGGCTGACACTTGCATGAAGATTGGCCACTTGAGCAAGGTACCATTGGGCTACCTGGAAATGGACTCCAGTCCAAGTCAGCACCTTCAGGAGTTTATACAGGGCCTTGGTGAGACCACACCTGGAGTACTGTGCACAGTTTTGGTCTCCTTATCTAAAGAAGGATATACCTGCCTTGGAGGCGGTGCAACAAAGGTTCACTAGATTGATTCCTGGGATGAGAGGGCTGTCCTATGATGAGAGATTGTGTAGAATGGGCCGATACTCTCTGGAGTTTAGAAGGATGAGAGGTGATCTCATTGAAACATACAAGATTCTGAAGGGGATTGACAGGGTAGATGCTGAGAGGTTGTTTCCCCTGGCTGGAGTGTCTAGAACTTGGGGCATAGTCTCAGGATAAGGGGTCGGCCATTTAAGACTGAGATGAGGAGGAATTTCTTCACTCAGAGGGTGGTGAATCTTTGGAATTCTCTGCCCCAGAGGGCTGTGGAGGCTCAGTCGTTGAGTATATTCAAGACAGAGATCGATAGATTTTTGGACTCTAGGGGAATCAAGGGATATGGAGATTGGGCGGGAAAGTGGAGTTGAGGTCAATGATCAGCCATGATCTTATTGAATGGCGGAGCAGGCTCGAGGGGCCGTATGGCCGACTCCTGCTCCTATTTCTTATGTTCTATGTTCTTATGAGGACAAAGCTCAGATGGAGACAGAAACAATGTTCAGAAGTGGTGCAACAATATCCAATTTAATGTATCTCAGAGACTCAGAGAATCATACAGCACAGAAGGAGACCATTCGGCTCATCGTGCCTGTACTGGCTCTTTGAAGGAGCTCTCCAATTAGTCGCACGCCCCCTGCTCTTTCCCAATAGCCCTATCATTTTTTTTCCTTTTCAAGTATTTATCCAATTTCCTTTTGAAAGTCACTGTAGAATTTGCTTCTACTGCCCTTTCGGACAGTGCATTCCAGATCACAACAACTTGCTGCATAAAAATAAATTCTCTTCATCTCCCCCCGGTTCTTTTGCCAAGTTAAAACTGCTTGTCTTGTCTTAACTGCATCAGTCTGTACAGAGCGGGGATGTATATATTTCTAATTTCTGCCTGCGCAATGCATTCATCCACCTGAATGCTCCATAAAAATAGAGATACAGAAATAAATCTGAAAGCTTGCTGTAGAGAATGATGGAAAGGGATGGGGAAAAATAAAATCTCAAACACATAGTTATCAAAATGGCAACCTCTTTATCATTCTGAAAAATGGCATCTAAAATGTCACGGTGTCAACTCGTAAGTGGCAACAGTACACACAAATTGTAAGTCCAGCAACTCATAGATGTATTGATCCAGGTGAGTGATGTTGGGTCAGAATGTAGTGTAGATGATCTTTCAGGTCATTCATAGAATTATACAGCACAGGAGGAGGCCATTCGGCCCATCGTGCCTGTGCCGGCTCTTTGAAAGAGCTCTCCAATTAGTCCCACTCTGTAGTGTATGTGCCTTTAAGAGCCCCATATGTGCTGTAATGTCGGTAATGGCCACTCGGGCTATATAAGCCTGTATATTCTGTTATATCCGTTAGTACCCCTCCAGACTTTGCTTAATAAACACCTATGAACCAACTCCTGTCTTCAGTGTCTCTATCAACACACGGACACTACAGTGGCGACGAAGTGGAAACGGACTTACCTGCAATTCGGCAGCACCTCAAGGACATCGATTCCTCGGGCGTCCAGAAGACTCAGGAAAGTGAAAGAAGCTGTGGTTTCATCAGCTGGCCAAGCTGGTGGCAGGTACTGCGCTAATCCTTCCTGGGCGTCAGGCTGGGGCTCCAGCGGCTGGCTCTACAGCTGAGACAGGCAGCGAAATCGGAGGCAAGCAATAACGGACTGGGAGGGAGCACTCGGGAGACGGCCGGCGCGGCAAGCAGGTCAGCGTTTCAGACCTGGAGAAAAAGTCCGGCGGGAACGAGTCTCTAACTGTAAATAAATAAAAAGAAAAAAGAACGGAAACCGCGGGAAGCAGCGTTGTCATCGGCAGCAGCGGCGGGAAAGCGCCATATCTTTTCTGCAGAAAAGAAAGAAAAGCGCGGGAAGCGCCATATCTTTTCTAAGATGTCTAATTTTGGCAACATTGATGCTTTTGATAACGAGATAGAGGATTGGACCACATATGTGGAAAGAGTGGAGGTATATTGCACCGCAAATGGAATAGAAGATGAAAAAAAAGCTTCAGTACTTCTGGATCTAATGGGCGCAAAGACATACAAGCTGTTACAAAACGTAATCACTCCAGCCGAACCGATGGACAAGAATTTTAAGGAGATTGTTGATACCCTACACTGCCAATTCGAGGCAGGACTGGCAGATTCTCTGCGAGACAAATTCGTCTGAGGTCTCCTAAGTGTAGGAACACAAAAAAGGCTATTTTCTGAGAAAGATTTAACACTGAACAAGGCTTTCAGTGCAAGAGGAGCTGCAGAGATACAGCAAAGGCCACAGGACTTCGGCACCCATGAAATGACACGGGGTTTCGAGAGATGTTATCGCTGCGGCAGATCCACCCATGACCAGAGGGACTGCTGGTTCAAGGACAAAGCATGCAGACAATGCGGAAAGATGGGACACATTATACGTGTGTGCCGATCTGGGAACAACAAATCCACTAACAGGAAAAGAATCAATAAGGAAAAGCACGGAAAGGTACAAATGATGACGGACAGTAGCTCCGAAGACCAGAAGAGCGATAGCGACTCCGGGAACAAGAGACTAAGCTCTCTCAAATTACATAATGTAATTGCCAAAGATGATTACCAAACCATTTGGGTTACCCTCACGATAGCAGGGTCCCCAGTTAAAATGGAGCCAGATACAGGATCAGCTCTAACCGTAATAAATCGACGGGATTACGAGAGGCTATTTTCGCATATACCTCTAAAAGACACATCCATTATCTTAAAAACATATACGGGGCAGAAAGTATACCCCAAAGGAAAAATAAGGGTGCCTGTTGTATACAACGGCAAAGAAATACAAAAGTTGTATTTATACATTCTACAAGATGGTGGTCCACCGTTGTTGGGACGTGAATGGATCAGGAAAATACGTTTAGACTGGCACTCCATTCAGGCACTGACGGTGACCAATAAGGAAAAAAATGATGATGACGTCATACCTGAACGATTAAAAGACATCTTGGCCAACGCCAAGGAAGTGTTTCAAGAGAAACTAGGAACCTTGAAAGGCATCACCGCCTCAATAAAAGTGGAAGATGCAGCAATTCCCAAGCTTTTTAAGGCAAGACCGGTGCCATACGCAATTCGTCCAGCAGTCGAGGCAGAGCTGGAGAATTTGGAAAAGGCAGGCGTATTATCTAAAATAGATTGGAGCGAGTGGGCAACACCCATCGTCCCAGTCATGAAGAAAGCATTAAAGAATGATAAATCTGAAGAACAGAGAAAAATTCGCATCTGTGGAGACTTCAAGGTAACTGTAAACCCGGTCCTTCACACGGTACAGTATCCTCTTCCGAGGATAGAAGATATTTTCGCCTCACTATCTGGAGGGAAACGTTTCACCAAAATTGACTTGGCACAGGCATATCTACAGATGGAGGTTGAAGAGGCCTCTAAAAAATATCTCACGATAAATACACACAAAGGTCTGTACCAGTACAATCGACTGGTTTTCGGAGTAGCATCCGCTCTAGCTATCTGGCAAAGAGCTATGGAGCAAGTCCTCCAAGGGATTCCGGGGACTCAATGCTACCTAGACGACATCCTTGTAACAGGAGAAAACGACAACGAGCACCTTGCCAATTTAGAGCAGGTGCTCACTAGGCTGAGAGAACGGGGCCTACGAGCAAATCGCCCCAAGTGCGAATTTTTCCAAAATCAAATATCATATTGTGGCCACATAATAAATAAGGAAGGGTTGCATAAGTCACCTGAAAAAATTGAAGCAGTCATAAAAGCCCCAGCACCTGAAAATGTTTCACAATTAAGGTCGTTCCTGGGATTAATAAATTACTATCATAAATTTTTGCCGAACTTATCAACTCTTCTACACCCTCTTAATGAACTGCTACAAACAGGAGTAATTTGGAAATGGAACGAAGACTGCAAACGTGCCTTCCATAAATGCAAAGACTTAATCACATCCAAAGAAGTTTTGGCTCATTACAACCCATCACTGCCAATCAGACTGGCGTGCGATGCATCCCCTTACGGCATAGGAGCAGTATTATCGCATAAATTCCCTGATGGCTCGGAACGGCCGATAGCTTTTGCGTCACGCTCATTGAACTCAGCTGAGCGTAACTATGCCCAAATCGACAGGGAAGCACTCAGCCTGGTATGGGGAGTGAAGAAATTCAACCATTACCTACGCGGACAAAAATTTACCCTGTTGACTGACCATCCACCCCTCATCTCCATATTCAACCCTAAAAAGGGTGTTCCCATTATGACAGCGCAAAGGCTACAGAGGTGGTCCCTTTTTCTAGGGGCACACCAATACAACATAGAATACAAAGGATCGAAACAGCATGGGAATGCTGATGGTTTATCGCGCCTACCGTTGCCAACGGTAGAAGAGGCACCTACAGTAGACCCAGTGGAGATGTTCCACTCTACCATAGTGGAATGTCTACCAGTAACAAATTTTGCCATTGAAAGGGAAACGAGAAATGACCCAACTCTCTCATGGGTCTACGATTTAACAGTGAAGGGATGGCCAGCACATGGCGAACCACTGTTGCCAGCATTCTTGCAAAGAAGAGAACAGCTGTCAGTGTGCCGAGGAACCTTGATGTGTGGATCCAGAGTGGTGATTCCACCCAAACTCCAGGATAAAGTGCTAAAGGAGCTTCACGAGGGGCATCTGGGTGGAGTGAAAATGAAGAACCTAGCCAGGGCGTTTGTATGGTGGCCAGGTATCGATGGAGACATCGAAGAAATGACCAAGAGCTGCCTAGGATGCCAGAAGGTCCAAAACGCTCCACCACAAGCCCCTCTACATCCATGGGAGTGGCCCTCATCTCCCTGGCAAAGGGTACACATTGACTTTGCTGGTCCATTTATGGACTCAGTGTTCTTAATCACGGTTGATGCACACTCCAAGTGGCCGGAGGTAATAAAGATGTCCTCCACCACCACGGAAAAAACCATCACAGTATTAAGGACCATATTTGCCAGGAATGGGCTGCTGGAACAGATCTGTTCTGATAATGGACCGCAATTTGTGTCCGAAGAATTCAGGAAGTTCTTAAAAAACAATGGGGTTAAGCACTACACGTCCGCCCCATACCATCCCGCCACCAATGGATTGGCTGAAAGGTTTGTCCAGACCTTCAAGAAGGCCATAAAGGCCATGGGTAATGAAGACATAAAACTTCAGCACAAGGTGGATAACTTCTTGTTCGCATACCGGAACGCAACACATATGGTTACCAACCAAACTCCCGCCATGATGTTCTTCAATAGAAACCTAAGATGCCGGCTGGATTTGGTCAAGCCCAACATCAGAAGGGACGTGGAGAACCGGCAGTTTCAAGGCATGAATGAAAGGCCAACTAGAACCTTCCAGATAGGTCAACAAGTTTTGGCCCGGGACTACCGTACCGAGAAATGGCAGCCTGGAACTATCTGCACACGACTAGGACCACTGATGTATACCGTGGACATCGGAGAAAGCATAATAAGGCGCCATACTGACCAAATCATAGAGTCATCCGAAAAGGGACAACCTACACCACAACTCTATACGCCAAACGATGAAGTAGAGATACCCATATCTACCTCCGATCCGGTGATACTGGAACCCGATGAACCCGACACTGGCATTCAAGCCGAATCAGCCTTGCCACAAGAACCTACTACACCACCAGAAACTACTACACCACCGAGGCGTTATCCGGACCGAGTCAGGAAGCCTCCAGAGAGACTGACTTATAATTAATTAACTACAGCAATGTGTATATTATTTTTCTTATAACATGTAATTAATAATTACTTAAAATATGATGTACTAGTTAGCTAAAAGGGGAGGAATTGTAGTGTATGTGCCTTTAAGAGCCCCATATGTGCTGTAATGCCGGTAATGGCCACTCGGGCTATATAAGCCTGTATATTGTGTTATATCCGTTAGTACCCCTCCAGACTTTGCTTAATAAACACCTATGAACCAACTCCTGTCTTCAGTGTCTCTATCAACACACGGACACTACACACTCCCCCCTGCTCTTCCCCCGTAGCCCTGCAAATCTTTTCTTTTCAATATTTCTCCAATTCCCTTTTGAAAGTTACTATTGAATCTGCTTCCACTGCCCTTTCAGGCAGCGCGTTACAACTCGCTGTGTAAAAAAAATTCTTCTCATCTGCCCCCTGGCTTTTTTGCCAATTTTCTTCAATCTGTGTCCTCTGGTTACTGTGGTTATATTCATTTCTATTTTCTGGTGAATTTTCTGCTTATTGATGCGAAGGATCTCGGAGTTGTGGAACGATGTCATCCAGACATTGAGACGCGGGTGATCATTTCCTCCGTTGTTTTAAGCTGCTTTAATATTACGTGAGACTTGCACTAATGTCGCTGGCTCTTGATGCAAGGGTCTGGTACAGTCAGTGGCAACCCCAAAGCAAACTTGCTGGATTGGCTAAGTCCAGTTACTAGGAAGACTCAGCCTCGCTAAGACTGAGAGAAACCCAATGTAAAATCAACTGAAATAACAACAGAAAATGCTGGAAAAACTCAGCGGGCCAGGCAACATCCGTGGAGAGAAAATAGAGTCAACGTTTCGGGTCAAACCCTTTGTCAAGACTGAAGAAGCACAGGAAATGAAATAGATTAAAAGGCCAGGCTGGGAGAGAACAAAAGAGAAGTGAAGAGACATTAAGAGGTATTCAAAATGAGACGGGATGGTGATAGGACTAGTGGAGACAAAAGACGGCTCTAGATTAGATGTGAAATGCGCTGGCAGAATGGGAGACAGCGGCAGTATTTTGCTATCGTAAAAGCAGCTGTGCAGTTTGAAGTAACATTTCAGTTTGTCCCCTGCACCAGTGGTGTCCAAGAGGCAGATACTGGCCCAATGCAACCCCACGAACTTCTTTGATCCATCTCCTGCCTGGTCCCTTCTCCTTTATATTTGTAGGCAAAACATCTTCAAACTGTTTCAAGGTCCTGGGCGTAGAGGACCAGAGAAGGTTGCTCCCCGATTGGTGGATTTTGACCAGTCAGGGAGCAGACTTTACCAGACTTCCAGACCCGGTGATGCAGTTTCTCCCACTCCCTGTGGCCGCAGCCAGTTCTCTCCCACAACCCTGTATTCACAGAGGAAATGCTTTTTGAAGCAGGAATTATATTCTTGAAAATATTAGAATCTTTCTAAGGATACACAGTGACCTGAAAGTGGGAGAGAGAAGCAGAGGACAGTGAGACGGAAGGGAGAGATGTGAGAGAGAGAGAGAGAGGACAGAGACAGAGACAGGGACAGAGACAAGAGAGAGAGACAGAGACAAGAGAGAGAGAGAACAGAGGACAGTTATAGAATACACAAGTGAAATAAAGAGAGACAGGCAGAGACAGAGGGCCGAGAGAGAGGACAGAGACAGAAAACCAGAGAGAAACAGAAGAGGAGAGAGGACGCAGAGCAGAGCGAGTGAGGTTCAGAGGACACTATGTGCGAGAAAGAGAGAGGACCAGAAAAGAACAGAAGGAAAGAGAAAGGAGGAGGAAAAAACAGGGGAGAGGACCAGAAAAGGAGTGGAAAGAGAAAGAATGAGAGCAAATGAATCGGGTTTTGGGGGAATAATGAATCGGAGAAACGAGAGAGACGGGTGAAGGGGGTCCTCACATGGTTTTGTTTTATTGTGCATGGGGGCTTACATTATCATACAATCACAAGTGGCTCAATCATTGGTCTCGATACATGTATCCAGCCTGCAGCTGGGCCTGGGCGAATACAAGGTCACATATTACTTAAAATTTGATTCCCATTATAATATGTGTGATAATATCTTTTACATAATTCGATTGTGATGAATAATTGTATTTTCCCTGTTATAAATATCTTGTGCCCTTTTCCTTCATAATGAAAATCTAATTGCACAGATTTCTTGAACCTCACATTGGTTCCCAGGCTGCAGTGCTGATTGTCAAATCGAATTTCTTCTCCCTGTCTCCTGCTCTGTAATGGCCCTGGCGACATTTATCTGAATCTGTGAGTACAGATTGTGTATCATCACAACAAGAGTCGGCCAAGCAAGACAACCCAGCACCTGTGAGAGAGCGGAGAAAAGTCATCAAGAAGTCGTTAATTAGTCACTTGGGATATAGAAACATAGAAGATAGGAGCAGGAGTAGGCCATTCGGCCCCTCGAGCCTGCTCCGCCATTCAATGCGATCATGGCTGATCATCCAAATTCAGTACCCTGTCCCTGCTTTCTTCCCATATCCCTTGATCCCTTTAGCCTTAAGAAATATATCTAACTCCTTCTTGAATATATTTAATGAATTGGCCTCAACTGCCTTCTGTGGTAGAGAATTCCACAGGTTCACCACTTTCTGGGTGAAGAAATTCCTCCTCATCTCAGTCCCAAATGGCTTACCCCTTATCCTTAGACTGTGACCCCTGGTTCTGGACTCCCCCACCATCGGGAACATCCTTCCTGCATCTAGTCTGTCCAGGCCTGACAGAATTTTATAGGTTTCGATGAGATCCCCTCTCAATCTTCTAAACCTCCAGTGAGTATAAGCCCAATCGACACAATCTCTCGGAACGGTCCCTTCGGAATGCTGAAAGGGGAGGGGAAGATATGTTTGGCAGTGGGATCATGCTGGAGGTGGTGGAAATAGCAGGGGATGATTCGTTGAATTTGGAGGCTGGTGGGGTGAAAGATGAGGATAAGGGGAACCCTATCATGGTTCTGGGAGGGAGGGGAAGGGGTGAGAGCAGAAGTGCGGGAAATGGAACAGACACGGTCGAGGGGAATCCTCGGTTGAGGAAAAAGGAAGACCTATCGGAAGCACTAGTATGGAAGGTGGCATTGTCAGAATAGATGCGATGGAGACGGAGAAACTGGGAGAATGGAAGTGTGTCCTTCCCAGAAGCAGGATGGGAGGAAGTGTAGTCAAGGTTGGTGTGGGAGTCAGTGGGCTCATAGTGGATATTGGTCGATAGCCTACCCCCCAGAAATGGAGACAGAGAAGTCGAGGAAAGCGTCGGAGATGGACCATGTGAAGGTGACGGAAGGGTGGAAATTGAAAGCAAAGTTGATTAAATTTTCCAGTTCGGAGCGAGAGCAGGAATCATCAATGTGCCGGAAAAAGAGGTGAAGGAGGGAACATGAGTAGGACTGGAACAAAGAATGATCCACATATCCCACGAAAAGGCAGGTATTTAAATCATTTAAATCTCCACTCAGCCTCCTCTGTTCCAAAGAAAACAAACCCAGCCTCTCCAATCTTTCCTCATAGCTAAGATTCTCTACTCCCGGCAACATCCTCGTAAATCTCCTCTGTACCCTCTCTAGTGCAATCACATCTTTCCTGTAATGTGGTGACCAGAACTGCACGCAGTACTCTAACAAACGGATGAAACTTTAGGCGTGATCACTGAGGCTCCGTGATAAACAGCTAAACAGCCCGCTAAGTTAAAAGCTTTGGACACTTCTAGGCATGTTGACTGTAAGGAGCACCACAGCTGTGCCTGATGCTGTAGCCGTCCAATGTCTGTGCACATGCACATTCCAGCAAGGATGTAGTGAGTCCCTGCCACCCAGCCCAGGACACTGAGACCAGTTGTACTGTCCCACCAATCCTCTAGCGGAGGTCAACTAACAGCAAAGGCCAAGGGTCGACCATCAGAGCTTCCTGATCTGGATGGTCCAGTGGTGCCTCGGGTGGTGTCTGTACCCACTGAGCCATCAGGGGGATCGGTCGCAACTACCTTCCCCAGAGTAAAGTCTCCAATACAATTGTGACAGTGTGTAAACAATTTCCTTACGGGAGCAACATATGGGGGGAAAAATTCAGTATCACCCCGTTTGGGGCGCAATTATCGGCCGGGCGCAAAGTTTAGCGCCTGGCGCTAATTATCGCCTCCGACGGCAAACTTGGCTTTTATCGCCCCTGGAGGTGATTGGAGCGCTAAATCAGGCGCTTCACACCTGTCTTAAGGCGCAAACACAGAGGAGTGAGGCGCTACCTCAGAGCGCTGGTGAAGCAAGAAAGGGCAAATCAAAATGAACCTGCAAAGTGCTGCTCAGTACCCAAAACTCCTTCACACAGCGTTGAATCTCTCCAGAAGTCTCTCTCTCTCTCTCTCAGAATGCGTGGTGCAAAAATGTCACCAACAAAAAAAGGCAGGAAGCGGCCGCCTTTAAATAGCGCTCCCCCAGTCCCTTCCTGACTGCAAAACGCTCCCCTCAACCTGTCGTTGCTAGTGGCAGGCGGTAAGGCAGGGGGCGCCATTCAATATCCGGTCCAGGCTGCTACCGGGGCGTTGCGCACTCGACTGACGTCTCGATCTGCCAGCGCAGGAGATCGTGGCGGTAGTGTTTAGCGCCGCCGCAAAATGTCTAGTTAATTTCACGAGCGGCGCAAACATCGCCGCGCCCGGGCACTAGTTGCTTTGCGCCCCATTAGCGCCCTCTTAAGGCGCTAATGGGAGACGCAAACAACTGAATTTTTCCCCCATGATCTATAAGGTTACCTGGGACAGCGCTCCCTGTGAAAACCTTGAATCTGGGAAGTGTTTTAGTGAAATAAAATCAGAAAATGCTGGAAATACTCAGCAGGTCAGGCAGCATCCGTGGAGAGAGAAACAGAATTAACGTTTCAGGTCGATGACCTTTCGTCAGAACTGGAAAAAAGTTACAGATGTAACAGGTTTTAAGCAAGTACAGAGACAGGGAGGGGAGGAAAGAACTATCTGTGATAGGGTGGAAGGCAGGAGTGATTAAATGACAAAAGAGATGAGGGTGCAAAAAGGATAATGAGACGAGTAAAGAAACAAAAGATGGGTCTAGAGGAGCTGTAAATGGCAACAGCAGAATCATTACCAACAACTGCTGTCCAAGAAAATGGGAGCAGTGGTTATGGTCTGAAATTGTTGAACTCGATGTTGAGTCTGTAACGTTGTAAAGTTGCAGTGAGTTGTCCCATGGTCTTTCAATGAAGCATTAAAGAAAGAAAGACTTCCATTTCTACAGCACCTTTCATGACGTCAGGACATCCCAAAGTGCTTTACAGCCAATGAAGTCCTTTTGAAGTGTAGTCACTGTTGTAATGTAGGAAACACAGCCAATTTGCGCACAGCAAGCTCCCACTAACAGCAATGTGCAAATGACCAGATAATCTGCTTTAGTGATGTTGGTTGAGGGATAAATATTGGCCAGGACACTAGGAGACCTCCCCTGCTCTTCTTCGACATAGTGCCGTGGGATCCACCTGAGAGGGCAGATTTAACGTCTCATCCGAAAGACGGCACCTCTGACAGTGCAGCACTCCCGCAGTACGCCACTGGAGTGTCAGCCTAGAATTTGTGCTCAAGTCTCTGGAGTGGGACTTAGCAATGCAATGTTCTATTTATTGCCTGGGAGACAATTCTTTAAAGTTTCAAACTGTTCAGCTTATCCCTAATCAGCATACAGCTGACACCTCCAGTAAAGGGGACAGAATGACACAATGTAAGAGATGGGAAAGCAGAAACAAATGGCTTGATTCCGACTGTTAGGGGCCAGAGCTCTGTGTAGAGTTGACTAGTTTTAGTTGGGTTGGCAGGGAGTGGGGGGGGGGGGATGAGGTCTAATTGCCCCTCGGCATCAGGTGAGGACGGTACTGAGTTCAGCTGTGACGACCCTCTTGCCCTCCCCTCCACAGTGGCATAACCAACTAACGGTCACACAGCGAACGGGCTCACCCAAAGGGCAGCGACGCTCATGGAGCTAGACGGCCAGCACCAGCACGATGGACCGAATGGCCTCCTTCTGTGCTGTATCATTCTATTATGGATCAGCCCTTCATCACAGAAAAGGGGAGTAAATTGACAGAGAAAGCATTGTTCGAGGTACATTAGATATTATAAAACAAAGAAATAAGAGGGATTGAATATAATGGCATTCTTTAGAAACCACAAATTCAGGATAATAAAGAACAATGGGAAGGGAAGTTGAATTAGAGTGAAGATTATATATAAAGGAGTAAATTCCCACCTTTATTCTTATGTTAAATGCAGTGGAAATCCCATGCATCATTTGTAATTGTCAGTCTACTAATATATATGTTCATTGTAAAGCACTGCAGAGTTTACAATGAAAGTAGGTTTATTGCTCACCACAGTTCTTGTTATCACAGAAGGCTGAATGCGAGATTGTGAGTCCCAGGATAATAGAAAGCAATAAGTTTTGAATTTATAAGGTAGTGGAGTTATTGCAGGTGACAATCCATTCACAGTCTGTAGGTAAGACTAACGTAGCTTGTGTGCTCTCATTTGTCAGGTACTAGGACCAAGTAGTCCTTCATTGCTGCTTGAGAATTAACTGAATGTGTCTGCATTTCAAATGCCTGCTAAAGGTTGGGTGTTTATTCCATTTGCAATCTAAAGTGTCAGTCACGGCTCAGTGGGTAGCACTCTCGCCTCTGAGTCAGAAGGCCGGAGTTCAAGTTCCACTCCAGGGTACATAATCTAGGCTGACACTCCAGTGCAGTACTGAGGGAAGCGTTGCACTGTCGGAGGGGCAGTACTGAGGGAGTGCCGCACTGGCGGGGGCAAGTACTGAGGGAGGCGCTGCCCGTCAGAGAGGCAGTACTGAGGGAGCGCTGCACTGTCGGAGGAGCAGTAGTGAGGGAGCGCTGCACTGTTGGAGGAGCAGTAGTGAGGGAGCGCTGCACTGTTGGAGGAGCAGTAGTGAGGGATCGCCACACTGTCAGAGGGGCAGTACTGAGGGAGCATTGCACTGTCATTGGGGCAGTACTGAGGGAGTGCTGCACTGTCAGAGGGGCAGTACTGAGGGAGCACCGCACTGTCGGAGGGGCAGTACTGAGGGAGCACTGCACTGTTGGAGGGGCAGTACTGAGGGAGCGCCGCACTGTCGGGGGGAAGTACTGAGGGAGGCACTGCACTGTCGGAGGAGCAGTAGTGAGGGAGCGCTGCACTGTCGGAGGAGCAGTAGTGAGGGAGCGCTGCACTGTTGGAGGGGCAGTACTGAGGGAGCGCTGCACTGTCGGAGGAGCAGTAGTGAGGGATCGCCGCACTGTCAGAGGGGCAGTACTGAGGGAGCACTGCACTGTTGGAGGAGCAGTAGTGAGGGATCGCCGCACTGTCGGAGGGGCAGTACTGAGGGAGCGTTGCACTGTCATTGGGGCAGTACTGAGGGAGCACCGCACTGTCGGAGGGGCAGTACTGAGGGAGCACTGCACTGTCGGAGGGGCAAGGGGCAGTACTGAGGGAGGGCCGTACTGTCGGGGGGAAGTACTGAGGGAGGCACTGCACTGTCAGAGGAGCAGTAGAGAGGGATCGCCGCACTGTCGGAGGGGCAGTACTGAGGGAGCACTGCACTGTCGGAGGAGCAGTAGTGAGGGATCGCCGCACTGTCGGAGGGGCAGTACTGAGGGAGCGTTGCACTGTCGTTGGGGCAGTACTGAGGGAGCACCGCACTGTCGGAGGGGCAGTACTGAGGGAGCACTGCACTGTCGGAGGGGCAGTACTGAGGGAGCGCCACACTGTCGGGGGGAAGTACTGAGGGAGGCGCTGCCCATCAGAGGGGCAGTACTGAGGGAGTGCTGCACTGTCGGAGGGGGCACTGAGGGAGCACCGCACTGTCGGAGAGGCAGTACTGAGGGAGCGCTGCACTGTTGGAGGAGCAGTAGTGAGGGAGTGCTGCACTGTTGGAGGGGAAGTACTGGAGGAGCACTGCACTGTCGGAGGAGCAGTAGTGAGGGATCGCCGCACTGTCGGAGGGGCAGTACTGAGGGAGCACTGCACTGTCGGAGGAGCAGTAGTGAGGGAGCGCTGCACTGTCGGAGGGGCAGTACTGAGGGAGCGCTGCACTGTCAGAGGGGTCAGTACTGAGTAAGCACCGCACTGTCGGAGAGGCAGTACTGAGGGAGCACTGCACTGTTGGAGGGGCAGTACTGAAGGAGCGCTGCACTGTCGGAGAGGCAGTACTGAGGGAGTGCTGCACTGTCGGAGGAGCAGTAGCGAGGGAGTGCTGCACTGTCGGGGGGCAGTACTGAGGGAGTGCTGCACCGTTGGAGGTGCTGTATATCAGGCAGGCTCTCTCTGCCTTTTCACAGACTGACAGAGGTGAAAATGCAGCAAAATCTATGCCCTGAAATTATTCTGTGCGATACCAGTTTAATTCCATTCATCTGAAATTCTTCTCTCTCAAGTGGAGACGATAACCCACTTAAAATAAATGATGGGATCCTCAGGCTAACATTCCAAGCTCCCGCCCACGAGGGTCTCAGTAACTCAGGGCTGGGGTTTGCCTGATATCCATGTTCATTCGGTTTTGCATTACTGGTGAGAATTCCCAGATCAATTCTCTGACTGAACAAGTACCCCTGTTAGACTGGCCCAGAATTACGCTGCCCTAAATGATTACAGCTACTACCATGACTAGATTCCCATCCGCCAGCTCAGCAACCACGATGGGACTGAATTAATTCACTCCACTGTTGTGGGTTCTGAACTGCCCATGGCCGCTCCAGTCAGCTGTATCCCTTTTTGTGACAAGTCACTCTTGACACAGGAACAGGAGGAGGCCATTCAGCCCCTCGAGCCTGTTCCGCCATTCAATGAGGTCATGGTTGATCTGTGACCTAACTCCATCTACCCGCCTTTGTCCCATATCCCTCAATACCTTTGGTTAACAAAAATCCGTCAATCTCAGTGATGTAAGAAAACTACTAGGCACTTGGTCTAAGCGTTAAACAAAGCTTTTATCAACTGTTTTACAACATGGAGGTCTAGTTGTGTCCTTCACTAGTTCCTGTTAAGAATGTCCTGCGCAAGCTGGGCCCGTGCCCGAGTATTTATACTCTCCCTGGACAGCGCCACCCGTAGGCTGCTCAGTATTATTTCATAAGTCTTTTTCTCATGAATGACTGATTCATGTCACTCCGATTTTAAATTAACAATTGATCCAGCATCAGTTGCCGTTTGCGGAAGAGACCTCCAAACTTCTACCACCCTTTGCGTGTAGAAGTGTTTCCTAACTTCACTTGAAAGATCTGGCTCTAATTTTTAGGCTATGTCCCCTCCCTAGTCCTAGACTCCCCAATCAGCGAAAATAGTTTCTCTTTATCTACCCTATCAGTTCCCCTTAATATCTTGAAAACTTTGGTCAAATCGCCCCTTAACCTTCGAAATTCCAGGGAATACAACCCTAGTTTGTGCATTGTTTATCCAGTGCTTCCTTGGTCTTCCTCAGCTCTACATTCCTCCATGAGCAGGACCATGAGAGGTTCTTGTAATGTGCCCAAAACCATCGTTGTCGTTGTTCCTGGATGTTCTGTGTAAGAGTCATTTCTTATCCAAGTTATGAAAGAAAAGCAAAATGTTTGAAATCTGAAATAAAAGTGCTGGAAATACTCAGCAGGCCAGGCAGCATCTG
Source organism: Somniosus microcephalus (assembly GCF_052327205.1). Taxonomy (NCBI): domain Eukaryota; kingdom Metazoa; phylum Chordata; class Chondrichthyes; order Squaliformes; family Somniosidae; genus Somniosus; species Somniosus microcephalus. The sequence continues at coordinate 9,664,248 of NC_141013.1, forward strand.
TGGAGAGAGAAAAACAGACTTAACATTTCAGGTCGATGACCTTTCGTCAGACCTGGAAAAGGTTAGCTTTTTAACAGTGTTTAAGCAAGTACAGAGCCAGGGAAAAGGGGAGGGGAGGAAGGAATGAACAAAGGGGAAGGTCTGTGATAGGGTGGAGGGCAGGAGTAATTAAATGACAAAAGGGATGATGGTGCGAGGCAAAAAGGGGATGGTAATGGTACAAGTAAAGAAATAAAAGATGGGTCCAGAGGAGGTGTAATGGTTATAGCAGAGGGGGAGGGAAACATGGAAAACCTGGCAAAGAGGAGAAGGCTCCCGTGGCCCGGGAATGTGGTGAAGAAAGGCAGGTAGACACCAGGGGTGTGGACCACCCCACCGGCCGTGTAGCGATAGGGGATCCCCACCCCAAGCACCTGTCCGCACCTCCTCCACTCCCAGTGACACTGGTGCAGCCATCCTCCATTTCCAGCACCTGCTGTCTGAGAAAATGGGAGCGGTGGTTAAGATCTAAAGTTGTTAAACTCGATGTTAAGGCCAGAAGGCTGTAAAGTGCCTAATAGAAAGATGAGGTGCTGTTCCTGGAGCTTGCGTTGAGCTTTATTGGAACAGTGTAAGAGGCCGAGGGCGGAGAGGTCAGACAGAGTGGGAATGGGATGGAGGATTAAGGTTTGTGTCCTTATGAGATCATTCTTGATCCTTTGCATCCATGCCCTAAATTATGAAATTATCAAATCGCTGACTGCAGATCACTAGAGCTCCGAGAATGTGACTAAACTACAAGAAACAGCCTCGTGTGTACAGGCAGCTCATGGGTTTCTGATTCTGTTGCACTTTTAGCAGACAGTTGGAGCCACAGATGGGGGAATAGGAAAGGATGAAATTTGAAGATGATCTTTTAAAACCGCCTGCCTCCACATCACAGCAAGCTTGCTGGTAGCCCCAGTGCTTTGAGCCCAGCACAGGCAAAGCCCAAGGTACGAATACATTTAATGTTTAGATCTTCATTTGTATTCCGTCTCGCTGCGCTTACAGCAAGTGCTGCACCACAGAATAACTTTGAACATCACAATCTAGCAATACAGACGTTATGAATATAAGGGAATTGGGTATATACTTGAAAAGGAAACATTTGCAGTGCTATGGGGAAAGAGCGGGGGAGTGAGATGAATTGGAGAGCTCTTTCAAAGAGCCGGCACAGGCACGATGGGCAATTGGCTTAAAAATTGGTGTAAAAATCTGGGTATAGTCACTTTAGAGATACATAGACTTGGGGGTGATTTGACAGAGGTATGTAAAATAGTTAAAGGACTAGACTGTGTTCCTATTGATAGATTATTTGAACGTGCTACATAGGGGAAGAACAATTATCATGCGTATCAGTTACGCAAGAGTAGGGCTAGGTTAGATCCTTTTCCCAGAGGCTAGTCAACCTTGGGAACAAGTTCCTGGCTCGTGCGGTGAGTGCTGACTCTCTGCCAACCTTCAGAAGACCGGTTTCTGGCTGGGGAGGAGATCACGTCTTATAAAAGATAGCTGGAATATTAGGTAATATCAGCACAGTCAGTGTGGTCTCCCAGAATAATTTTCAATCGCATAAGGGAGTCGGAATGGAATTTTCCAGATTTTTTTTCCCCCAAATGGGCTTGGGGTTTTCTAAACTTTTTTTTTTGCCTCTGTCAGGAGATTCAATATGGCTGATGTTGAGTATTGGGCGGGGGTTGGGGGAGGCGGTTGGAGGGTGGTTGCTGAGGGTGGTGAGTCTTTGGAATTCTCTACCCCAGAGGGGCTGTGGATGCTCAGTCATTGAGTAGATTCAAGGCTGAGGTCGATATATTTTTGGACTCAAGGGAATCAAGGGATATGGAGATCGGGCGGGAAAGTGGGGTTGAGGTGGAAGATCAGCCATGATCTTATTGAATGGCGGAGCAGGCTCGAGGGGCCGTGTGGCCTACTCCTGCTCCTAATTCTTCTGTTCTTATTATCATGACCGTGTGTGGGGCAGTCTCGATGGATCAGATCGTTCCCTGCCCGTCATTTTCCTATGTTCGACAATACGGGTGCCACAATTTGCATGGGATCGTGACGAGTGGGAAGGGAGGGAGAAATCAATTAGGGTTCCCACTCCTGATCACTGTCCGGTGACCTCCCCGCGCCCTCCCCCCCCCACTCGGAATCCGCAGGCGCACAGATTGTGCAGGGGCTGGTTTGCCTCGGTTGTGAAGCCCCGCCTGGTCAATCAGTCTGCCTACGCCTAGAGTCGCTGTCCCAGGCTCGCACATTGGGTGAGGTACAGGAGACTGGTTTGGTGCCTGTGGAACTCAACCCCAGCATCTTCAGGCCAGGCGAAGGAAAATGGGCAGAATCATCAGCAAAGCATTGGTGAAAACCTGCAACGAGCAGCCCTGTCTCCAACCGGTCTAGTCAAAGAGAAGTGGTTGTTAAGATTGTCTTATTTCGGGACGCTGGCCCTAGGGGTTCAATCTATTTTTCATTATAAGAGTGAAGCGTCTAAGTCACTCCAGAGACTGGTTTTAGCTGGTTTAATTAGGGTAAGAGGATGATTGGCAGCAGTGGTGATTATTGCAACAAAATGGAACTGAGAGCTTGGGTCAGCCTTCCAGTAAAGCGCAGAGAATGTGAAGTTCAGGATTCAGCCGGGTGCTGAGATTTGATTAGCATGTTATTGTAACTTTATCTAAAATTAGGCTCCAGGTCTGAGGAATGTTGGCTGCCAGCAGTGCGGCACTTACAGAGTGGAATCTTTCTCACCAGGGCCCTGCTGTATTTCATTCTACTCCTAGTCTGCGGGCTGCTGCATTCTTACATGTCGGCCACAGCTCGGTGGGCAGCACTCTCGCCTCTGAGTCAGAAGGCTGTGGGTTCGTAGCACCGCTCCAGAGACTTGAGCACAAAAATCTAGGCTGACACTCCCAGTGCATTACTGAGGGAGTGCTGCACTGTCGGAGGTGCCGTCTATCGGACGAGACGTTAAACCGAGGCCCCGTCTGCTCTCTCAGCTGGATGTAAAAGATCCCACGGCGCTATTTCGAAGAAGAGCAGGGGAGTTCTCCCCGGTGTCCTGACCAATATTTATTCCGCACCTAAAAATAACAGATTATCTGGTCATTATCTCGTTGCTGTTTGTGGGAGCTTGCTGTGCACAAATTGGCTGCCGCGTTTCCTACATTACAACAGTGACCACACTTCAAAAATAATGAATTGGATGTCCTGAGGTTGTGAAAGGCGTTATATAAATGTAAGTCTTTCTTCTTTTCACTGCGAGAGGCCTCACATCTGACAAACCCAAGTACTCCCCAACAGCATCAACAACAACTTGCATTTATATAGCGCCTTTAACTTAGTAAAAACGTCCCAAGGCGCTGCACAGGAGTGTTATCGGACAAAGAATTGACGCCGAGCCACATAAAGAGATAATTCGGACAGGTGAGCAAAAGTTTGCTCAAAGATGTAGGTTTCAAGGAGTGTCTTAAAGGAGGACAGAGAGGGGGAGAGGTTTAGGGAGGGAATTCCAGGGCTTAGGGTCTAGACGGCTGAAGGCATGGCCGCCAATGGTGGGTCGCCAGTGTATTTACCATCAAAGAAGCCCCGATTACAGCCAGCAATCGCTGGCAAACAATGAAGCGGGTTCAGTGTGGTCGCTTGTCCCAAATCACTTCAGGCTGGATTTAGAACTCGCACTTCATCTCATCATACTCCAAAGTCAATAACCTGCAATGTAACACGGGCTGTGATGGAAAGACAAAGCATCATTTTATGTTTCCACTAGAGGGAGCACGAGAACAGTTTAAGAGTTCGAGCTGCCTCCAGCCAATTGAAGGTGCGGCTGGAGGAGGACTGAGAGGGTATTGGTGTGACAGGTTTCAGCGGGTCACCCTCATGTATTGGGTACAGGTTTTTAATTCATAGTTCAAACATTGGGCGATTACGGGACAACTAAGGAAGGATATACTTGCCATAGAGGGAGTGCAACGAAGGTTCGCGAGATTGATTCTTGGGATGGCGGGACTGTCGTATGAGAAGAGATTGAGTAAACTAGGCCTGTGTTCTCTTGAATTCAGAAGAATGAGAGGGGATCTCATTGAAGCATACAAAATTATTACAGGGCTTGATAGGGTGGATGCTGGGAGAATGTTTCCCTTGGCTGGGGAGTCTAGAACCAGGGGTCACAGCCTCAGGGTAAAGGGTAGGCCATTCAGGACTGAGATGAGAAGAAATTTCTTCACACAGAGGGTGGTGAATCTTTGGAATTTTCTACCCCAGAGGACTGTGGAGGCTCAGTCATTGGGTGTATTCAAAACAGAAGTCGATAGATTTCTGACTAGTAAGGGCACCAAGGGATATGGCGAAAGGGCCGGTGAATGGAGTTGAGGCAGAAGATCAGCCATGATCTCATTGAATGGCGGAGCAGGCTCGAAGGGCCGAATGGCCTACTCCTGCTCTTATTTCTTATGTTCTTAAAAGGATACCTCACTAATAAATCACAGGCAGCCTGCACAAACTAAAAGTCAATTGAATGACAATCGTTAAATTTGTGTCAATAATGTATTCACCCCCGTACCTACCAGTTGCGTAGTAAGTGCCATTGCTTCATATCAGAGAATGCAATTTAGAGATGCTACCTTAACCATCAGCATCTGACAATGAATCAATTAGGCAACTGTTTAGTTCCAGGCAACACAGGCCAGGACTCAAGATGGAGTTTGTCGGCAGAGACAGAACTTCTGTGCATAAAGTTGTTTCAAACTTGAATAAATTATTCCTTTTTCAATCACAACGAGCTAACGTCAACTAAAAAATGAGCAATGTCTCTCTGCAGTTGAAGATGAACTGGAGACCTGCTGTGAGACTCGGCCATTGATGGTGTGTTGCTAGTTACTGGGACCCAGCTAGCTTTCCCTTTTATTCATTCACGGCATGTGGGCGTGGCCAGCATTTATTGCCCATCCCCAAGAAGGTGTTGGTGAGCAGTGCCCAATTGTTGTGGAGTATTTTAAACCAACACTCGACACAAGGTTTTCGATCGATAGTCAAGTTGTCTTTATTGCACCGGTGGGGAGACAGTCTGCTCTGTCTTAGCCAGACTTCTCCAAATTGGTACAGCAAACACTACATTTTTATACATTACAACACACATGTCAAAATTCATTCCTGCCACCTGATTGGACCTTGGCCCGCATGCATCTTCACTGATTGGTTGCCTATGTCGTGTTACATTAAAGTACCGCCTTTATTATCGGCTCAAGCTGTTGTTGCACCTATGACCTCTGTTTATGCCAAATGGGGTCTCATCAACATTGTACTTCTGACTCATTGTCCTCCTTTCCTGCCTCTCTCGGCCTCTTTTACTTCCAACTCATTGTTTTACTTTCCTGCCAGAACAGAACTTACATTGTCTTAGGCCTCTTATGGTTCCATGTCCGGCTATGTTATCTCTACTTAGAAAAAGCTAACTACTGCAAAATATGGTCTTTATTACACCATTCAGTGAAACTGCCAGCGATGTCAGTTTAACTCTTTCCCCACTGCACCAATACATGACCCACTGAAACCTCGGTCACACTAATATCCTCTCAGTTCTTCTCCAGCAGCCCCTTCACTGCAGTCCGTGTGGCAAAGGTACTGTTAGACTTCTTTGCAGCAGTTTGGTACAACTGAGTGTCTCGCTAGGCTGTTTCAGAGGGCAGTTAAGAGTCAACCACATTGCTGTGGGTCTGGAGTCACATATAGGCCAGACCGGGTAAGGGCAGCAGATTTCCTTCCCTAAAGGACATTAGAAACATAGAAACATAGAAGATAGGAGCAGGAGTAGGCCATTCGGCCCCTCGAGCCTGCTCCGCCATTCAATGAGATCATGGCTGATCATCCAAATTCAGTACCCTGTCCCTGCCTTCTCCCCATATCCCTTGATCCCTTTAGCCTTAAGAAATATATCCAACTCCTTCTTGAATATATTTAATGAATTGGCCTCTACTGCCTTCTGTGGCAGAGAATTCCACAGGTTCACCACTCTCTGGGTGAAGAAATTCCTCCTCATCTCTGTCCTAAATGGCTTACCCCTTATCCTTAGACTGTGACCCCTGGTTCTGGACTCCCCGACCATTGGGAACATCCTTCTGTAATGATATCAGCAAATAGTGATGGTATTTGCCTGTTTGATTATGATGCCTTACCAGCATATTTGCCTGATTGATTACTTATGCCGGACCAGCAGAGGGCATGTGACAGAGACAAGCAGTTTAGTTTTAGTTTCGTTTTAGATGGATCCCTAAGATGGTGTCTCCTGTGATGCAGTTAACAGAGTTGTAATACTTTAGATTAAAAGACATTCTCTTTCATGATTGTGTCGTCATTGAACCCACATACAAATCAATACACCTTCCAGCATCCAATCTGTCCAGTCCTGTTAGAATTTTATGGGGGAGAAATTTGGTTGGCAGCGCCTCCAATTAGCGCCTAAAGAGGCCGAGAAGTGGGGCGTTAGCCAATTTTCGGCCGGGCGCAGTGAGCCCAGCGCCTCCTCCCCTATTGAGTGGGCATTTTGCGCCGGCGCTAAACCTTAGCGCCCGCTCGTGGGCGCAGGCAGATCATGACGTCATTTCAGTGTGCAACGCCTTTTGGGCGCCCCGGACCGGAAATTCAGTGTTGCGCCCCTCCGTTCCGCCTGGCGCTAATAAGGACTGCTTACCTGGAACGTTCCCCAGTCGCTCTCGGGCTAGGGGGGCGCTCTTTAAAGGGGACTGCACTGGTATAAAAGCAGCAGCCATTTTGGGAGCACAACTTCCTCGAGACTTTCACAGAGTTGCTGAGCTGCACTCTGAGAGCCATTGCACCAGTGAGCCAGCGCTGGCCAGAGGGACTTCAGCCTTCTGACCATCACCTTGCTGCTGGTGAGCATTTACAATCTTTACAATTTCTTGTGCGCTATTATTATGGGGGCTGCATTGGAGGGGAACGTCCTGCTGCTGAACCATCCGGAAAGGGCACAGAGACGCAGGGAGAGAGGGGCAGGAATGGCCAGACGGAGGAGGGCCAACAGACGTCGCCACACCAGACCTTACGCTGCCAGGGTTTTCTGACAGCAGTTCTGTTACTTGAACATGTCAGAGGAGCAGTGTCTTAGAAGGCTGCGCTTCAGAAAGGAGGTGGTGACTGAGCTTTGCCACCTGCTTCAGCCAGATCTGCAGCCTCAGATAAGGTGCAGGACCTCTCTGTCGGTGGCTGTCAAGATGACTGTTGCCCTGAATTTCTATGCGAGCGGCTCCTTCCAGGCCGCAACTGGGGACATCGCTAACATATCGCAGTTTGCGGTGCATTGCTGCATCCGTCAAGTAACAGATGCCCTATTTAAAAGGAGGCGGCAGTACATCTCCTTCCCTGTGACACTGGAGAAGCAGCGGGAGCGCGCAGAGGGCTTTGCAGCAATAGCGGACTTCCCCATGGTGCAGGGTGCCATTGACTGCACGCACGTGGCTTTGCGGGTGCCTGTTTTGAATCCGGAGGAGTTCCGCAACCGCAAGGGATTCCATTCCTTGAATGTTCAGCTGGTCTGTGACCACCGACAGCTGATCATCGCAGTCAATGCGCAGTTCCCTGGCAGCAGCCACGATGCCTTCATCCTGCGCCAGACTTCAGTTGCAGACCTATTCGAGGCCCCGGCTCACCCAGGAGGCTGGCTTCTCGGTGACAAGGGCTATCCTCTGTGCCCATGGCTGATGATGCCGCTCCGTTCGCCCAGCACTCCTGCTGAAGAGCGCTTCAATGCCAGTCATCAGGCGACGAGGAACATTGTGGAGCACACAATCAGTGTGCTGAAGCAACGGTTCCGCTGTCTGGACCATTCCGGAGGCGCCTTGCAGTACTCACCAGAGCGAGTCTCCCACTTCGTCGTAGTCTGTTGCATGCTGCATAACCTCGCCATCCTACGCACCCAGCCAATGCCACCAGCCATTGAAGCACCAGCGGAGGAGGAGGAGGAGGAGGAGGACCAAGACGGGAGGGAGGTACAAACTGGAAGGGCCGTCCATCAGAGGCTGACAACAAGCCGCTTCTAGGCCCCTCTGACGGAATGCTTGGTGCCATTCGATGAGGAGGAATGGAACCGTCCGGATAACCCAAAGCCTATGAAGGGCAGTGAATGTAAATATCAGACATGGCCAATGTAAATTTAAAAAGTTGTTTATTTTGCTAAATGTGCTTCCTTCCAACATGACAAAGCAATGGCAACAGAAAGCAAGACTAACACACTAACACATAAGTAGCTCGCACACCCGGGAGACTATCCAAAACAGTACTAACATTCAGACCAGCATCCACGGCCTTAATTTCTACAAATAAGACGTCTCAGCTGCACCTTCTACTCTTTCCCCCTTGATGGTGATCTACTTCTCTTGCGAGATCGGCCCCTTCCCTCCCTGCAGCTCCTCCGTAATGGAACCCCAGTGGCTGCATCAAGGCTGGGGGAGGCCTGCTGGCTGTCCGAAAGCGCAGATGCCCCTGAGGGACGTCCTGGATGACCTCTGGCCTTGGAGGGCCCGGATGCTGACTGCTTCAACTGTGCATGGGTGGAAGCAGTCTGTCCTGCAGGTGGTGGCAGCTGCAGTGGAGACGTGCCAGCGGTGGCATCAGGAATGCTGACATCCTGAGAGCGGACAGCAGCTCCCTGGTCGACCGACACACTGGCACTCTGACAGGGCAGCACCGCAGCATGCGCACCAATCGGCTGGTCCACAGATTGATGCCCTGCTGTGGTGCTGCAAGGGCCCCGGGTAATCCCGCCTGATCCAGCGAGGGTGGCAGCAGTCATTGGTCGCGTGGCCTCAATATGCGTCTGCATGAGACCAGCGAGTGACTGCGTGGCGGCACTCAGCACTTGCGTGGCAGGTGCCAGTGCTTCGGTGAAGCCCTGGACAGTCCTTTCCAGTGCTGCCCCGAAGCCGTGGACAGTCCTTTCCAGTGATGCCCCGAAGTCCTGGACAGTCCTTTCCAGTGCTGCCCCAAAGTCCTGCGCACTCCTTGCCTGTGCTGCCCCGAAGTCCTGCGCACTCCTTGCCTGTGCTGCCCCGAAGTCCTGCACACTCCTTGCCTGTGCTGCCCCGAAGTCTTGGACACTCGTTGCCAGTGTCTCGATGGATTCAGGCATCCTTGCCACTGCAGCCATGAGCTCAGTCTGCCTGAGCCGAGCCTGGGCGCTCATTTCTGCGAGGGAACGCACCTCTTCTGCGCTCTGTGCAGCAGTACTCGCGGCCTGACTCGCCCTCCGGGGAGACGGCCCCCGAGCTTCCCTACCCCCCTTGCGTTGCTGCAGCCCGCTGGTTCCTGGAACTGCTTCCTCCTCAGAGCATTCCCCCCCGCTCCCCTCCAGGGAAGTAGTCTCCCCAGTCTGCAGAGGGGCTGGCTCGCCTGAGGGTGGCAGGGATGGTCCAGCTTCCTCCTGCTCGTCGCCTCCGGAGTTAGTGGCAGTGGCAGCTTGAGGGCCTGGCTCCTGAGCTGGTGATGCAGCATCTGAAAGCAGGGAGGTTGAAGAGTGGCTTTAGCGAAAGGACAAGGTGGCAGCAAAGGATGCATGAGTGCTGCAATGCTCTGACATGGGTCCAGAGTGAAAAAGCATGCTGGTGGGGGGAAGAAGTGGAAGGAGAGAGTTCAAAAAGGTGATGACCTTACCATCGCTGTGTACAATGGGGTCGGCAGCTCCAGTGGTGACAGGACCAGTCATCCAGCCTGCAACAATCTGGTGGACTCGTTCCTCCAGGTCCATCAGTGTCTGCAGCTGAGGAGGGCCTCCTCCAGTGCGAAGCTGCTCCCTCCAGTTCCTGGCCAGCTTGGCCTGCAGGAGAAAGGACGGGAAGTGATGAAACATGCTGGCCTGAGCTGACATCACATGCCCCCATGGTAGATTAGCCCTTCCATTATGCATTGAGCTGACATCACATTCCCCCATGGTAGAATAGCCCTTCCATTATGCATTGAGCTGACATCACATGCCCCCCATGGTAGAATAGCCCTTCCATTATGCATTGAGCTGAATGTGCGTGTGTGTTTCCAGAAAGGGCCATGGGTGCTGGCTGACAGATGGCCATTGGGGCTTCGCGCACTCTCTGGCCATAATGTCAGGTGCAGATGGAGGGATGAAGAAGATGGCGAAAAAGGCACTCACCCTAACGACCCGAGTGAGGTCATTGAACTTTTTCCTGCATTGCACAGGAGTCCTGGCCACCACGCTGCTGGAGTTGACTCTTTGACAAACTTCCCTCCAAGCCCTGCGGTACTCGCTCTGATGAGGCCTCCTGCCATTGTCGGGGTACAGCACAGCTCGCCGGCGCTCCACTTCGCCGACCAAAGCATCCAATGCCCCATCGGTAAAGTGCTCCGCTCTCTGCCTCACCCTCTCCATATGTTCAAAGTTTGGAACGCCACAGAAAGCACAGCGCCGATTTTGAGGCCTACAAGGCGTAGAGTGTGGCTGCTGCTCCTAATTGACCCACCTCTTTAAGAGCTGGCCGGCGCCAGCATGTCTCGGGGTAATCGATTATTGACAGCACCTGCGCTGCGCCCGGCCGCCGACATATTGAGTAGCGCCGCCGGGTTAGCGCCTTAAGATTCCTGTGCAGTGCCTGAATCAACGCTGCAATCACCTTTAGGGGCGCAGCAACCCAATATCGCTCGAGGTGGCGATAAGTTGCGCCTGGCGATAAAATTTGCGCAGCGCCAATTCTAACGCCCCAAACGGGGCTATACCCAATTTCTCCCCCTATAAGTTTCGATGAGATCCCCTCTCATCCTTCTAAACTCCAGCGAATACAAGCCCAATCGACCCAATCTCTCCTCATACGTCATTCCTGCCATCCCAGGTATCAGTCTGGTGAACCAGATGGGTTTTTACAACAATCGGTAGTTGCTTGGTTACCATTACTGATACTAGCTTTTTATTCCAAATTTTATTTAATTAACTGAATTTAAATTTCTCAGCTGCTGTGGTGGGATTTGAACTCACATCTTGGATCATTAGTCCAGGCCTCGGGATTACTAGTCCAGTGACATCTCCTGCTACTGATAATTGAGATCGAAAATCAGTATGAGGAACCTGAGATTTAAACCCAGATCCCACTATCGCACAGCATGAGGGAGTTCCGGCCCGTGGATTTAAGCCACTAACATTCTGTGATGCGACCAGTACATCTTGGTTTTCGCTGGGGCAGGTTTTGCTAAGCTGTCCTGTTCCTGCCCTCAGAGGAGGTCCACGGCCTCCACTCAACTCCTGGCTCAGAGGCCGCCAAACGAGATTGGGAGTCCCAGTCCCAACATGCCATTTAACAGCAGCAAGAGTGCCTGGGTCTCCTGTCGCAGGCTACAGGTCAAAGCCTCCACTTTAAATGCTTTGTGTTTGTTTAGTTTGCCTCCTTCGCCCGTGTATTGACGGTAATAACGAATTACTTTCTATTCGGATCTACAGGGAGACTATCAACTCTCTGTGTGGCTACTTTCATGCAACTCGAGCTGATTTGCTGTTTGAATTAGCTGTACCACAAATTGATCCGACAGAAATCTGGTGATTGATTTTGTTTTTCTTTACGCAAGCTAATTAATCATTCTAGAAGTTTCCATTTCATGCTTTAATAAGACAGTGACGTTTTTCACACCAACTTAACAACAACGCCTTCTCCATTTGTACAGTGTGAAAGCTTTGGCACAGGAAGGTGAACAAATTCCTGTTCAAATCTTTGCACTAATCTAGTGGAGGCATTAACCCATTTAAGATAAAATAGAGATTACTCCTTTATTGTAAGATAACATGAAAGGATAATTACTAGTCCGAGCCCCTTTAGGGCTACCCCGGATCAGGCGTATTCCCCAGACGTTCACTTTCAACTAAAGTTTGAGGTAGCCGAATCCTATAAGATGCTTAATTGGGTCTAAAGGTCCAGACTATCTCTCCCTAAAGTAAAGGAACAATCTGAAGATGTTACCATCCTCCAGATAGCACTTTTAATAATTTTAGCTAGACTGTAACATTCCGGATATTATGAGGGTCCGGAAAACTCCCTCACAATTCTGCAACTCCTCACCAAAGAGCGTACAGAGATTGAGTTTGCAAGTTTGATACAGAAGTATTATGTGAGACAATTCTAAAAATATATAGATTTATTAAAGAACCGACATGTAATTACAGTAGGTGTTTCAATCGCAACATTAACAGTTCCAAAAAGAATAAGCTTTACAATTCTTATTAGAGATCTTAACTTCTCTACAGTTTTACAGTTCGTAGTCTTATTCCAGAATATCCACCAAAATCAAATACAGTACCGTTGATCCCCGTGATACAAAGAGTTGTAGACTTACAGAGCTTGCCTCTGAAGCCGAGAATCGCTTTACCCCTTTACAGCGAGTCTATCATCCCATTTGAAAGTTCAATATTTATATCCTTTCTCAGTGGTAGTTCCTTTGAAGTTTTCTGCTGATGTAAGCTAATTATCGCTAGTCATTTTTCTGCTGACCCCTGCTATTCTTACAATCACCTCACCTGGTAGCAATGCAGACTTGTGACTCTCCTTTAGGTGTTCGAAGCTTATCATAAAAAATGGTTGTAACAGCAGATGCATCTATTTGATGTCATTCTTACCAAGGTCTTCTGTTTGTGTCTTTTTATGATGTAAATTAAAACACCTCAACCAGGGTGATCTATGCAATTCTTAGTTACCTCAGCTGGTTGCAACACAGAATTGTGTCTCCTGTGTTTCATTTGATGTCATTTTCTGTTAGATTCAGGAGATGGTTCTGTGATAGTGGATTGGTGGTTAGGATCAGATCAGCCATGATCTTATTGAATGGCGGAGCAGGCTCGAGGGGCCGATTGGCCTACTCCTGCTCCTATTTCTTATGTTCTTATGTTCTTATTTTTACGAAGGCATATGTTTCTTAATTTCTGAAGTGTAATTTAGAACACCTTAACAGGCTGTACCATTGTCTTCTTTCCAAAGATTCAGACGTCAGGAACCTTTAACCTTCTGTTTCAACAAGGTTATTGATTCAGTGTCAACAACTTATCTTATCTCAGTAGCCTGTATGCTGTTAACAATTCAGCTTTTCATAGCCAGGTTTCTAGATTTCCAGACCTAGTTTGTCATGTTTTAATAAGGCCAGAGTTTTTTCATACAATGGTGTCTTTTTCTGAATAGGTATATTGCTTATTCCTTCACAAACAGGCCATGGTAACATACTGCAGGCAGGCGAGACCCACTGGTCCATCAAACCCACCCAACAATTCTCCCTTCTTTTTCCTGTGAGGTATCTGTCATTTATTGACTGGAATAACCAGGAACCTCTTCAGACAGGAACTTGCTCCCCTGCACTGGCTGGCAAATTGTTCCACATATTGATCATCCCCTTCACCGGGTGACTTCCTTATCTCGAATCGCTGCACCTTGGTTCTGGAATTCTTGTAAAAGGCAACAAATCTGATCTGTTTTCAGCTTATTGAACAATCTTTACAATCTTAAAAACTTCTAATCGTAGCTCCACTTAGTCTTCCCTTTCAGCGACAGTGAAGTCTCAGGACACACAATCACTCTTCGTAGTTACGATGCACTCAGAGGCAGTCCTGCAGCATAAGTGTCCCAGCTCCTGTGCTGTCAGAGTCAGCGACCACTTCCTTGGGAAATAGTTCCCCAGGGTGTCGCTGACAACAAACAACTTGCATTGGGAGAAGGGGAAGTGCAACGAGACCTGGGTGTCCTTGTGCACCAGTTGCTGAAGGTAAGCATGCAGGTGCAGCAGGCGGTTAAGAAGACAAATGGTATGTTGGCCTTCATAGCGAGAGGATTCGAGTACAGGAACAAGGATGTCTTGCTGCAGTTGTACAGGGCCTTGGTGAGACCACACCTTGAGTACTGTGTGCAGTTTTGGTCGCCTTATCTGAGGAAGGATGTTCTTGCCATGGAGGGAGTGCAGCGAAGATTTACCAGGCTGATACCTGGGATGGCAGGAATGACCTATGAGGAGAGATTGGGTCGATTGGGCTTATATTCGCTGGAGTTTAGAAGAATGAGAGGCGATCTCATTGAAACTTATAAAATTCTAACAGGACTGGACAGACTGGATGCAGGAAGGATGTTCCTGATGGCTGGGGAGTCCAGAACCAGGGGTCACAGTCTAAGGGTAAGCCATTTATGACAGAGATGAGGAGGCATTTCTTCACCCAGAGAGTGGTGAACCTGTGGAATTCTCTACCACAGAAGGCAGCGGAGGCCAATTCATTAAATATATTCAAGAAGGAGTTGGATATATTTCTTAAGGCTAAAGGGATCAAGGGATATGGGGAGAAAGCAGGGACAGGGTACTGAATTTGGATGATCAGCCATGATCTCATTGAATGGCGGAGCAGGCTCGAGGGGCCGAATGGCCTACTCCTGCTCCTATCTTCTATGTTTCTATGTTTCTATATAACGCCTTTAATGCAGTAAAACATCCCAAGGCACTTCACAGGAGCGTTACCAAACAAGATTTGACACCGAGTCACATAAGGAAATATTCGGACAGTTGGTCAAAGAGGTAGGTTTTAAGGAGCATCTTAAAAGAGGAGAGAGAGGGAGAGAGGTGGAGAGGTTTAGGGAGGGAATTCCAGAGCTTACAGCTTAGGCAGCTGAAGGCACGACCACCAATGGTGGAGCAATTAAAATCAGGGATGCGCTAAAGGCCAGAATTGAAGGAGCGTGGAGATCGCAGAGGGTTGTAGGGATGGAGGAGTTTACAAAGATAGGGAGGGCCGAAGACATGGAGGGATTTGAAAACAAGGATGAGAATTTGAAAATTGAGGCGTTGCCGGACCGGGAGCCAATGTAGGTCAGCGAGCACAGGGGGTGATGGGTGAACAGGACTTGGTGCGAGTCGGCATAAATGTCTGCCATTGGCGATGATTGTAGCAGCTCCACCATCTTGATTCTAGTGGCCAGTGGGCTCAAACACTCAGCCCACCCTTTTGAGGTGATTCTCAGCCCACCCCATCGGCGAGCAAGTCACGCTCACCAACGCCAACACACGTGCAGATCATCCCCTGACATTGGCAAAGATCCACAGCCAGGATGCCAGAATCATGAAAGGGACTTTATGCGATGGTTGACAAGATTTCATAGCATGAACCAGAGAATTTACAACACAGGAGGAGGTCCATCTTGCCTGTGCCAGTTAAGAAAAAATGTTCTTTACCCCACAATATTAGCAGGTGACTGGGTAACAGTGTGACCGGTATGACACAAAACCATTCTGTAATAGGAATGAGTTAAAACTATCAGGGGATGAGGGGAGAAAGAAACCAGGCAGAGCAAAAAACTTTAAGTTGAGGAAAAGATTTTTTTAAATTCTAGAATTAGTATGCACCATTAAATTTTAATCACCCGGTGTTAATGACTGTGTCTCTACTGATGTTCATTCAATTCTATCACGTTGTTGGGCTGGATAGCTCCTGCCACACACTTGCCTTCATGTTGCTTCAAATAGGAAAAAAAAATGCACCAGACAAGAAATCCTGAAGGAGACAAGAAATTAAAGCACTTTGATAACTCACAGGATTCGCGCTCGTGCTGCTGGGTTCCTGTGTAGCCAGCTGCAAGACCAAGTATTGTCACTGGGAGTGGCTAAGACTGGCCTTGGGGGGGGGGTCCCGGCCATTTGACGTCTGGTTTGAAGCCTGCGCTTTGGAAACCCGCTCGCACTAGCACAATGTAAAAGTACCTTCACCCGTCTTTCGGATGAGACGTTAAACCGAAGCCCCGTCTGCCCCCTCAGGTGGACGTATAAGATCCCACGGCACTATTTCAAAGAAGAGCAGGGGGAGTTCTCTCCGGTGTCCTGGGACCAATATTTATCCCTCAATCAACATCACTAAAACAGATGATCTGGTCATTATCACTTTGCTGTTTGTGGGAGCTTGCTGCGTGCAAATTGGCTACTGCGTTTCAACAGTGACTACGCTTCAAGAATACGTCATTGGCTGTAAAGTGCTTTGGGACATTCTGAGGTTGTGAAAAGTGCTGTAGAAATGGAAGATCTTTTTTTCTTTATGAGCTGGCTCCCAGGCCTGTCCTGTTAAATCTGCCTTCCAAAGACTGGCAGCAGATTCCTAGATCCAGAAATTTCACCCCTGGGTTCCCCAGGTATTCGGCCCATGATACGAGACTGCTCACTCATTACTGGATCAGTATGTACTGTCCATGGCTCACCATCTCTCCCCTGAGTGAGATTGACAAATCATCATTGAGCGTGAGGGCAGCTTTACTCTCTACCCTCATGTCCACTGGGAGCTAGGCTTCATGCAATTGTTTTGCTTATGTTCATTTCAATTAGGACCTTTACAGCCATTGGAAACAGGAGACTTTCACCCCATCTCTCCGCATCGGATTTGAATGTAGGACCTCCCCCCGCACCCACCACCCCCAAAGAGTTTAGGGAGTTTAGCTGGTACCAAAGCTAAACTGCCACCACCCACCATTATTCCTGGGATGGCAGGACTGTCGTATGCGAAGAGATTGGGTCGACTAGGTCTGCATTCACCAGAGTTTAGAAGAACGAGAGAGGATCTCATTGAAACGTATAAAATTCAGACAGGGCTAGACAGACTAGATGCAGGGAGGATGTTTCCCCTGGCTGGGGGGTCTAGAACGAGGGATCACAGTCTCAGGATACAGGGTAGGATATTTAGGACTGAGATGAGGAGAAATTTCCTCAGAGGGTGCTGAACCTGTGGAATTCTCTACCACAGAAGGCTGTGGAGACCAAGTCACTGAATATATTTAAGAAGGAGATAGTTAGATTTCTAGACACAAAAGGCATCAACGGGTATGGGGAGAGAGCAGGAATATGGTATTGAGATAGAAGATCAGCCATGATCATATTGAATGGCGGAGCAGGCTCGAAGGGCTGAATGGCCTACTCCTGCTCCTAATTTTCTATGTTTCTATGCATCAATTGTAACTGTAGACCCGGGCAATGCCTGAGGCAACTGCTATCCTGTGCACCAGTCAGCAGGAAAATAGTTGCAGAACTGTTCCACTTGCTGTAAGGATAACTTCAGCAAAATCCCAGCAGCGGTCACTCCCTCCCTCTCTCCCCCCCTACTGTTGTGTCTTTGCCTCCTGCTGCAGCCAAACTGCCCAGCAACGCTCAATCAAGGCTCACATATGAATAATGGTCACCAGGCGTCAATGTCTTTAGGAGAAGAGGGATGGGAAAGAATTGGAGAAAACAAAAGAAAGGCCACCGCGCACCACTGCTATCCATCCCCAAAAAATGAAACACAGCTTGCAATTCCCCACTGCCAAGTTCAAACTCTACTTCCATTAAGCTTCAGATTGGAAGGCCGCCATTAGCCAAGGCATGCAGCTAATTTTGCAAGTCTGCATGTTAATGAGATGCCCACGCCATTTTCATCCTCTTGTACCATAGCCAAGGAAAGCGGGCAAAATGGTAGTGCTGCCACTTTGAATGGAGTCTGGGAGCAACGAGTGACTCTTTTGTCTTCTAGCCTCAACTATACATCTTTAAAAAAAAGGGGGGCGCTCCCATGTGACTGTTCCTCGCGTTGAAATCAAATTCATTACCAGGTACTCAGTTACTTCAAATGTTGAGATAGTTCACTTTGAACAAATAGCTCTTGACTTTCAATCCTATTGAACTATAAAAGGAGCAGTGGCTTCCAGAGATTAATTATTCCTTGCTCAAATATACTATTCCTTCTAAGTATTGCTTTCATTTTTGGTTATTTCAAGCATGTGTCAAGCCGTACAAAAGTACTTTCATTGACAAGGAAGCAGGGGGTCACTTTGCCACTAATTATGAACTCATAGTTACTCATCTAATGGATACTTCTCCCCCTGACTTTGCTCAGACACTCTGCGCTGATTATCATACAGCGGCAATCTTCAGTGCCTCCTGCAACAAGGTGAGTGCACAACTGTCAATGCACTTCACACACACATAAAATTAATTTTGACTGTCATCATTGGATGCAGGAGCTGTACAAATACCTTGACAGCATGGCTGATTGTCAGAGACAAAAGCCAGCAGCCTGCTGAAAGCTACGTGCTCGGGGGCTGGTTGGGGTTTTACACAATGATCTGCACGTACAAGAGAGCTGGTCTTGCATAATACTCTGGAGAACGAGAAATCTGCACTCGACATCATCTGCACTGTTCGTACAATCTGTGTTTATTTCAATCACACTGTGAAAGCTGAAATGGTTCCAAAAACCCCGCTACTTAATGCAGCCACTTCAGCGGGAGGAACACATTTCCCTCACTATGCTCCCGTCCATTGGGACGTGATCAGACCAAAAGCCTGTTAGCTGGAGACCCAATGATCTCCTTGACTCCTATTTCATATGTAAAGCATTCCTTTCAGTGTCTAGTTACCAGCTGCAATCGATTCTTCTAATTTTCACCTGCACAGGGAAACAGCTTTCAAAGGGAACTTGTTTTCTGCTTATTGACAGCAGCCGTTATATTGTTTTGGAGAGTATGGGGTATTTTTTTCAATTTGTGCAGAACACTCTTGTACCAAATTTCTCTGTGCATGCCTACATTTGAAAAAGGAATTTAGTATGAGCTGATTAACTATACCAGAACTGCCAGTGAGAAAATATACCATCCTACTAGTAGTGTTTGGATACAGTATCACCCATTATTCCCAGTGTTTGGATACAGTATCGCCCATTATTCCCAGTGTTTGGATACAGTATCACCCATTATTCCCAGTGTTTGGATACAGTATCGCCCATTATTCCCAGTGTTTGGATACAGTATCACCCATTATTCCCAGTGTTTGGATACAGTATCGCCCATTATTCCCAGTGTTTGGATACAGTATCGCCCATTATTCCCAGTGTTTGGATACAGTATCGCCCATTATTCCCAGTGTTTGGATACAGTATCGCCCATTATTCCCAATGTTTGGATACAGTATCGCCCATTATTCCCAGTGTGAAAAGGACACAAACAAGGTGAAGTCACAGGAGCTCATTCTCTTCCAGCTCTCAGAGGAGAAGGTTGTGCTATTGAGCTGCTCCTGCTGCTGTGGGGTGAGTGTGTGGTTGCCTTGGCCTGGGACCCCAGGCCACCACTACTAGCAGCCTACAGCCATCTACAGAGGTGCCTGGAGAGGAAGGAGTGGAGGACAGAGGAGGAGGCCAGCATTATATCGGGAGAGGCCTTTTCCATCACTGCCTCCCAATTCGGCCTCCAGCCCAGGAGAGGGAGAGAGGGAGAGAGGATACCAAACAGCTCCACTTGGAAGGAGGGGAGGAGCTGCAACTTTACCATCTGCAGGTGGGTGTCTCTGTGCATTCCCCCTAAAGACTTTACATTCTAGGCGGGGGGAGGAAAGAAGACGGGCCGAAAGCCTGGCCTGGGTTGGCTGGAGCCTGCCCAGGTGAAGCTTGTTTCCTCTGCATTAAGAAGACCTGGTGTGGGGCTGAGCCTGGGCTGTCTCCAGCCTGCCCAGGTGAAGACATCTTCTCCCCCTGCCAGAAGACCAACTTAAGACTTTATTTTACCATCGGGGGAGTGCACCCTGCCGACACCCACCCACCGAACAACATCGTGAGTGGGGACCCTGCCTTTGCGGCACCCCCCTCCTTCTCACCCCCCCTCTCTCTCTCTCCTTGTTCTCTCTCTGCCTCTCCAAAAGGCACCTCTTTTTTAATTAACTAATTACCCATTGAGCAGAGGGAAGAAAGGGCCCCCCTCCCAATTAACACCATCAAGGGGAGAGGCGGGCCAGTTAATTTACACTCCCTCTGCTCAGGGGAAGACTTTTACTACCTAGGCCATTAACACCTTCAGGCCTGTGACTTTTGGGGTGTGTGTAGCTCTTTGAAAACCCACCCCACTATGGCATCTACATCTGCGGCGGCGGCGGGGCCGGCGAGATCATACGCGGCGGTGGCGTCTAAAGCCGCGGCCGCTCCCGCTTCCGCTGCTGCCCCGTCGCCGTTCCGCCTATTGACCAAGAAGCTTGGGGTGAAGAGCTACACCCACCCCAACATGACCATCGAGGCGTGTGTTAAGGCTATGGCTGGGGTTGTCGGCCCTCCGGCCATAGTCGCCGCCTCGAAGATGTATGGGAAGGCTGTGTTCTTCCTGGAGTCCGAGCGGGCGGTGGCCCTGGCCATCGCCCAGGGGCTCACCGTGGGCGGGACCTTCCTGCCGGTGGACCCTCTTGAGGCCACCGCGCAGAGGGTCGTATTATCCAACGTCCCGCCCTTTATCTCCGGTGAGCTCCTCCTCCCCCACTTACACCAACTTGGGGAGGTGAGGTCAGGTATCTCGCCGATCCCGCTCGGATTCCGGGAGGCCAGCCTTCGCCATGTCTTCTCCTTCCGGCGCCAGGCCTTTATTCAGCTGGCGCGGGAGGGGGAGACGGACGGGGCCTTTACAGTCCTCCACGAGGGGACCCCATACCGCGTCTTCTGGACGACGGACGGCATGCGGTGCCACGCCTGTAAGGAGGTGGGGCATGTACGGAAAAACTGCCCCACCTCCAAAGCCGCCAGGGTGACTGGCGTGGCCAAGGCTGGCGCCGCCACCGCTCCTCCCTCCGGGTCTAGCCGTGCCCCCTCCCAAACAAATGCTACCGGGGTACGGTCGTCGTCGGAGGTCACCGCCATCCAGGCCTCCGGCGGGGGGGAGGAGGAGCGTCCGGTCGGAAAGAAGGCGCGGTGTAAGACTAAAAACCGTGGGGCAGGTCCCCCTGTGGAGGGCGTGCCCCATAATATGGAGCCCCTGACGCCCGAGAGCATCGCCGCGTTAATCGCGGAGTGCGGAGGGGGGGGGCCCTCGTGCCCGACCCTGTGGCCGTGACCGCCGAGGCGGTAGCGCCAGAACCTGCGGCCGGGCTTGGGCCCGGGGGACCCGAAGAACTCGCTCCACCGGAGGGAGCAGGGGAGGCCTCTGCAGAAATGGAGGTCTCCCTCTACCCCTCCGCACTCAAAAGAAGGCGCGACCCCCTGGATGAGGAGGAGGACCGGGAGGAGGAAGGTCCCTCCAGTCAGGGGGAGTCGTCGCCCGCCGCGGGTACTGCGCCCCACCCCACCGCTGTTAACATCGTTAGTGATCGGCAGGGGTCGCCTGTCCCTGGGGAGGCTGAGGCAGAGGTGTCTGCCCAGCTCGTGCCTCCCGGGGATGGGGACACGACCCTGCCCGTGGGGGGGGTTGCGGAACAACCCGCGGCAGAAATTGACCCCCTATCAGTGGCTTTACCCCTCGACGAGTCGGGCGGCTTGGGGTCTGGGTCGGGCGAGCTCGCGGAAGATGAGCTCGCCCAGAGCGGCCGGGACTTTTCCCAGGTGCTGCTCGACTTCGTTGAGGTTTGTAAAAAATTTACCCCATCTGCTGGGTCGGAGGCCGGTGGCGTAGTAGAGGGGGGCCCTCTGTCTGTGTCTCCAGCGCCGGGCGACTTGGAGGAGATCGGGTCTACGTACTCTCCCGTCTCTCCGGTTTCTCCGGTCGTTCCGGCGCCTGGGGCGGAGGGGGTCTCCGAACCGCCGCCGTCTTCTGGCCCGGCCCCCCTAGAGGAGCCCAGGGAGGAATCCTCCGCTACCGATCCTGGGGGTGGGATCCGGGCGGAGGCGGGGCCGGCCGTCGCGGCCGAGCCGCTCGCTGCGCATTGCGTGGCGGACGGGTCGGCCGCCGGTGGCGACCCCCCGGAGGAGGACGGGGACTCGGTGGTGGGGGCAGAGGAGGACTGGGAGTCCATCGCCGATGAGGCGATGGATGACCTCGCGCCCCTCGCCGGGACCCCCCTCATTCCCATTAAGGAACTCCGGGACTTTGTGGCCACGTGCCTGGGTCGTCGCAGGACCCGGCAGGCCCTCGACAGATGGTCGGGGCTGGTGCTGCTCATCGAGTCGGCCCGCGTCGCCTACAAGAGCATGAGTGCGGGCGCGGGCGTGGGCCCGTCCGAGCTGCGTCAGTTCCGGTCATTCCTCACTGGGCTGCTAAGGGAGTGGCGGTCGACTAGCGGCCGCCCTCCCTTCCCCCGTTAGTCATAAGTAGGGGTTGGTTTGTGCTTCTGAAATGAAGATAACCATAGCCAGCCTCAACATCAACGGCAGCAGGGAAGCTAGCCGCAGGTTTAATAACTTTTCGGTCCTTCGGGACGGGAAGTATGCGGTGTGCTTCCTGCAAGAAACCCACACCGTTCCGGGAGACGAAGCCACGTGGCTCCTGGAGTGGCAAGGAGGGGTCAGCATGAGTCACCTCTCCAGTGTTTCCAGTGGGGTGGCTATCTTGCTGGCCCCGCATTTTCAGCCGGAGATCTTGGGGGTCAAGGAGCTCGTGCCGGGCCGCTTGCTCCAGGTCACTGTTCGCCTGGGGGGCGTGCCGCTCCATCTAGTGAACGTGTACGCCCCTCAGACCGCTGCGTAGCAAGTGCGCTTCTTTGAAGAAGTGTCCACTCTTCTGAGCTCCATCGACGCGGGTGAGTGCATCATCCTCGGGGGGGATTTTAATTGTACCCTCGAGGCGAGGGACCGCACGGGCACCCTGCCTTGCCCGGCGGCGACGGAGAAGTTGAGGGACCTGGTTGGGTCCCTCGACTTGGTGGACGTCTGGCGAAATCTCCATCCCGACTCCAGCGCCTTCACTTTTGTGAGGTCTGGGGGAGGAGCGTCCAGGATCGACTGCCTCTACATTTCCCGGGCAGACGTCTCCTGCGTTCCGGCGGCTTCCATGCGGCCGGTGCCGTGCACGGACCACCACCTGGTGTGGGCGGAGCTCGTTCCGCTGCGCGCACGGGGGGGTCCGCGTATTGGCACTTTAACAACCTGCTGCTGGAGGACACACGGTTCCGGGATTCGTTCAGTCGGTTCTGGGCCGGCTGGAGAAGGAAGCAGGGGGGCTTCCCCTCCTTGAGGCTATGGTGGGATGTGGGCAAGGCTCACATCCGTCTCTTCTGCCAGGAGTACGCGAAGGGGTCGACCAAGAGGCGGGAGGCCCGGGTCGGGCAGTTGGAGAAGGAGGTGCTCGACCTGGAGTCCCGTCTCGGTCAAGTCGTCGAGGACCCGGCCCTGCGGTTGGTGTACGAAGAGAAGAAGGGCGCGCTGAAGGACCTGCAGCTCGTCGGGTCCCGAGGCGCGTACGTGAGGTCGCGGATCCAGTTCCTGCGGGACCTGGACCGCGGCTCCCCCTTCTTCTACTCGCTGGAAAAAAGACGGGGGGTCCGTAAGCAGCTCTTGGAGCTGCTGGCCGACGACGGATCTCTGGTCTCGGATCCGGAGGGAATCCGCGCGGAGACCCGCGCCTATTACGGGGCTCTGTTCTCTCCGGATCCGTCCAGCGAGGACGCGCGCAGAGTTTTGTGGGAGGACCTGCCGAAGGTCGGCCTGGAGGGCGCCGAAAAATTGGACGCTCCTCTGAGTTTGGAGGAGCTGTCCGGCGCCCTCCGCCAGCTCTCTAGGGGGAAGTCCCCGGGGCTGGACGGGCTGACCGTGGAGTTCCACAGGGCGTTCTGGGGCGTCCTGGGGGGCGACTACGCGCGGGTCCTGGGGGAATGTTTGGCGACCGGGGAGATGCCCCTCTCTTGGCGGAGGGCGGTGATTGTCCTGCTGCCTAAGAGGGGCGATCTCCGCCTCCTTAAGAACTGGCGCCCGGTCTCCCTCCTCAGCACGGATTACAAAATCTTTGCCAGGGCTATGTCTGTTCGCCTTGGCACCGTGCTGGCCCACATGATCCACTCCGACCAGTCCTACACGGTCCCAGGCCGGTCTATCCATGATAACATCCATCTGGTCCGGGACCTGGTCCACCATTCCCAGAGGGCTGGTCTGTCGGTCGCCTTCCTTTCCTTGGATCAGGAGAAGGCGTTCGACAGGGTGGATCACGAGTATCTTTTCGGGACTCTGCGCGCATTCGGGTTCGGGACGCATTTTGTCGCCCGGATCCGACTTCTGTACGCTGCCGCGGAGTGTCTGATTAAAGTTAACGGGTCCTTGACGGCGCGCCTTCGCTTCGGGAGGGGGGTGCGTCAGGGATGCCCCATGTCCGGCCAGTTATATACCATTTGCGTAGAGCCTTTCCTGCGCCTCTTGCAGAAGAGGTTGGCGGGACTGGCTCTGCAAGGGCCGGGCGTGGAGGTGGTCCTCTCGGCTTACGCCGATGACGTGCTCCTCATGGTCACGGATCCCGTTGACTTGCGGAGGATGCGGGAATGCCAGCAGGTTTACTCGGACGCATCCTCCGCCAGGATCAACTGGGGGAAATGTTCCGGACTCCTGGTGGGTCAGTGGCGGGTGGACTCCCTGCCGGAGGAGTTCAGGCCCTTCGCCTGGAGCACAACGCACCTCCTCTACTTGGGAGTCTACCTCAGCCCGGCCGAGGACGCCTGGCCGGCGAACTGGCACAAGTTGGAGGCCAAAGTCACTGCTCGCTTAGGACGCTGGACAGGATTGCTCCGAGTGTTGTCCTACAGGGGTCGGGCGTTGGTCATAAACCAACTGGTGGCCGCCATGTTGTGGTACCGGTTGGTTACTCTGATCCCCCCCCCCTGCGTTTGTCGCCAAGATACAGAAGAAGCTCATCGACTTCTTCTGGAACAACAGGATGCACTGGGTCTCTGCCGCGGTTCTGTGTCTTCCGCTCAGGGAGGGCGGTCAGGCGCTGGTGTGCCTTCGCACCCAGGCTGCGACTTTCCGTCTTCAGACGCTGCAGAGGTACCTGTACGTTGAGAATCCTCCGAGATGGTGTGCGCTGGCGACGTATTTCTTCCGCCAGCTGCACGGCCTCAATTACGACATGCAGCTCCTGTTTTTGGAAGTGGGCGGCAGGCGTGCCAGCCTGCGGGAGCTGCCTGTCTTCTACCAGGAACTGCTATGGGTTTGGAACTCCGTCGCCTCCAGGCGGAGCTCTCCCCCGTCAGGAATGGCGGCTGTCCTTCGAGAGCCGCTGTTCAGGAATCCGCACCTCCGCGTCCGCGAGTTCGGGTGGCTGGCGGAGCGGAGGGCTGTGCCTGGCAGGGTGACTAGAGTCGGGGACCTACTCGATGGCGGAGGAGCGGGCTGGATGGCGCCGGAGGAGTTGGCGCGGCGCATGTCTTGGGACAACGTCCGGCTCGCGGTCGATGCCATCGAGGCGGTGAAGGCGAGGCTGCACCCCGGCGCCACGAGGTGTATCGAGGCGGCTCAAGCGCGTGGGGCGATCCCGCCCGAGCTTTCCCCCGTTTGGACGGAATTCCTTATCGGCGCCTTGCCCCAAGGCTCCCCTCGGGGATTGGCGCCTCACAACTTGAGCCATCTCGAGGAGATGCCCTCCGTGCCTTTTCATTCTGCACGGAGGGGGTTCCTGTACGGGCTGCTCCTGCACACCTTCCACTTTGCCATCTTCGCCTGCCGTCCGGACACGCCGTGGCGTGCCGTTTTACCTTCCGGCGGAGGCGGAGGTCCCCAATGGGGGGCTCTCTATGCGGGAGTCCTCCCTTGTTCTATTGGGGACTTGGCCTGGAGGGTGTTGCACAGGGCAGTCCCGTGCAATAGGCTTTTAAGTAGGTTCACGGACTCCCAGACCGCCTGTTTGTTCTGCGGTCTGGAGGAGTCCGTGTTCCATGTCTATGTTGAATGTGAGAGGTTGCAGCCCCTCTTTCATTATTTGAAGGGGCTGCTCCTCAGGTTTTGGTTGCACTTCAGTCCCACGCTCTTGATCTACGGTCACCCGGTGCGGAGGGGAGCGGGCAGGTCGGAGGACCTCCTCGTGGGTCTGCTCCTGGGCCTGGCCAAGAAAGCCATTAATTGGTCCAGGCAGCGGGCGGTTGAGGGGGTCGTCCGGCCAGATTGCCTCCCTCTCTTCCGTGGCCATGTTCGCGCCCGGGTGGCCCTGGAGATGGAGCACGCGGTGTCCGCCGGCGAGCTCGAGCACTTTCGTGACCGTGGGCGCCGCGGGGACTGAAGTGCATAATCAGGTTAAATGACCAAATTTTAATTTAATTTGTTAAGTTTTATTTAAACGTTTATTAGATTTTTGAGTTACAGTTTATTTGTTTAATGTATTTTTGGTTTAAACACAAGAAGGAAACAGCTTTCAAAGGGAACTTGTTTTCTGCTTATTGACAGCAGCCGTTATATTGTTTTGGAGAGTATGGGGTATTTTTTTCAATTTGTGCAGAACACTCTTGTACCAAATTTCTCTGTGCATGCCTACATTTGAAAAAGGAATTTAGTATGAGCTGATTAACTATACCAGAACTGCCAGTGAGAAAATATACCATCCTACTAGTAGTGTTTGGATACAGTATCACCCATTATTCCCAGTGTTTGGATACAGTATCGCCCATTATTCCCAGTGTTTGGATACAGTATCGCCCATTATTCCCAGTGTTTGGATACAGTATCGCCCATTATTCCCAGTGTTTGGATACAGTATCGCCCATTATTCCCAATGTTTGGATACAGTATCGCCCATTATTCCCAGTGTTTGGATACAGTATCGCCCATTATTCCCAGTGTTTGGATACAGTATCGCCCATTATTCCCAGTGTTTGGATACAGTATCACCCATTATTC
The DNA here is from genome assembly GCF_052327205.1 of Somniosus microcephalus. Taxonomy (NCBI): domain Eukaryota; kingdom Metazoa; phylum Chordata; class Chondrichthyes; order Squaliformes; family Somniosidae; genus Somniosus; species Somniosus microcephalus. Next base: position 9,690,802 of record NC_141013.1, read on the forward strand.
CCAGTGTTTGGATAGAGTTTCACCCATTATTCCCAGTGTTTAGATACAGTATCGCCCATTATTCCCAGTGTTTGGATACAGTATCGCCCATTATTCCCAGTGTTTGGATACAGTATCACCCATTATTCCCAGTGTTTGGATACAGTATCACCCATTATTCCCAGTGTTTGGATACAGTATCGCCCATTATTCCCAGTGTTTGGATACAGTATCCTCCATTATTCCCAGTGTTTGGATACAGTATCGCCCATTATTCCCAGTGTTTGGATACAGTATCGCCCATTATTCCCAGTCTTTGGATACAGTATTGCCCATTATTCCCAGTGTTTGGATACAGTATCACCCATTATTCCCAGTGTTTGGATACAGTAATGCCCATTATTCCCAGTGTTTAGATACAGTATCACCCATTATTCCCAATGTTTGGATACAGTATCGCCCATTATTCCCAGTGTTTGGATACAGTATCGCCCATTATTCCCAGTGTTTGGATACAGTAATGCCCATTATTCCCAGTGTTTAGATACAGTATCACCCATTATTCCCAGTGTTTAGATACAGTATCACCCATTATTCCCAGTGTTTGGATACAGTATCACCCATTATTCCTAGTGTTTGGATACAGTATCACCCATTATTCCCAGTGTTTGGATACATTATCGCCCATTATTCCCAGTGTTTGGATAGAGTATCACCCGTTATTCCCAGTGTTTGGATACAGTATCGCCCATTATTCCCAGTGTTTGGATACAGTATCACCCATTATTCCCAGTGTTTGGATACATTATCGCCCATTATTCCCAGTGTTTGGATACATTATCGCCCATTATTCCCAGTGTTTGGATACATTATCGCCCATTATTCCCAGTGTTTGGTACAGTGTCACCCATTATTCCCAGTGTTTGGATACAGTATCGCCCATTATTCCCAGTGTTTGGATACAGTATCGCCCATTATTCCCAGTGTTTGGATACAGTAATGCCCATTATTCCCAGTGTTTAGATACAGTATCACCCATTATTCCCAGTGCTTGGATACAGTATCGCCCATTATTCCCAGTCTTTGGATACAGTATTGCCCATTATTCCCAGTGTTTGGATACAGTATCGCCCATTATACCCAGTGTTTGGATACAGTATCACCCATTATTCCCAGTGTTTGGATACAGTATCACCCATTATTCCCAGTGTTTGGATACATTATCGCCCATTATTCCCAGTGTTTGGATACAGTGTCACCCATTATTCCCAGTGTTTGGATACAGTATCGCCCATTATTCCCAGTGTTTGGATACAGTATCGCCCATTATTCCCAGTGTTTGGATACAGTAATGCCCATTATTCCCAGTGTTTAGATACAGTATCACCCATTATTCCCAGTGCTTGGATACAGTATCGCCCATTATTCCCAGTCTTTGGATACAGTAATGCCCATTAGTCCCAGTGTTTGGATACAGTATCACCCATTATTCCCAGTGTTTGGATACATTATCGCCCATTATTCCCAGTGTTTGGATACAGTATCACCCATTATTCCCAGTGTTTGGATACAGTACCGCCCATTATTCCCAGTGTTTGGATACAGTATCGCCCATTATTCCCAGTGTTTGGATACAGTATCACCCATTATTCCCAGTGTTTGGATACAGTAATGCCCATTATTCCCAGTGTTTAGATACAGTATCACCCATTATTCCCAGTGTTTGGATACAGTAATGCCCATTATTCCCAGTGTTTGGATACAGTATCACCCATTATTCCCAGAGTTTGGATACAGTATCGCCCATTATTCCCAGTGTTTGGATACAGTAATGCCCATTATTCCCAGAGTTTAGATACAGTATCACCCATTATTCCCAATGTTTGGATACAGTATCGCCCATTATTCCCAGTGTTTGGATACAGTATCGCCCATTATTCCCAGTGTTTGGATACAGTAATGCCCATTATTCCCAGTGTTTAGATACAGTATCACCCATTATTCCCAGTGTTTAGATACAGTATCACCCATTATTCCCAGTGTTTGGATACAGTATCACCCATTATTCCCAGTGTTTGGATACAGTATCACCCATTATTCCCAGTGTTTGGATACATTATCGCCCATTATTCCCAGTGTTTGGATAGAGTATCACCCGTTATTCCCAGTGTTTGGATACAGTATCGCCCATTATTCCCAGTGTTTGGATACAGTATCACCCATTATTCCCAGTGTTTGGATACATTATCGCCCATTATTCCCAGTGTTTGGATACATTATCGCCCATTATTCCCAGTGTTTGGATACATTATCGCCCATTATTCCCAGTGTTTGGATACAGTGTCACCCATTATTCCCAGTGTTTGGATACAGTATCGCCCATTATTCCCAGTGTTTGGATACAGTATCGCCCATTATTCCCAGTGTTTGGATACAGTAATGCCCATTATTCCCAGTGTTTAGATACAGTATCACCCATTATTCCCAGTGCTTGGATACAGTATCGCCCATTATTCCCAGTCTTTGGATACAGTATTGCCCATTATTCCCAGTGTTTGGATACAGTATCGCCCATTATTCCCAGTGTTTGGATACAATATCACCCATTATTCCCAGTGTTTGGTTACAGTATCACCCATTATTCCCAGTGTTTGGATACAGTATTGCCCATTATTCCCAGTGTTTGGATACAGTATCACCCATTATTCCCAGTGTTTGGATACAGTATCAACCATTATTCCCAGTGTTTGGATACAGTATAGCCCATTATTCCCAGTGTTTGGATACAGTATCGCCCATTATTACCAGTGTTTGGATACAGTATCACCCATTATTCCCAGTGTTTGGATACAGTAATGCCCATTATTCCCAGTGTTTAGATACAGTATCACCCATTATTCCCAGTGTTTGGATACAGTAATGCCCATTATTCCCAGTGTTTAGATACAGTATCACCCATTATTCCCAGTGCTTGGATACAGTATCGCCCATTATTCCCAGTCTTTGGATACAGTATTGCCCATTATTCCCAGTGTTTGGATACAGTATCGCCCATTATACCCAGTGTTTGGATACAATATCACCCATTATTCCCAGTGTTTGGATACAGTATCACCCATTATTCCCAGTGTTTGGATACATTATCGCCCATTATTCCCAGTGTTTGGATACAGTGTCACCCATTATTCCCAGTGTTTGGATACAGTATCGCCCATTATTCCCAGTGTTTGGATACAGTATCGCCCATTATTCCCAGTGTTTGGATACAGTAATGCCCATTATTCCCAGTGTTTAGATACAGTATCACCCATTATTCCCAGTGCTTGGATACAGTATCGCCCATTATTCCCAGTCTTTGGATACAGTAATGCCCATTATTCCCAGTGTTTGGATACAGTATCACCCATTATTCCCAGTGTTTGGATACATTATCGCCCATTATTCCCAGTGTTTGGATACAGTATCACCCATTATTCCCAGTGTTTGGATACAGTACCGCCCATTATTCCCAGTGTTTGGATACAGTATCGCCCATTATTCCCAGTGTTTGGATACAGTATCACCCATTATTCCCAGTGTTTGGATACAGTAATGCCCATTATTCCCAGTGTTTAGATACAGTATCACCCATTATTCCCAGTGTTTGGATACAGTAATGCCCATTATTCCCAGTGTTTGGATACAGTATCACCCATTATTCCCAGAGTTTGGATACAGTATCGCCCATTATTCCCAGTGTTTGGATACAGTAATGCCCATTATTCCCAGAGTTTAGATACAGTATCACCCATTATTCCCAATGTTTGGATACAGTATCGCCCATTATTCCCAGTGTTTGGATACAGTATCGCCCATTATTCCCAGTGTTTGGATACAGTAATGCCCATTATTCCCAGTGTTTAGATACAGTATCACCCATTATTCCCAGTGTTTAGATACAGTATCACCCATTATTCCCAGTGTTTGGATACAGTATCACCCATTATTCCCAGTGTTTGGATACAGTATCACCCATTATTCCCAGTGTTTGGATACATTATCGCCCATTATTCCCAGTGTTTGGATAGAGTATCACCCGTTATTCCCAGTGTTTGGATACAGTATCGCCCATTATTCCCTGTGTTTGGATACAGTATCACCCATTATTCCCAGTGTTTGGATACATTATCGCCCATTATTCCCAGTGTTTGGATACATTATCGCCCATTATTCCCAGTGTTTGGATACATTATCGCCCATTATTCCCAGTGTTTGGATACAGTGTCACCCATTATTCCCAGTGTTTGGATACAGTATCGCCCATTATTCCCAGTGTTTGGATACAGTATCGCCCATTATTCCCAGTGTTTGGATACAGTAATGCCCATTATTCCCAGTGTTTAGATACAGTATCACCCATTATTCCCAGTGCTTGGATACAGTATCGCCCATTATTCCCAGTCTTTGGATACAGTATTGCCCATTATTCCCAGTGTTTGGATACAGTATCGCCCATTATTCCCAGTGTTTGGATACAATATCACCCATTATTCCCAGTGTTTGGTTACAGTATCACCCATTATTCCCAGTGTTTGGATACAGTATTGCCCATTATTCCCAGTGTTTGGATACAGTATCACCCATTATTCCCAGTGTTTGGATACAGTATCAACCATTATTCCCAGTGTTTGGATACAGTATAGCCCATTATTCCCAGTGTTTGGATACAGTATCGCCCATTATTACCAGTGTTTGGATACAGTATCACCCATTATTCCCAGTGTTTGGATACAGTAATGCCCATTATTCCCAGTGTTTAGATACAGTATCACCCATTATTCCCAGTGTTTGGATACAGTATCGCCCATTATTCCCAGTCTTTGGATACAGCATTGCCCATTATTCCCAGTGTTTGGATACAGTATCACCCATTATTCCCAGTGTTTGGATACAGTATTGCCCATTATTCCCAGTGTTTGGATACAGTATCACCCATTATTCCCAGTGTTTGGATACAGTATCGCCCATTATTCCCAGTGTTTGGATACAATATTGTCCATTATTCCCAGTGTTTGGATACAGTATCACCCATTATTCCATGTTTGGATACAATATTGTCCATTATTCCCAGTGTTTGGATACAGTATCGCCCATTATTCCCAGTGTTTGGATACAATATTGTCCATTATTCCCAGTGTTTGGATACAGTATCACCCATTATTCCATGTTTGGATACAATATTGTCCATTATTCCCAGTGTTTGGATACAGTATCGCCCATTATTCCCAGTGTTTGGATACAATATTGTCCATTATTCCCAGTGTTTGGATACAGTATCACCCATTATTCCATGTTTGGATACAATATTGTCCATTATTCCCAGTGTTTGGATACAGTATAGCCCATTGTTCCCAGTGTTTGGATACAATATTGTCCATTATTCCCAGTGTTTGGATACAGTATAGCCCATTGTTCCCAGTGTTTGGATACAATATTGTCCATTGTTAGTAGTGTTTGGATTTTCACACCAGTGTTTTGACACACTGTAGCCAATGGTTGCCCGTGTTTGGATGCCAGTGTAATATTTATGGACAAATCATAAGTGGTTTATTTTAGAAAAGGTAGCTTTGCTCTGCATCGGCCTGTGCTATACCTGACCTGGGAGTATTTGAGTGAGTGGTAGCTAAAATGACAAAATGTTCCATTCCTCAGGATTTGTATCCATTGCCTTGACAAGAACAAAGAAACAAAGAAACATAGGAACAGGAGGAGGCCATTCAGTCCCCCTAGCCTATTCCGCCATTCATGGCTGATCTGCGATTTAACTCCATATACCCGCTTTTGCCCATATCCCTTAATACCTTTGGTTAACAAAAGGCTATCAATCTCTGATTTAAAATTATCAATTGATCTAGCATCAATTGCCGTTTGTGGAAGAGAGTTCCAAACTTCTGCCACCCTTTGTGTGTAGAAGTGTTTCCTAATTTCACTCAAGACTTGACAAAGGGTTTGACCCGAAACGTTGACTCTATTTTCTCTCCACGGATGTTGCCTGGCCTGCTGAGTTTTTCCAGCATTTTCTGTTGTTATTTTAGCCTTTTTGATTATTTTCTGTACCTGTTCATGACATTTTAATGATCTATGTACACACAAAACATTTTTTTGAAGTATGGCAGACATGACGTCTGACATCATAGAATTTGTTAGATCTAGGCCCTGATTTTAACTCTGGAGTAGTTTTGGGCGGGTGATTAGAGTGCGGGTTAGAAACTCACCCGCTGCTCAAGAAATTAGCCCTTGGGTACTTAAATTCCCTTCTGGGCAGGAGGTTGGCCACCCACCAACAGCTGGTTAATGGTGGGATTGATTACCGAGCCATCCCGCATGGGTCCCTGCGATCAGTGGCACGGTGAGGCAGTTGGGGAGAGGGGCGACAGATCACAACAGGCGAGGCCTAAGCTTTTTTCATGAGGTCTAGTCAGACTATCGGAAAAAAATTGAAAACCTAACCTCTTGGCCGCATCTTCAATCAACTTCCTGAACTTCAGTCCCACTCAAAGTCGTTCTATCTCTTGAAAAACATCTTGAGCTAAAGACACAATATAGATGTATGTTGTTGTCATGTAACTCTCAATAAACTTGTGACCAGGTCACAGCCATCTTCTGTTGTGCACATCACTCTAGCACATCTCTTGCTCTCGTACTTGTTTTTCTGTGTGTGTGTCAGCCGTGGCTCAGTGGACAGCTCTCTCACCTTTAAGTCTGAAGGTCATAGATCCAGAGTCCCACTCCAGAGACTTGAGCACAAAATCTAGGCTGACACTCCAGTGCAGTGCTGAGGGAGTGCTGCACTGTCAGAGGTACCGTCTTTTGGATGAAATGTTAAACTGAGGCCCCCTCTGCCCTCTCGTGTGGACGTAAAAGATCCCATGGCAATATTTCAAAGAAGAGCAGGAGAGTTCTCCACCGGTGTCCTGGCCGATATTTATCCCTCAGCTAACATCACTAAAAAAAACAGATTATCTGGTCATTATCACATTACTGTTTGTGGGAGCTTGCTATGCACAAATTGGCTATCACATTTCCTACATTACAATGGTTACTACACTTCAAGAGTACTTCATTGGCTGTAAAGCGCTTTAGTATATCCTGAGGTCGTGGAAGGCGCTACAAGTTCTTGCATTTCTTTCTTATATACACGAGTTCCTGCTTTCCAGGTCAAATACATTATCTGCTGATTCACACTACTGCCTCAGTTGTACTGAAAGCAGATTCACAAAGCTGGATGGGGGGAGGGTAAGAGTACAGCATCTGCTACCCAGACCGCTCACTCACTTCCTCCCGTAACTGGCTCATTCCTTGGGCTGAGCATTGAACTTGCATCACTTCACTGATAATAACTAGTAGACTGTGATTCGTAATTTAAAGAGATTAAATTTGATTTTACAGCACTGTATTAGGAAATGTTGCATTGCATACATAATAAAAGCCACATCCTTCGTCATGTGTCAGTGAAAACTTAATTACTTCTTGTAAATTTCCAGTGCTGATTTTAAATTAAAATTCGAGAATTGTATTGAACCTGCATACATTCATTTTTTTTAAAGTGTCTCAAATTAAGATGTAAATTTGGAATCGTTTTCAATGTTTCCGCCTTGTTTGGCATTAAACCCTCTAACCCTCTTTGTCAGCCATAGCTCAGTTGGTAGCACTCTCACTTCTGAGACAGAAGGTTGTGGGTTCAAGTCCCACTCCAAAGACTTAAGCACAAAAGTCTAGCCTGACGCTCCAGTGCAGTGCTGAGGGAGTGCTGCACTGTCGGAGGTGCCGTCTTTCGGATGAGATGTTAAACCGAGGCCCCGTCTGCCTTCTCAGGTGGATGTAAAAGATCCCATGGCACTATTTTGAAAAAGAGCATAGGAGTTCTCCCTGGTCAGTTTAACATCAGTAGTGGGTAAAGTTTTAGAAACAATAATCAAGGAAAAAATTAACGGGCACTTGGAGAGGTTTAAAGTAATTAAGGAGAGCCAACACGGATTTGTAAAAGGCAGATCACGTTTGACTAATCTAATTGAATTTTTTGATGAAGTAACAGGGAGGATTGATGAAGGGAATGCAATGGATGTTGTCTACATGGATTTTAGGAAGGCGTTTGACAAAGTACCACATAGAAGGCTGGTTAACAAAATTGAGGCTCATGGAATAGGTGGGTCAGTGGCAGCTTGGATAAGGAATTGGCTTAAGGATAGAAAACAGTAAGTTGTGGTAAATGGCTGTTTTTCAGACTGGAGGGTGGTAGACAGTGGGGTTCCCAAGGTCAGTGCTGTGGCCACTGCTTTTTTTGATATATATAAATGACCTGGATATTGGAATACAGAGTAGAATTTCTAAATTTGCCATTGACACCAAACTTGGGGGTGCGGCAAACAGTGAGGATGATACTAATCGACTGCAACAGGACATAGAAAGGCTAGCAGAATGGGCAGACAAGTGGCAGATGGAATTTAATACAGAGAAGTGTGAGGTGATGCATTTTGGCAGAAGGAACAGAGAGAGACAATATACACTTAATGGCACAGTTTTAAAGAGTGTGCAGGGACAGAGGGACCTGGGAGTTAATGTGCATAGGTCCCTGAAGGTGGCAGGACATATTAAGAGAGTGGTTAGCAAAGCATATGGGATCTTGGGCTTCATAAATAGAGGTATTGAGCACAAAAGCAGAGAAGTTATGCTGAACCTTTATAAAGTGCTGGTTAGGCCACAACTGGAGTATTGCATCCAGTTCTGGTCACCACACTTTAGGAAGGATGTGAAGGCCCTTGAGAGGTGCAGAGGAGATTTACCAGAGTGATTCTGGGGATGGGGGGATCTTAGCTACAAGGACAGGTTGGAGAAGCTGAATTTATTTTCATTGGAGCAAAGGAGGTTGAGGGGTGATTTGATAGAGGTGTACAAGATTATGACGGGTTTGGATAGGCTAGACGGGGAAAGGCTGTTCCCACTAATTGATGGTACAAGGACTAGAGGAACACAGATTTAAGGTTTTGGGCAAGAGATACAGGTGGGGTGTAAGGAAAAACTTTTTTACGCAGCGAGTGATGTGGACCTGGAACTCGCTGCCGACGGAAGTGGTGGAAGTGGAGACACTCAATGTTTTCAAGGGGAGACTGGATAGACACTTGAGGGAAATAAACTTGCAGGGCTACGGGGATAGAGCGGGGGACTGGGACTGACTGGATTGCTCTACAGAGAACCGGCACGGACTGGATGGGCCGAATGGCCTCCTTCTGTGCCGTTATGACTCTATGGTGTCCTGGGCCAATATTGATCCTTCAATCAACATCACTAAAACAGATTATCTGGTCATTATCGCATTGCTGTTTGTGGGAGCTTGCTGTGCGCAAATTGGCTGCTGCATTTCCTACATTACAACAGTGACTACATTTCAAAAGTACTTCATTGTTTGTCAAGTACTTTGGGATGTCCTGAGGTCATGAAAGATGCTACAGAAATGCAAGTCTTTTTAGTACTTAACAGGGTTGAGACAGCATTTCATAAATCAGTGTCATAGGAAGACCTACAAAATGGGCTTTCCCATTAGTATAAAACAGACCTGACTACAGGCCTGTCCCAGTCTGGTATTTTGTATAATGACTTCAATGATGTATGATAAAATATAATAGAATGACTGTCCTTGAGGGAGATTTTAACCTATTTCCTCTGGAATTCTTTGAAAACTGCCACCACCGTTGCAGTTCTGAATGTGTAAAGCAAATCAATGCTTGGGGAAAATAAAAGCCTATGAAATATCATTGACTCTCGCTCCACTTCAGGACTTGAGCACATCATCTCGGCTGACACAGTGCTGAGCACTGCGATACTGAGGGTGTGCTGCATTGCCGGAGGTGTCGTCCTTTGGATGAGGTGGTAAACTGAGTGTCTGTGTCTTCAGGTGGACTTAGAAGAGCTCAGAGCACTATTCAAAGTACTGGTCTCCTGCACCCAGGCCAGTATGTCTGCCTCAACTGACACCACCAGAACAGATTAACTGATTAAAACAAAAAGAAAATACTGCAGATGCTGGAAATCTGAAATAAAAACAGAAAATGCTGGAGATACTCAGCAGGTCAGGCAGCATCTGTGAAGAGAGAAACAGAGTTAACGTTTCAGGTCAGTCGAAAGGTCATCAACCTGAAACGTTAACTCTGTTTCTCTCTTCACAGATGCTGCCTGACCTGCTGAGTATCTCCAGCATTTTCTGTTTTTATTTCAGATTAACTGATGATTCACTTCTTTGCTGTCCTTGGGGCCTTTATGGGTGTAAATTGGTGGTTGCGTCTGCCTTGGTAACACCAGTGACTGCAACTTCAAAAGCAATAGAAACATAGAAACAGAAGATAGGAGCAGGAGTAGGCCATTCGGCCCCTCAAGCCTGCTCCACCATTTAATGAGATCATGGCTGATCATCCAAATTCAGTACCCTGTCCCTGCTTTCTCCCCATACCACAGACAGTGAGGGGCTTTGGGACTACCTGAGATCACGAAAGACACTGTAGCCATCCAAGAACCAGGCACCCGAGGTCAGCACGCCTGGTTGAAGCCGCTCCCAATTTTCTGGTTATTAATTTTAATGGTCGGGGAAAATTTGGCAGCGGCCCGTGTTCAGGTGCACTGACTGCCCTCTGCACCTGGTTCTCTGGCAGGTCGGTGGTCCTGTGGAGCGAGACTTCTTCCGAATGCACCCGAGTAACTCCAACTCTCAGATAATAACAACAGAAAATGCTGGAAAAACTCAGCAGGCCAGGCAACATCCGTGGAGAGAAAATAGAGTCAACGTTTCGGGTCAAAACCCTTTGTCAAGACTAGAGAAGCACAGGAAATGAAATAGATTAAAAGGCCAGAATGGGGGCTGGGAGAGAACAAAAGAGAAGTGAAGAGACATTAAGAGGTATTCAAAACGAGAGGGGATGGTGATAGGACTAGTGGAGACAAAAGACGGCTCTAGATTAGGTGTGAAATGCGCTGGCAGAATGGGAGACAGGTTGGGGAGCGACAGAGAATTTACTGTGCAGAACAGGAGCCTGGCGTTGGGAGCCACTAACCAGCCCTTCATTTCCATTATTAATCAGTGGGGAGAAAAATCATTTCCGAGTAAGTCAGCGCGATAAATACCATCCCACGCTGGTGTCGCTTTTTGTTCCACTTTTCTGCCTCTTTAATGCCAACCTCGATGGGATGGAGCAGTGGAAAGCAAATCAATGCTTGGAGAAAATAAAAGTCTATGAAATATCATTGACTCTCGCTCCATTTCAGGACTTGAGCACATCACCTCGGCTGACACAGTGCTGAGCACTGCGATACTGAGGGTGTGCTGCATTGCCTGAGGTGTCCTTTGGATGAGGTGGTAAACTGAGTGTCTGTGTCTTCAGGTGGACTTAGAAGAGCTCAGAGCCCTATTCAAACAACTGGTCTCCCCTGTCCAGACCAGTATGTCTGCCTCAACTCTCCCGCACGGCACATTAGCTGGTTCTCCACATCCCTGATCGCATTGGAACCCACGGACCCTGGATGTTGAAAGCAAGCTCAAACACGATTATGTTTTGCATTCTTGGTTTTTGAAATAAGGCACTTGAGTCAGAAATTCAGCTAAAAATAACAACAGTGCAAAGCCCTATTACAGTGGATGCACGCATACATATCATGTAAAATTCAATAAGAGAGGTCTCCGGTTTCCACGGCAACGAATGTTGGCGGATCTCGTTCTTTTGTTATTTATGGAGGGGAAATCGCTATTTACTCTTTTTTTCCCCATTCCGCACCATTATCACGATGAACCTTTGAACTAGCTATCGTCTTGGTCACAAAACGTCGCTTGAGCCGAGCAGAGCTAAAGGAGAAATTAATTCATCAGAATTGCCACATATAATGTTAGAGAGAAATGTATATTCAGTCACGGGTGTCCGTGTCTGCTCCCTGGTTCGTGCCACTTGGTGATGTGGAGCTCCTCAGAGGGTAGTTGTGGATTGATGCTGTATTTTTCGAATATTAGGTTTAAACGGTAATTTGACGAATTAATGTACGTTTTATTGCTGCAGCGCAGTATCATAGAATCATAGGATAGTACAGCACAGATGGAGGCCATTCGGCCCATCGAGCCTGTGCCAGCAGAACATAGTGCCGCCTTTTGTAGCCCGACTTGACCTTCACTTGTGCCCTTGGCGAACTCAGTTCCACTTTGGGCCTTCATTCAAAAATATGAAAATGACTTCAACAAGGAGAGACACAAAAAAAAAGATCCAAACAAGGCAAAAAGTCTGAGGCACTAAAGATAAAGCAAAACATGGTACAAATGTCGGTTAATAAGAACATAAGAACATAAGAAATAGGAGCAGGAGTAGGCCAATCGGCCCCTCGAGCCTGCTCCGCCATTCAATAAGATCATGGCTGATCTGATCCTAACCGCCAATCCACTATCACAGAACCATCTCCTGAATCTAACAGAATTAGACACACGAAATAGGAGCAGGATCAGGCTACACGGCCCCTGGGCCCGCTCTGCTACCCACAGGGCCATGACCGATCCGAACCTAGACTCATGTCCAAATTCCTGCCCACTCCCCGTAACCCTTAATTCCCTTTACTTCTAGGAAACTGTCTATTTCTGTTTTAAATTTATGTAATGATGTAGCTTCTACAGCTTTTTGGGGCAGCATATTCCATGGACCTACCACCCTCTGCGTGAAGTAGTTCCTCCTCATCTCAGTTTTGAAAGAGCAGCCCCTTATTCTAAGACTATGCCCCCTCGTTCTAGTTTCACCCATCATCGGGAACATCTTCCCCGCATCCACCCAATCCAACCCCTTCACAATCTTATATGTTTCAATAAGATCGCCTCTCATTCTTCTGAACTCCAATGAGTAGAGTCCCAATCTACTCAACCTCTCCTCATATGTCCATCCCCTCATCCTCGGGATTAACCGAGTGAACCTTCTTTGTACTGACTCGAGAGCAAGTATGTCCTTTCTTAAGTATGGACACCAAAACTGTACGCAGTATTCCAGGTGCGGTCTCACCAATACCTTGTACAACTGAAGCAATACCTCCCTATTTTTATATTCTATCTCCCTAGCAATGCAAGCCAACATTCCATTGGCCTTCTTAATCACTTGCTGCACCTGCATACTAACCTTTTGAGTTTCGTGCACCAGGTTTGTGTACAGCTACAGCTAGATTGATTCCTGGGATGGCGGGACTGTCCTATGAGAAGAGATTGAGCAAACTAGGCCTGTGTTCTCTTGAATTCAGAAGAATGAGAGGGGATCTCATTGAAGCATACAAAGTTATTACAGGGCTTGATAGGATGGATGCTGGGAGAATGTTTCCCTTGGCTGGGGAGTCTAGAACCAGGGGCCACAGCCTCAGGATAAAGGGTAGGACATTCAGGGCTGAGATGAGAAGAAATTTCTTCACACAGAGGGTGGTGAATCTTTGGAATTCTCTACCCCAGAGGACTGTGGAGGCTCAGTCATTGGGTATACTCAAAACAGAAGTCGATAGATTTCTGACTAGTAAAGGCATCAAGGGGTATGGCGATAGGGCCAGTGAATGGAGTTGAGGCAGAAGATCAGCCATGATCTCATTGAATGGCGGAGCAGGCTCGAAGGGCCGAATGGCCGACTCCTGCTCCTATTTCTTATGTTCTTATGTACAAGCTGACCTTCCATGGTGGTGCAGACAAGGAGTTAAGATCAAGGCAAGCCAGGTTAGAGGATGGGCGATAATTGGTCCAGGGCAGGTAGACGTCATTCAGTCCCCATTTCAAAGTCATACATTCTGTCCTTATTTAATTAGTTCCCTTATAAATTCCTATATCTTTTATAATAATGGAAACTGTCTATGTAAATATGCCATGCTGTAATTACGCCCTCCTGCCAGTGATGGTGCTGCAGCAGCACATCGGGCAAGAGGATGTCATTGCAACATGAGGAGTTTACATGAAGTCCATCCTGTAGTGTATGTACTTGAAGAAAGAACTATATTCTGCAGCCCCTGTATACTGCAGTACCAGTAGTGACCACCCCGGTATATAAGCCTGTGTAGTAACTTTGTATAGTAGTTCCAGTTTTGTCTCCATTCAGTAAACACCTGTTATAACCAACTCCTGCAGTCCATGTCTCAATTACACACGGACGTTACACTGGCGACGAACAGATCCGAACTTACCTACAGTTCTGCACCACCTCACGGGGATCCATCCCTGAAGCGAAGTTGTTAGAGGTCGAGGCCAGAAGGAAGAAATCCAAAAAGAAAAGAAAAACAAACAGAAGAAACGGGCGTCGACCGTGGGCAACCGCCCTCTGATTCATCGAATTCGAAGATTTGCAGGAGAGGCTGTCGAGAGCTGGGCTTGGTTATCCAGTCTATGGTGTTCCAGCTAATCGGGCTGGTGGCAGGTAGTACACTGATCCTTCCTGGGCTGCGGCGGGCTAGAGCTCAATCGGGTGGCTTTTCAACGGGGCCGAGCAGCATTGTCGGGAAGAGGAGAGAGAGAGAGAGGGTGGAGCACACAGGGCGTGGCCGGTGCTATGAAGCCGGGCAGCGTACAGACCCGAGAAGAGGGAGGAAAGTGTCCCATAGGGTCTGCTCTGACGACGGGAACAGTAATTAAAATAAAAGAAATTAGAAGCGCAGAAGCCGCGAGGAGCTGCAGTTTGCCACGGGGACTGCGGAGAGCGGCGTTGGCAGCAGCGCGGGGGGGAAGTGGGCGAAGACCATAGGGCGTCGCCATCAAGGCATAAAAACGCCAGCAACAGCGATAGCAGCAGCGGAAAAGACAGAAAGCGCGGGAGGCGCCATCTTAATCCAGCGGGGAAGAAGGCAAAGCGCGGGAGGCGCCATTTTGTTCAATCGGGGAAGAAGGCAAAGCACGGGAGGCGCCATCTTAGATCTCCAAGATGCCGAAGACTGGCAATATCACTGCCTTCGATAATGCAATAGAAGACTGGACCACGTATGTGGAAAGAGTCAAAGTATATTGCAAGGCAAATGAAGTAGCTGATGAGAAAAAGGCATCGGTACTACTAAACTTAATGGGCGCAAGAACGCACGGCCTATTGCGGAACCTGATCACTCCAGTCAAACCGATGGCAAAGAGTTTTAACGAAATTGTTGATATCCTACAGGAACACCTAAATCCTACACCACTGCTGATAGCAGAATGATTTAAATTCCACAAGAGAAATCAGCATAAAGATGAGAGCAATGCTGATTACCTTACGGAACTACGCAAGCTATCAAAGCACTGCCAGTTCGGAGCAGGACTGGCAGATACCCTACAGGACAAATTTGTCTGTGGACTCCTGAGTGAAGGAGCCCAGAAGAGGTTACTCTCAGAGAAAGAGCTGACGCTAGATAAGGCTTTCAGCATGGCAGTATCGTACGAAGCAGCAGCAAGGGGAGCTGCGGAAATACAGCAAAAGCCACAGGAATACGGCACCCATGAAATGACACAGGGATTTGAAAAATGTTATCGCTGCGGCAGAACAACCCATGACCAGAAGGACTGCTGGTCCAAGGACAAAACATGCAGGCAATGCGGAAAGATGGGACACATTGCACGAGTTTGCAGGTCCGGGAAGAAGACTAACGACAACAAAAAGACTACTAAGGAAAAGTACAGGAAAGTACAAAAGATGACGGACAGTAGTTCCGAAGACCAGAAGAGCGATAGTGAATCCGGGAACAAGAGACTAAGCTGTCTCAAACTACACAACGTAATCACAAAAGAGGATCACCGAACCATTTGGGTCACCCTCATGATAGCAGAGTCCCAAGTCAAAATGGAATTGGATATAGGATCAGCCCTGACCGTCATGAATCGACAAGACTAGGAGCGGCTATTCTCACACATACCCTTGAAAGACACATCCATTGTCTTGAAGACATATACGGGGCAGAAAGTATACCCCAGAGGGAAAATAAGGGTGCCTGTCGAATACAACGGCAAGGAAATACAGAAATTGTATCTGTACATACTGCAAGATGGTGGACCACCGTTATTGGGATGTGAATGGATCAGAAAGATAAGTTTAGACTGGCACTCCATTCAGGCACTGACGGTGGCTGGTAAAAAGAATGACGACGTCACACCTGGACGATTGTCAAAAAATCTTGGCTAACGCTAAAGAGGTATTTCAACAAGAACTGGGAACTCTTAAAGGCGTAACCGCCTCGATAAAAATAGAAGAGAATGCAATTCCCAAGTTTTTCAAAGCAAGACCGGTACCGTATGCAATTCGCCCAGCCGTCGAGGCAGAGCTGGAGAATCTGGAGAATGCAGGCATGCTAACTAAAGTAGACTGGAGTGAGTGGGCGACACCCATCGTTCCTGTCATGAAGAAAATGTTAAACAACAAGTCTGAGGAGCCAAGGAAGGTTCGCATCTGTGGGGGCTTCAAGGTGACTGTGAACCCAGTCCTTCACACAGTACAGTATCCTCTTCCGAGGATAGAAGATATTTTCGCCTCACTATCTGGAGGGAAACGTTTTACAAAAATTGACCTAGCACAAGCATATTTACAGATGGAGGTTGAAGAATCCTCTAGGAAATATCTCACGATAAACACTCACAAAGGTCTTTACCAGTATAATCGACTGGTATTCGGAGTTGCATCAGCTCCGGCTATATGGCAAAGAGCAATGGAACAAGTCCTGCAAGGGATTCCGGGGACTCAGTGTTACTTGGACGACATCCTAGTGACAGCTGAAAATGACAGTGAACACCTTGCCAACCTAGAGCAGGTGCTCACTAGACTAAGAGAACATGGGCTACGAGCCAATCGCCCCAAGTGCGAGTTTTTTAAGAAACAAATATCGTATTGTGGCCACGTGATTGATGAAGAGGGGTTACATAAGTCCCCTGACAAAATTGAAGCGGTAGTTAAGGCTCCAGCGCCTGAAAATGTGTCGCAACTGAGGTCATTCCTCGGATTGGTGAATTACTACCATAAGTTTTTGCCAAATTTGTCCACAATTCTGCACCCACTGAACGCCCTGCTACAAACTGGAGTAGCATGGAAATGGAGCGATGAATGTAAGCGGGCCTTTCAGAAGTGTAAAGTCCTGATCACTTCAAGAGAAGTATTGGCTCACTACAACCCATCACTACCGATAAGACTGGCGTGTGATGCGTCTCCCTACGGCGTTGGAGCGGTACTGTCACATAAATCTCTTGATGGTTCAGAGAGGCCGATAGCTTTTGCGTCACGCTCATTAACTGCAGCCGAGTGTAACTACGCCCAGATTGACAGAGAGGCCCTCAGCCTGGTGTGGGGGGTGAAGAAGTTCAATCACTACCTGCACGGACAGAAATTTACTCTACTAACTGATCATCAACCTCTTGTCTCCATTTTCAACCCTAAGAAGGGCGTCCCGATAATGACAGCACAACGGCTACAGAGGTGGTCCCTTTTCCTAGGGGCACACCAATATGACATCGAGTACAAAGGAACTAAACAGCATGGGAATGCTGATGGATTGTCGCGCCTACCGTTGCCGACGGTGGAAGAAGCACCTGCAGTGGATCCTGTGGAGATATTCCACTCGACCATAGTCGAATGTCTACCTGTGACGAATGCAAACATAGAAAAGGAAACACGAAATGACCCGACACTCTCCAGGGTCTATGATTTAACGGTGAAGGGATGGCCAGCACATGGCGAACCACTGTTGCCAGCATTCTCGCCGAGAAGAGAACAGCTGTCAGTGTGCCGAGGAACCTTGATGTGTGGATCCAGAGTAGTAATTCCACCCAAATTGAAGGATAGAGTGCTCAATGAGCTTCATGAGGGTCATCTGGGAGGGGTAAAAATGAAAAACTTAGCCAGAGCGTTTGTGTGGTGGCCGGGAATCGATAGAGAAATCGAAGAGATGACCAAGAGCTGTACAGGATGCCAGAAGGTCCAAAACGCCTCACCACAAGCCCCTCTACATCCATGGGAGTGGCCCTCATCTCCATGGCAAAGGGTACACATTGATTTTGCTGGTCCATTTATGGACTCGATGTTTTTAATTGCGGTGGATGCACATTCAAAGTGGCCAGAGGTAATAAAAATGTCCTGAACCACCACAGAAAAAACCATCACAGTCTTACGAACCATATTCGCCAGAAATGGGCTGCCTGAACAGATTTGCTCCGACAATGGACCACAGTTTGTGTCTGAAGAGTTCCGGAGGTTCTTAAAGAACAATGGTGTTAAGCATTACACATCCGCCCCATATCATCCAGCCACCAATGGATTGGCTGAGAGGTTCGTTCAAACATTCAAGAAGGCTATCAAGGCAATGTGTAATGAAGACATACCCCTACAACACAAGGTGGATAACTTCTTGTTTGCCTACTGGAATGCGACACATGCGGTTACCAACCAAACTCCAGCCATGATGTTCTTCAATCGAAGACTAAGATGCCGCTTGGATTTGGTTAAGCCAAACATCAGAAGAGATGTGGAGAACAGGAAGTTTCAGAATATGAATGAAAGGCCAACCAGGAGTTTTAAGATAGGTCAACCAGTTTTGGCCCGGGACTACCGCACAGAGAAATGGCAGCCAGGAACGATCTGCACACGGCAAGGACCTCTAATGTATACTGTGGACGTTGGAGAGAGCATTGTAAGACGCCATGCTGACCAGATTCTAGAGTCACTGGAAAACGTCAAATCCACACCACGATCCGATACACCTGGTGATGAAACCGAAGTACCAATTGCATCTACCTCAGAATCGGTGATATTGGAAGCAGACGAACCAAACAACGACGTTGATCCCGAATCAACTTTGCCAGAAGAACCTGATACCCCAAAGAGGCGTTATCCGGACAGAATCAGGAAGCCTCCTCAAAGACTGAATTTATAATTGTTTAACTTCAGCTAATGTATATAGCAACTGTAATTGTAAATATGTTATTTAATTATTAATCGAATGTTATGTACTGTTTAGCTAAAAGGGGAGGAATTGTAGTGTATGTACTTGAAGAAGGAACTATATTCTGCAGCCCCTGTATATTGCAGTACCAGTAGTGACCACCCCGGTATATAAGCCTGTGTAGTAACTTTGTATAGTAGTTCCAGTTTTGTCTCCATTCAGTAAACACCTGTTATAACCAACTCCTGCAGTCAGTGTCTCAATTACACACGGACGTTACATGTCCCATTATAAATGTGGACATAGGAATGTAGAATGGAAAAAGAGCAGACTGAAATTGGGTGCAGACATAAGATTTTCAAGATATTAACATAGAAAGATATTTTTAACTGCACATTGCACTAACATCTTCCTTTGCTTTTCCTTGGGAGTTAGGATGTGATAAAAGGCAGGAAATTGGGATTAAAATGATAGAACTGACAAAAATAATGGAGCAGGAGCCATGTGCTGAATGACTTACTCCTGTTTCTATATATATTCACCGAGGATACCGTCTCTTCAGCAAATCTCTCAGGACTCTGAATCCATGAGATGTGACTCGTATCTGAGCACTGTATAAGACATCATTTTTCTTCAAGACATAATTATCTTTCTTTCATTTAATTGGATTGTTAATCCCTCTCACGGTTCACAAGACCAACTTGGCAAACTGTAGTGACTTTATTTAAAGTGTGTCTTCAGTGTGCTATTCTTTATAGGACCAAGGGATCTGATTGGCAATCACAACACCTAACCGTTTTATTGCTGCACAGAACTGAAGGCTAATTTCAAATGCCTAGACAACATTTCTATCTTAATGGAAGTGGAAGGAGCTAGCAGATTGATACAGCACAGAAAGAGGCCATTCGGCCCATCATGCCCGAGTCGGCTCTTTGGTAGAGCTATCCTTCCAGAAATAAAAGCAGAGAAACCCTTAAGTTGTCATTTTCCCACATTAGAAGGGCCTTCCTATCCCTCCTGTCCTGCCTATGATAGGTCAAATTAACACTTTTACATTTTGGGGTTTTTGCTCGAGATAGTTTTGTTGGGTCTAGCCTCTCAAACCCCTGCTGCCGATCAACCAGAGTGTGCCTTTATTACCAAAAGTTCCCGCCCAGAAGAACCGCCATCAACTCTCACCCAAAACGTAACTTGGCATTTAAAAGAAAAGCTTTACCTACCAACAATAATTACTTGTATTTATATCGAGCCCTTAACACATCAAACGTAGCAAGGCATTTTAGAGTTGGGGGGGGGGGGTAGTCTGGATTAGAAAGATGTTGAGGAGGTGCAGTTGAAGAGTTAGGTTTTAAAGATGCTTTTGAAGGTAGGAAGAGATGTACCACATCAAAGTGAGAATTCCAGAGTGCCAACACAAGGCAGCTGAAGACTCTGCCACTGGCGTAGATTGGATAGATGGGGGAATGCGCAGTAAATAAAAACTTTACTTCTTTACTTCATACCGCCTATTCCACGTTCGATGGCGAAGAAGGTCTTAGTGGGGTCACTGTTCATGTAGAGACATGAGTTCCAAATCTCAGCTGGGCAATTTAAATCCAATTAAATAAATCTGGAATAAAAAAAACTAGTATCAGTAATGGTGACCATGAAACTAGAAAGAAAGACTTGCATATATATAGCGCCTTTCATGACCACCAGACTTCTCAAAGTGGTTTACAGCCAATTAAGTAATTTTGCAGTGTAGTCACTGCTGTAATGTAGGAAATGTGGCAGCCAATTTGCATACAGCAAGCTCCCACAAACAGCAATGTGTTAATGACCAGATAATCTGTTTTAGTGATGTTGATAGAGGGATAAATATTGGCCAGGACACCGGGGATAACTCCCCTGCTCTTCTTCAAAATAGTGCCATGGGATCTTTTACGTCCACCTGAGAAAGCAGACAAGGCCTCAGTTTAACATCTCATCCGAAAGACAGCACCTCTGACAGTACTTGTACCGGAGAGTCAGTCTAGACTTTTGTGCTCAAGTCTCTGGAGTGAGACGTGAACCCACAGCCTCTGACTCAGAAGCAAGGGTGCTACCAACTGAGCCACAGCTGCCAATGCTGACAGTGTTGTAAAAACCCATCTGGTTCTCCAATGCCCTTTAGAAAAGGAAATCTGCCATCCTTACCGAGTCTGGCCTATATGTGACTACAGACCCACAGCAATGTGATTGACTCTTAACTGCCCTCTGAAATGGCAGCACAGCATTACCTTCTCAAGGGCAATTCGGGTTGGGCAATAAATGCTGGTGTTGCCAGTAATGCCCACATCCAATGAATAAAAAAAATTGTTTCATTTATTTGTATTTTTTTGGAACAGTTTATATCAAGTATTATGCTAGCTTTTACCCTGTATCTTCCAATTCTGTATAATCCTCTTACTTATAAGTAAACTCATCTATCAGTTTTAGCCTTAACATAACAATCTGAAAGTGCAGCATTTAGCACTCTTTGGAGTGGACAGAGTGACGGGCACCCTATATAGTGATTGGCGTGTACTAGTATGGTGAAAGTTAGCATGTGACATACTGCTCGATTCACATCATGCAAAAGTTCCAGTTCATAGGAGATGTGTTTCTGATTATGCAAATTGCTTTCCTGCTGTGAATACAAGTTACAAGTCTCAGTGATGATTGAACTGGAGCAACTGTACTGCATCCGTATAAATGCTCATTTGATAAGAGTGGGCAATGGTGCATCCTGATCAAGCATCCATCATAACACTTAAATATTTTCATTGTGTTTTGATCTTTTCTTTTATCACAAGCAGCATGGAAAGAAAGGAGAAAAAGATTCTAACCTATAGAAGAAGTCAGATTGTGGTCTGAGAGCATTTGGGAAAAATTCAAATAAGAACCAACATTGGCCTGCTTGGGATCAGCTCATATTATAGCTGGATCCAAAGTTCTGAAACTGAGAGTTGAATTTGAGAAGAGAAAGTGAAGAAAAGTTGAGTTCACAATGCTCTGTCCCTGGATGGCTTCATTAGATCTTGCATCATTTATTAGTTACTGGAGTGCTACGGAGATCAGGGGCAGAACATGAATATTACACCAATTTATTGGTGTAATACTGGTTGGCAGACAGGAAGCAAAGAGTTGGAATAAACGGGTCTTTTTCCAAGTGGCAGGCAGTGACTAGTGGGGTACCACAGGGATCGGTGCTAGGACCCCAGCTATTCACAATATATATTAATGATCTAGACGAGGGAACTAGATGTAATATCTCCAAGTTTGCAGATGACACAAAGCTGGGTGGGCGTGTGTGCTGTGAGGAGGATGCAGAGAAACTCCAGTATGATTTGGACAGGTTGGGTGATTGGGCAGATAGATGCATGGCAGATGCAGTATAATGTGGATAAATGCAAGGTTATCCACTTTGGTGGCAAAAACAGGAAGGCAGATTATTATCTGAATGGCAATAGATTGGGAGAAGGGGAAGTGCAACGAGACCTGGGTGTCCTTGGGCACCAGTCACTGAAGGTAAGCATGCAGGTGCAGCAGGCGGTTAAGAAGGCAACTGGTATGTTGGCCTTCATAGCGAGAGGATTCGAGTACAGGAGCAAGGATGTCTTGCTGCAGTTGTACAGGGCCTTGGTGAGACCACACCTTGAGTATTGTGTGCAGTTTTGGTCGCCTTATCTGAGGAAGGATGTTCTTGCCATGGAAGGAGTGCAGCGAAGATTCACCAGACTGATACCTGGGATGGCAGGAATGACGTATGAGGAGAGATTGGGTCGATTGGGCTTATATTCACTGGAGTTTAGAAGAATGAGAGGGGATCTCATTGAAACTTATAAAATTCTAACAGGACTAGACAGACTAGATGCAGGAAGGATGTTCCCAATGGCGGGGGAGTCCAGAACCAGGAGTCACAGTCTAAGGATAAGGGGTAAACCATTTAGGACAGAGATGAGGAGGAATTTCTTCACCCAGAGAGTGGTGAACCTGTGGAATTCTCTACCACAGAAGGCAGTTGTGGCCAATTTATTAAATATATTTAAGAAGGAGTTAGATATATTTCTTAAGGCTAAAGGGATCAAGGGATATGGGAAGAAAGCAGGGACAGGGTACTGAGTTTGGATGATCAGCCATGATCTCATTAAATGGCAGAACAGGCTCGAGGGGCCGAATGGCCTACTCCTGCTCCTCTCTTCTATGTTTCTATGTTGCTTTATTGATAGTGCATGATCTCAAAATATTTCACACTATTGACATAACCTTGTATGAAAGTTGTCTGATTGGAAAATCACAGGTGCATTTCCCATGAGTTTCTGACCAATGGACTCACAACTTTTCAGTTTCAGCACTTCATGTACAGCCCTGCTGGTGGCAGGGGGTCTCATAAAATTTCACCCGTAGTGACAGAATGTTCGGTTTGGAGACCTTTGACCTTGTATACAACACAAGTCATCCAGAATGATCCACATCATGTGTGTCTGGATTCCTAATGAAATGGACGACCAGGTAGAGTGGTTGGATCATCCAAAAAATCTGGATGCTGTAATTGGAAGACATTAGGTTTGATATTCAACTCCCATGTTGTAGGCAAACCTTCTGAGTGCAATGCTCCAGACAGATGTAAATGGGTGATTCGCGGAACCATACAGATAGATCAGAAAGCAACAAATTGGAATGCGAACCATCCAATGGACCCTTGGAGATATGGCTGAATCCAAAGTTGGCTCCAATTCTAAAAAATAACTCTGGTGTTCACCCTGATATAGGTGAAAATGTATGCAGAATGAACATGCTGTTCAGTAGGAATGTTTGTATAACACTCCTCTGCCGAAACACCAGCCGTAAATAATAAATAGTAGTGAATGTTGAATGTGTGCTTATGACATTCCCCCTGTATGTTATTTTAACAAGTGCTGACCTGATTTAAATGGCTTAATGCCTCCATTTAAAAGCAAAGGAAAGTCAACCAGAAATGGTAGTTGTTCCTTTCCTTCTTTCATGAGCAGTAATTTATAGCCTTATAATTCAATTACTTGGGGATCACAAAGCATTTTCAACTGGGACAAACAGATAGAAACAGATTGTTTCCAGTGATTGAGTGGTCTAGAACAAGGAGACACAGTTATAAGGTTAAATGTAAGAGATTTAGGACTGAGAGCAGGAGAGATTGTTTTACACAGGATTGTGGAATGTACCATTGGAGTTAGTGATGGAAGCAGAGACCATGTCGACATTGAAGACTATGTTAGAAGTGGTTCAAGGGGGAAATAAAGGAGCAGGGAGGCGCATCGGGTTGGTGCGATGTGTGAAGGAGAAACACCAAGGAGCCTGCTGGTTGGATGAAACAGCCTGTTTCCATGTTGTGAGTTTCGATGTAATTCAACTGATGTCCCACGACTATAAAAACAACAAAAATACGCATGAGATTCAGTTAAAAACCTACTCCAGCTGTTACATGCTGTGGCCTCCAATATGAGGCGATAGATAAAGAGCCCAAAATTTGCAAATTATCCCTGGCCATAACATGGCTTCTATTTTCATTGTGGGGGAAATAATATTACTATCATTTCCACCCGAGTGCTGGTGAGAAGAGTCAGAGGTGCAAGTTAAAATGCGTAAATATAGTAAGTTGTATTGGGCAAAACTATTAATAATTAACTGCTTTAAAGTGCTTGTTGTGCCAGCTGCAGGAGACGGTTAGCTGAGCGCGGGTTTAATGGTCTCCGAACTAATTGATTCCTGATGCAGATCCAGCCAAGTTTCAACGGTCTCACTATAATCTTGACCTTGGACTCCTACTCCATTTCGAAAGCATTGCAAATAAACGTTCTTTTAGCCGTTCTTCCTTGACTCTGACGAGGGTGTTGCATATAGACTGAACAACAAACAGATGGCGGAAAACAGCTCTGGGAGGGGGGAGTGCATGCAAAAAGCAAGGTCATTGCTGACATGATGAATACCTGCTGCATGCATCCCAACTCTGGCGATAAAAAATTAATGAAGTCCTTTCCGTCCAGAGATGCAGAATCAACTGTCATTTCCCCTTCCCCATCAGCTGCTCCGAAAAGTGATGTTAAGTAAATTATTCAAAGAACCAGGGCTCTTTGATTGAAGGACAAATCCTGCGCTCATAAAATTCTAATTGTGCTTGAGGAGTGCGGGGGTGGTGGGAGAGAATGGGAATGCGGGACGGATCCGGAAAGAAATGACTACATCCTCATCAGAACGATTGAAGATGTCTATTATTGCAAGGCTCCGGGCAAAGTGTTTTCCATACGCGATGTGGTGTTTCACTTAACTAACCAATCACTGAGAACAGATTGCAGGTTACAGCGGGTGAAATGACTCGCTCGCTCAGACATTTCATGTCAAATTGAATTCAGGGGGAAAAAAACCCCATCTTGGCCTTCCTTCAATAAACCGCATCTCGTTTTACTAATAAATGAAATTAACCTTGTTGATGAACTTATTAGGGCTTCCCTTCTTGCTGTTGTCATTGCGGTGCTTTGAATCTTTCATGTGTACCTATTTAACCCAGTAATTTCAGCCTGTTGGGGCCACTGAATAATAGAATATGTTAAAGTCGAGGCTGTGTGTTCAAGTGACATTAAACGAGAGAGTTTATAGGAGACATTTGGTTTAAGGTTTACGAGAATGTCAGTCAGATTCATTTGAGACTTCACGCAATGAAAAGTATTGATTCTGCATAATAATACTCGCTTAGTCCCTTGCGGTAAAGGCTTTTAAACTCTGGCAAATTATATCTAGTGCTGGGACATGTGATGTTAAATGAAAGTGTCATTTTTTTTTCCTCCTTCTGAGTTCTGGAAGAAAGTGTCTTTGTAAATTAGGAGAGCCAGTGATAGTAATTATACTATGGTCATGACAGCCTATGAAATCAAAAAGGGATTTGATGTGCAAGAATATCTGCTCCTATTAATTAATTGATGGTGCAATGATGCTGTGATGTCGCCAGTTCCAGCGACAGCAGTTCTGCCCACTGCAATAACATCATTTCGAGCTGGCCTGGGACTGGGAGGCTACACTGTCAAATTGTACTTTCAGTAGGGATAAGCTTGAAAGTCACACCCGAATTCTCACTGATAATTGATTCATTTCGTTCCCCAGGTTTAGATCTTTAATGGACCTTGGATGTCCCCTCTTGCCCGTTCCAGTTAAGTGCAGTGACAGGTGTTCGCATAGATAAGGCTTGAAGCTGTGCGCAGGCCTCTGATTGCACGTTGTCATTTAAGAACTCATTTGGGCCAGTATTATTATCTTGCATTTGGCACTGACTCTTGACTATCCTTTGACACTCTGGCGAGGACACCTTGACATCACCAAAGATCTACTCCTGAAACAAGCTACCACCATGCCCCTCACTACAGGGTGCACTCTTCGGATGTTGGGTAATTAACCAAGTAGTCTGTAACTTAATAAAGCTTTAAATAAAACTTAACAAATTAAATTAAAATTTGATTGGCCGGGGTGATGATGCACTCCAGTCCCCACGGCGCCCACTGGTCGTGGAAGGCTTCAAGCGTGCCGGCGGACACCGCGTGCTCCATCTCCAGGGCCACCCGGGCGCGAACATGGCCGCGGAAGAGAGGCAGGCAATCTGGCCGATCCACCCCCTCGACTGCCCGCTGCCTGGACCAGTTAATGACTATTTTGGCCAGGCCCAGGAGGAGAACTACATGGTGTAACTAGTGCCAGCTTGCCAAAATGCATCCCATTTCCTCATCGAAGGAGTCTTGATTCTTCAAGCGGTGCAGGAAAATTGAACAATTAGCTGGCGAATTTGCCCCATGTTCTCATCCTTCTAATGGTTTGCCTGACTTGGATCCTCTGGTCAAGTGCAGACATTCTTACAAGTTTGAGCTCCCAGTTCTAGGGTAGGAAAACATCCCTTTTGAATCCAAAGTTCAGATTTGGATTTCACCACCACTCATAAGAACATAAGAATTAGGAGCAGGAGTCAGCCATTCGGCCCTCGAGCCTGCTCCGCCATTTAATAAGATCATGGCTGATCTTTGACCTCAACTCCACTTTCCTGCCCGATCCCCATATCCCTCGATTCCCCTAGAGTCCAAAAATCTATCGATCTCAGCCTTGAACATACTCCATAACTCAGCATCTACAGCCTTCAGACGCGCTCAAACCTCTTCGTTAGCAGTGAATATATAAAGGAGCAGTTTAAAAAAAAATGAATAATCTGTCTATCGGAGCTCACACAAAACTGTAAAATGGAAGTTAAGGGGCTTAAAGATATTCCGTTACTCCTGCTGGAAGTAACGTGAATGTGGGTGTCGGGTTATGCTGTGCCATCCTTCATAGGCAAATAGCCTGCTAACTCTCCCAGTCTAGGTTCACACATGAAGAATGGATATGTAGGTGAGATACTGGAGGGTTTCTGGTACCTGTGGAACCAAGTCGAAACAGGAGTTGGCACCTTCAGTTAATGGGCGAACATGGTCTGTGGTGCCATCCTTCAAATGGCCTGGCTGGCCTCAGCTCTCAATGCAGGTACTCTTATCGAAATAACTTCAGGACTTTTGTTTTTCTTTTTGTGGTTTTTCAACACATTGCGGTGTGTTATTTGGAGCCAATGTACTTGATCACAGCTTTTTGTCCCTTCCGACACGACGCGCTTGGCCAGCTCCCCTTCCCTCCTGGGCAGCAGCAGGCGCATAGCGGTCTGGATCTCCATGGAGCAGATGGTCAGGCACTTGTTGTAATGAAAGATGGGCCAGGCAGGAAACCTCACCCGCCATGCGCTGGGAAACATTGTTCACAAAGGAATTAGTGATGCTTGTGGCTTTGGAGGAGATGCCGGTTCAGGGTTAAGGGTTCAGGGTTAACCTGCTTCATCATTTTGTAGATGTAGATAGAGCAACTCTCCTTCCTCGACCTTCTCCGCCTCTTGTCGCCCTGTGCTGTACTTTATTCATGTCTTTCTTGGTGCTCCTCTTGGGTGCTGGTTTCTTCTCCTTAGGCACCGTCACATTCTCTTTCAGACTTTTTGAGGGTGTACTAATATTTTTTTCCTTTGCTATAACCCCTCACCTCCATCCTCCCAGACTATAAACCCGCAGCAGCTGAGACAGAAACAAACCTTCCCCAGGCCTCTGCTAAAATAAGCCAGCCACAAAGGGAGTTTGTATATCAACAGTGGCAGGGTTGCTCCTGCCTCAGTTACAAGAGGTGAATGGTCTGCCCCTTAATTTATTCACTATCAACAAAAAGGTTTGAGCTTGTCTGATGGGAATGGGTGTGGGGGTGGGGGGAATCCAAATCTGAACTTTGGATTCAAAAGTGATTTTTTCCTACTTTACAACTGGAAGCTCAAATTTGTAAGAATGCCTGCACTTTACCGGGAAACTCAAGTCAGGCAAAGCATTAGAAGGATGAGACCTCGAGGCAAGTCACCAGAGGGGTGTAAACAAAAGAAAATGTTATTAGGTAATGCATCTACTCCTGGCATTACTGGCACTCCATCAATAAAAAGGTGAACTCCACGGTACTGGATCCAGAACCCAACTCTCCATCGGTCTCAATTGTGTTAGTTAAAGAAGGCATAGAAAACATGGGTTTCGCATCCACCCTTTAGGGACCAATAGTTAAAAACCAAGACAATAGCATTCACAGGTCACGAATCCTCTCTTGAGTGTTGTTCTTCCGATGCCATATTTTACTATAAAAACACCTTAACACTACTGTTAGCCTGGCAACCATGTTGGGTTTCCTTCCCTCTTTGACCAGAAGAGGCCTCCTGGCCTTCACGCTGCACGTATCTGTACAGCACGACTGAGATAGGGATTTCAAATTTGTCCCGCTCATCACCATTCTGCCCCATTGTGTCCATTGCTCCAACACGTTGCACTGAAAGGATTATTACTAGTCCTAGCCCTTGTAGGGCTACCCCAGATCAGGCATATTCCCCAGACATTCACTTTCAACTAAAGTTAGAGGTAGCCAAATCCTAAAGACGCTTAATTGTGTCTAAAGGTCCAGACTATCTCTCCCTAAAGGAAAGCGATGACCTGAAAATGTTACCGTCCTCCAGATAGCACTTTTAATAAGTTTAGCTAGACTGTAACCTTCCGGATATTATGAGGGTCCGGAAAACTCCTCCAGAATTCTGCAACTCCTCACCAAAGAGTGTACAGAGATTGAGTTCGCGAGTTTGTTACAGAAGTACTATGTGAGACAATTCTAAAAAAAATATATATTTTTTAAAGAACCGACATGTAATTTACAGCTGGTGATTCAAATGCAACATTAACAGTTCCAAATACAGAAAACTTTTACAATCTTATTATCAGAGATCCTTATTCTCAAATCTTAACTTCATTACATTTTTACATTTCTTAGTCTATTCCAGGATATCCACCAAAATCAAATACAATACCTTTTTGATCCCTGCGATACAAAGAGTTGAAGACTTACAGAGCTTGCCTCTGAAGCCTGAGAATCGCTTTGCCCCTTCACAGCGAATCTATCTTCCCATTTGAAAGTCCAATTTTTATACCCTTTCTCAGTGGTATATCCTTTGAAGTTTTCTGCTGATGTAAGCTAATTATCTCTAGTCATTTTTCTGTTGACTTCTTCTATTCTTACAGTCAGTTCAGCTGTAGCAGGCAGACTTGTGTCTCTACCTTTAGGTGTTCAAAACTTATCATAAAAACAATGTGATGGCTGTGCATCTATTTGATGTCATTCTTACGAAGGTCTTCTGTTTATATCTTTTGCAATGTGTAAATTAAAAACATCTCAACTAGGGTGATTTATGCAATTCTTAATCACCTCAGCTGATTGTACCACAGACTCATGCCTCCATGTTTCATTTGATGTCATTTTTAGAAAGGCATATGTTTCTTTAATTTATGTGATTCTTTCCAAAGTGTTGGTTTATAACACTTAAACTGGGTCTGGCTATTGTGTTCTTTCCAAGGTTTCAGACTTTTAGGAACCTCCAACCTTCTACTTCAATAAGGCTATTGTCTCAGTGTCAACAACATATCTTATCTCAAAAGGCTGTATGCTGTTTACAGCTTTTGATTGTTAAGGCTTCCAGACTTCCAAACCCAGTATGTCATGTTTTAATAAGGCTTTTTCTTTCATAGGATGGTGTATTTTTCTGAATATGGCTATTCCTTCACAGCACTGCCTGTACCGTTCATTACCTCATATGGGTTTGATATATAATTATTTAAGAGACGCAGAAATGGCCTCTAGCGAGACTTAATGAATATTAAAACGTCTGATGGTAATCATGAATATTAAAAAACTTAATAAGCAAATTTAGAGAGAACTGGTGATAAATAATATTTTTGCAGTGAGCCAGTGCAGCTTCCTTCTCGGCTACAGTGTTAATTATCCCTGCACTAAAAATTGATTTTTTTTTTAGTTTTCCCAAACCCCCACCCGGCCTTATTTTCTTTAAGGTGCGGGCTCACCATGAGGTAGGGTTCCACAGGCAGCAGTAACTTGCCCAGGTGGTCCCGCTTCACATGTTGTGTGTCTTTAGACGGTGAGGGGATAATTTTGACTTTGTGTGACAGTGTAAAACGCGCACTATTCAATCAGCTGCCCGTTATACAAGTAACGGGCGGCTAATATCCGACAGTGCCCCTTTTACACTGTCACACAAAGTCAAAAGTACCCCCCCCGCCCCCCGAATGTTAGAATGCTACTCTTCCAGAGCGAGTAGCATAGCTGAGCCCAAACCTGTTCGGATCCAATATCCACACAGAGATACTTTCCACCAGGAGTCATTGGATAACGATCAGGACAGCAATCTGGCGGTTTTTTCTCCTCCCTAATGTGGAGATGTTGAAGACACTTGGAATGTCCTTTTGTGTCCCTTGCAGAGACCAGCTAACTCAACCCAGATCAGGGATTGAACTTGAACATTTCTGGTCTGTACAACTCAGTACCATCTTGGGCAGCCCATTTATCAACTGAGCTGGTCACAGAGCAAACATATTGACATAAGAAAACTACTAGGCACTTGGTCAGCGTATTAAACAAGGCTTTGATCAACTGTTTCACAACATGGAAGTCTAGTTATCCTTCACTAGTTCCTGTTTACAAAATGTCCCTGAGCAAGCTGGGCCCGTGCCCGAGTATTTATACTCTCCCTGGACAGCGCCACCAGCAGGCCGCTCAGTATATTTCATAAGTCCTTTCTACATAAATGGCACAATTTGTCACATATGTTTGTATGTTCTGTATGTTTGTTCATGCGTTTGGGTTTGTTCAACATGTGTGAGGGCATTTTGTTAAAAAAAATGTATACCCAGTTATTGTGGGAGGAGGGAAGCAACAGTTTGGGTTGGGAATTGGTGGATGAAAGGGCAAAATAGAGTCACATAGAGGAAGAATTTTGGGTGAGAAGTTCATCTCTTAGTTTTTTACGAGCAGGTGTCTGAATGGGCACTAGGATGGCAGATACCCTTGAAGTGGGCCTCTTTGGCATTGATGCTAATTCAGAACTTGCTAATTTGTGTACATAAAGGAAAACTGGTTAGTTCCAGGATGAATCCAATCCCTTTTGTATCAGGTGCGGCTCAGTCGGTAGCACTCTCGACACTGTGTCAGAAGGTTGTGGGTTCACACCCCTCAATAGGGACTTGAGCACATAATCTAGGCTGACACTCCCAGTGCAGTACTGAGGGAGCTCCGCTGCGCTGTCGGAGATGCAGTCTTTCAGATGAGATGTTAAACTGAGGCCCTCTCTGCCCCCTCAGGTGGACATAACAAATCCCACGGCACTATTTCGAAGAACAGCCAGGGGCGTCCTGACCAATATTTATCCCCCCTCCAGTATCACTAAAACAGATCTGGTCATTATCACACTGCTGTTTGTGGGACCTTGCTGTGCGCAAACTGGCTGTTGCGTTTTTTACATTACCGCAGCGACTACACTTCTAAAGTACTTAATTGGTTGTAAAGCGCTTTGGGATGTCCTGAGGTTGTGAAAGGCGCTATAGAAATGCCAGTCTTTCTTGTTCTTTTGCCACAAGAAGCAAAGCTGAAGACTACGACGAAGATTCTAAGATTGCCTAAAGGGGGTCAGAGAGGAAGTTTCCAATTTTAAACTGTTTTGTTGTCTGTCCCAGGAGATCACATGGATTTCGGCTGGGGTGGGGATGTGACGCACAAGGCATCGCAGTTGTGTGGAACAAGCTGGATGGACCAGTGGTTCTTTTCCTGTCCTCCATTGTTCGCATGTAAGAGTTTTTCAGGAAATATTTGGCAGGCAGCGAGTGTATTAGCTGTGACAATAAGATCAGCTCAGATAAGGGGTAAATTTTTTAAAGTATCCTGAAGAAACCACTGAAATCTGGAGAATGAGTTTGGAGCAGGGCTTCTTGAATAAGTGTGATACCTCGCTTTCTTACAGCTACACATTTTTTTTATTAAGAGACTTAGATGAAGGGTCATAAGTGGGGCCAACACCAAAGTTTAAAAGACTACACAAATCAAAACATAATGATTCGGTGATGCCAAGCTTGTTAACTTAGTCTTGTCTGTGACTGATCCCTTCAATTATCGGATACAAGTACCTTTATGTAATTGAAAGCTGCCAGATCATTAACTGGCTTTTCCCGTAAACTACACAGCTATTCCTGTAAGTCGGTGCTTGTTTTCCAAGTGACAATACAACAATTAAAAGTCGGCAACCAATTAAGTCTCTCTGACGTTTTGCTAACTATAATAAAAGAATACAACCTATAGCTTGTCTGCTGCCTCTGTCGGTGAATACACTGCCAGTGTGGAGCAGACCAGAAGAGTCTTGGGGTTGATCCCTGACCTCTGTTGAGTTAGCTGGTTTCAGCTCGGGCAACAGGAGGCTACACTACAGCTAAGCCTCAGTACTCTCAGGCTATGGAGGGGGAGTATCGACCATGGTTCCTGATTGCTAACCAGTGGTTCCACTTGGAATGTGAGTGTGAGTGTGAGTGTTCGGGTTGCCAATCCTAGTTGAATGTATGATAGCAAAATACTGCGGATGCTGGAAATCCGAAATAACAACAGAAAATGCTGGAAAAACTCTTGAGGCTGACGAAGGGTTTCGACCCGAAACGTTGACTCTGTTTTCTCTCCACGGATGTTGCCTGGCCTGCTGAGTTTTTCCAGCATTTCCTGTTGTTATTTCTAGTTGAATGTATTCTTGGAGGTTTGTTCATGTAACTATTTAAATACTTCAAGAAAATATTCATTGCATATATATATATTACGAAACATTTTCTCCTCATCCTCCATTTCTTACAATCATAGTATGATACAGCACAGAAGGACGTAATTCAGCCCATTGTGCCAGGGCCAGCTCTTTGAAAGAGTTCTCCA
Source organism: Somniosus microcephalus (assembly GCF_052327205.1). Taxonomy (NCBI): domain Eukaryota; kingdom Metazoa; phylum Chordata; class Chondrichthyes; order Squaliformes; family Somniosidae; genus Somniosus; species Somniosus microcephalus. The sequence goes on from NC_141013.1 coordinate 9,724,042, forward strand.
ATTAGTCCCACACCCTCCTGCCCTTTACCCATAGCCCTGCAAATGTTTCCTTTTCAAGTATTTATCCAATTCCCTTTTGAAAGTTACTATTGAATCTGCTTCCACCGCCCTTGTAGGCAGCGCGTTCCCGATCACAACAACTCGCTGTGTAATTTTTTTTTCTCCTTTTGTTGCCTCTGGTTCTTTTACCATTTCATCCACATTGGAACGCTCTTCGAGACTCGCGCTGCTTCCTGGACTGCAATCTTGTTTAATAATACCAGAAGAAATTCTTGCTCTTGTGTGCAGTTAAACTCACTTCGATTTCCCCCACGGTCACCCTTTTGACAAGCTTCTGAAGTTTCCAGTATTCTTGCCAATCAACCTATTTCAAAGCTGCTTTTTCTTATTTTACAATCGATTGTCTCGTTGATTCATTTAGGGCCATTTTTTTGACTCTACCTGTGCTAAGTTAAGGAATGTTTTGACCTTTGTGTTCTCATGTATGTCTTTGAAGATATTCCATTTGTCCTGTATTGAGCTGTTAATAAATTATTCCCCCAGTCAATCTATTTTAGCTCTTCCCTCATACCCTGCTATATGGCCTTTTCAAAATTGCATACCTGACACCTCAGTATTCTCAGCAGGCCAGGCAACATCCGTGGAGAGAGAAACAGAGTTAACGTAGACTTTTGGTTTGTGCCTTTTCCTTTTTCTCTCTCCCACATGGCAGCTGTCTCTCATTCTGCCAGCGCATTTCACACTTCAGCTAGAGCCATCCTTTGTATCTTTACCTGCCCTATTACCATCTCGTCTCACCTTGAATATCTCTTAACGTCTCTTTACCTCTCAGACCTTCCCTTTTGTTCTTTCATCCCCTCCCCCATTTCCCAGCCCCCAAACTTGCTTTTTCATCCGTTTCATTTCCTGCTTTTTTTCTCAGTTCTGACGAAGGGTTTCGACCTGAAACGTTGACTCTGTTTCTCTCTCCACGGATGTTGCCTGGCCTGCTGAGATTTTCCAGCATTTTCTGTTGTTATTTCGGATTTCCAGCATCCGCAGTATTTTGCTATCGTCACCTCAGTACTCTCAACTGGCATTAAAAAAAATTATCTTCATAGCTCTCCCCGACAAGATAGTTCCAAACCTTTGCTTCAACTGGCTTTGTGGCTCAGTGGTAGCACTCTCACCTCTGAGTCAGAAGGTTGTGTCCCACTCCAGAGACCTGAGGACAAAATCCAGGCTGACACTCCCAGAGCGGTACTGAGGGAGTGCTGCACTGTCGGGGGTGCCGTCTTTCGGATGAGACGTTAAACTGAGGCCCCGTCTGCTCTCTCAGGTGGACATAAAAGATCCCATGGCACTATTTCGAAGAAGAGCAAGGGAGTTATCCCCGGTGTCCTGAGGCCAATATTTAACCCTCAACTAACATCACCAAAACAGATTATCTGTTCATTATCACATTGCTGTTTGTGGGAGCTTGCTGTGCGCAGTTGGCTACCACGTTTCCTACAATACAACAGTGACTACACTTCAAAAAGTACTTCACTGGCTGTAAAGCGCTTTGGGATGTCCTGAGGTCACAAAAGGCGCTATAGAAATGCAAGTCTTTCTTTTCTTTTTAACTCTTGTGCATTGCTTCTTTCGGTTAACATGTTTTCTGTTCCGATTTTTGCAGGCTCTTTTCTGTTCCTTTTTGATGTACCACTTGCTGGAATTCTGTTGGGCTTCCACTGTCCATCTTTTGATATTCTGATTAATCATATTCAAAAGGTGTGTATTGATCCATAAGAACATCAGAACAAAAGAAATAGGAGCAGGAGTAGGCCAATCGGCCCCTCGAGCCTGCTCTGCCATTTAATAAGATCATGGCTGATCTGATCCTAACCGCCAATCTACTATCACAGAACCATCTCCTGAATCTAACAGAATTAGACACACGAAATAGGAGCAGGATCAGGCTACACGGCCCCTGGGCCCGCTCCGCTACCCACAGGGCCATGTCCGATCCGAACCTAGACTCATGTCCAAATTCCTGCCCGCTCCCCGTAACCCTTAATTCCCTTTACTTCTAGGAAACTGTCTATTTCTGTTTTAAATTTATGTAATGATGTAGCTTCTACAGCTTTTTGGGGCAGCATATTCCATGGACCTACCACCCTCTGAGTGAAGTAATTCCTCCTCATCTCAGTTTTGAAAGAGCAGCCCCTTATTCTAAGACTATGCCCCCTAGTTCTAGTTTCACCCATCATCGGGAACATCCTCCCCGCATCCACCCGATCCAACCCCTTCACAATCTTATATGTTTCAATAAGATCGCCTCTCATTCTTCTGAACTCCAATGAGTAGAGTCCCAATCTACTCAACCTCTCCTCATATGTCCATCCCCCCATCCCCGGGATTAACCGAGTGAACCTTCTTTGTACTGACTCGAGAGCAAGTATGTCTTTTCTTAAGTATGGACACCAAAACTGTATGCAAGGTTAGATTAAGGATTTGAAGTATGAAAATACGTTTTTGCTAAATCTAATCTTTAACTGTTTTGTTTGGTCCCTCCTTGGGTTGCTAAAATGAATTGATGGTGACTATTAGAGGCAGAGTGATCAAAGTTACCAGCTCTTTAACAGATCGCTGCAGGGTGCTCCACACCACTGTGAAGTTGCTGAATCCGGGATGGTAGTCTTGACTTTCAGGTCATGCTTTTAGCCTGCAGGCGTTCAAATTTGAACACTTCCTCACCTAGTGAAAACTTTCAAGTTTCACAAACTTTTCTCCATTAAAAATTTGACTACATCACAAGCCACCAGAGCAGAATGGTGACGTGAAAAGTACATAGTCAAGAACCGCGAATACAAAGCACTTTTCTCCTGGGCTGCTGGCTGCAGTGTTCGGGAGGTCAATCTTACATTCTGGGAGACTCCCAGACAATCCGTGAGGAAAGGATCAGGCTTGGCTGTGATGCCTTACTCTTGAATCGCCTGCTATCACTGACTATCTAGACCCACACATAAAAAGTGGCCATTTGGGTGTGGTACCAGGGAGCAAGTGGTCCTAATTTCAATGGAACCATACCCCAGCAAGAGGCTGTGGCTTCAAGACAGGAGGGTAGGAAGGGACGAAGAAACCCAACTCATTGAATATGTCCCAAACACTTTGTCACACTATGGTGCAACGTCTTACTTGGGCTGCCTGAATATATCTCAGTGTGTGCTCACTGACCTACATTGGCTCCTGGTCCAGCAACACCTCGATTTAAAAATTCTCATCCTTGTTTTCATATCCCTCCCTGGCCTCGCCCTCCCTATCTCTGTAATCTCCTCTAGCCCTACAACACTCTGAGATCTCTGTGCTCTTCCAATTCTGGCCTCTTGTGCATCCCCAATTTCCTTCACCCCACCATTGGCAGCCATACCTTCAACTGCCGAGGCGCTAAGCTGTGGAATTCCCTCTCTGCCTCTCTACCTCTCTCTCCTCCTTTAATTCGCTCCTTAAAACTTAACTCTTTGACCAAGCTTTTAGTCATCTGCCCTAATATCTCCTTATGTGGGTCGGTGTCAAATTTTGTTTGATAATCGCTCTTGTGAAGTGCCTTGGGATGTTTCACTACATTAAAGGCGCTGTATAAATACAAGTTGTTGTTCCTTGGTGACAGAACTCAAATTCACAAGTTGGTGGTCCTAGCTACTGACCTGTCTCGAGTACAATCCCTATGGTTTAGTTCCTTGGTTCACTGGAACACAGAGGCAGAATCTTTCAAGTCCACAACCAATCATCACAAGGGAAGAATGCTCTTTGACTTTGCACTACAATCTAGCCAGTTCCGATGGATACTCTGCATTGTGTTTATTGCTTTTCCTTACAGTATACCAGAATATCTCTGTCCTTATCTGCCTTTCTTTAAGTGCAGAAGAGAGCAAAGTTTTAAAACAACTTTTACTCAATACAGAAATGGTTTGCCCAAACTATCATTATTTAATAAACAGATTTAGAAAATGTACACTATCTCAGCAAACCAAAAGTCATTAATATTAAATAAAATTCCTTCCATGTAGAAGCAATTGCTTCTTGTCTAATCTTTTTTTGACTTTTAGTGCCACATCGGGAATTATCTGTGGCATCCATCTTCAAACTGGAAGAGTTAGGAGAGATGACTGAAAGCACAGTCAGACTGGTCAGGTGAAGGATTTAAAAGCTGGGACAGAAGTAACAAAAGGAAGGGATTTGGCGAATGAGTTCTAGAAAGTAGGGCCAATATTGATGTTCTGTTACTAAGAAGGAAAATGTATTTATATACAACAACAACTTGCATTTATATAGCACCTTTAACGTAGTTTGAAGTGCTTGACTAATCTACTGGAATTTTTTGAGGATGTAACTGGTAAAATAGATAAGGGAGAACCAGTGGATGTGGTCTATTTGGACTTTCAAAAGGCTTTCGATAAGGTCCCGCATAAGAGATTAGCGTGTAAAGTTAAGGCACATGGGATTGGGGGCAAGGTATTGACTTGGATAGAGATCTGGTTGGCAGACAGAAAGCAAAGAGTTGGAATAAACGACTCTTTTTCCGAGTGGCAGGCAGTGACTAGTGGGGTACCGCAGGGATCGGTCCTTGGACCCCAGCTATTCATAATACAGTATATATTAATGATCTGGATGAGGGAATTAGATGTAATATCTCCAAGTTTGCAGACGACACAAAGCTGGGTGGGCGTGTGTGCTGTGAGGAGGATGCCGAAAAACTCCAGTATGATTTGGACAGGTTGGGTGATTGGGCAGATGCATGGCAGATGCAATATAACGTGGATAAATGCAAGGTTATCCACTTTGGTGTCAAAAACAAGAAGGCAGATTATTATCTGAATGGCAATAGATTGGGAGAAGGGGAAGTGCAACGAGACCTAGGCGTCCTTGTGCACCAGTCGCTGAAGGTAAGCATGCAGGTGCAGCAGACGGTTAAGAAGGCAAATGGTATGTTGGCCTTTGTAGCGAGAGGGTTTGAGTACAGGAACAAGGATGTCTTGCTGCAGTTGTACAGGGCCTTGGTGAGACCACACCTTGAGTATTGTGTGCAGTTTTGGTCACCTTATCTGAGGAAGGATGTTCTTGCCATGGAAGGAGTGCAGCGAAGATTCACCAGGCTGATACCTGGGATGGCAGGAATGACGTATGAGGAGAGATTGGATCAATTGGGCTTGTACTCGCTGGAGTTTAGAAGAATGAGAGGGGATCTCATTGAAACTTATAAAATTCTAACAGGACTAGACAGACTAGATGCAGGAAGGATGTTCCCGATGGTCGGGGAGTCCAGAACCAGGGGTCACAGTCTAAGGATAAGGGGTAAGCCATTTAGGACAGAGATGAGGAGGAATTTCTTCACCCAGAGAGTGGTGAACCTGTGGAATTCTCTACCACAGAAGGCAGTAGAGGCCAAACATTAAATATATTCAAGAAGGAGTTGGATATATTTCTTAAGGCTAAAGGGATATGGGAAGAAAGCAGGGACAGGGTACTGAATTTGGATGATCAGCCATGATCGCATTGAATGGCGGAGCAGGCTCGAGGGGCCGAATGGCCTACTCCTGCTCCTCTCTTCTATGTTTCTATGTAAAGCGTCCCAAGGCGCTTCACAGGAGCGTAATCAAACAAAGTTTGACACCGAGCCACATAAGGAGATATTAGGGCAGATAACCAAAAACTTGGTCAAAGAGGTAGGTTTGAAGAAGTGTCTTAAAGGAGGGAAGAGGTGGAGAGGTTTAGGCAGGGAATTCCAGTGCTTAGGGCCTCGGAGGCTGAAGGCATCAGTGATGCACAAGAGGCCAGAATTGGAGAAGCACAGATATCTCGGAGGGTTGTAGGGCTGGAGGAGGTTGCAAAGATAGGGAGGGGCAATGCTGTAGAGGGATTTGAAAACAAGGATGAGAATTTTAAAATCGAGGCGTTGCTTAACCGGAGCCAATGTAGGTCAGCGACTCCAGGGGTGATGGGTGAACGGGACTTGGTGCGAGTTGGGATACAGGCAGCAGCATTTTGGATGAGCTGAAGTTTATGGAGGGGGGAAGATGGGAGGCCGGCCAGGAGTGCGTTGGAATAGTCAAGTCTAGAGGTAACAAAGGCATAGATGAGAGTTTCAGCAGCAGATGAGCTGAGGCAGGGGTGGAGTCAGGCAATGTTACAGAGGTGGAAATAGGCAGTCTATTTAGCAATTTTCAAGCCCTCAGGATGTCCCAATGCACTTTACAGTCAATAAAGTACTTTTGAAGTGTATTCATTGTTGCAATGTAGGGAAATGCAGCAGCCAATTTGTGCACAGCAGGGTCCCCCAAACAGCCACAAGATAAATGACCAGATAATCTGTTTAAAGTGATAGCAAAATACTGCGGATGCTGGAAATCCGAAATAACAACAGAAAACGCTGGAAAAACTCAGCAGGTCAGGCAACATCCGTGGAGAGAGAAACAGAGTCAATGTTTCAGGTCGAAACCCTTCTTCAGAACTGAGAAAAAAAGGCAGGAAATGAAACAGATTAAAAGGCAGTTTGGGGGCTGGGAAATGGGGGAGGGGATGAAAGACGAGACATTAAGAGATATTCAAGGGGAGACGAGATGGTAATAGGACAGGTAAAGAAACAAACAATGGCTCTAGATGAAGTGTGAAATGCGCTGGCAGGTGTTGGTTGAGAAATTAAAGTTGTCCAGGGAAGGAGCAGGGACCCAGAGTCAGAGATAAGCTCTGTGGAGGGGGCCACCTGTCCTACAATGACTTGACCTCGGAAAGTGTGTAGCAGCACTGAGCTTGTAGTGAGTTTTTCCACAACGGGCCTTCCCAGATCAACATCGACGTTGTGTTGAAGGCTTGTCTCCATTGCAATGATTGGACCTGATCTGGGGCATCTGACCCCTAGTTGTGATATACCAGCTGGAGTGATGGAGGGGGGAGGAGACACAAGATGATATTTTCTGAGCAATAACAAACAGTACCTTCTTTAGATAGAGATGGTGAAGTACTTTGAGCAGAAATGAGTCCCCCTGGATTTTCCTTTCCCCTGAAGTAATACAGTGAGGTTTGTAATTGCTTTTTGTGTGGATACACCAATTGCATTTTGAATTAGCAGTACTTACTAAGCTGTATAAGCGATAAGCCACATAGATCCAAATACGTATCAGATTAGCAAAAGCATTTGATCGGCTTATGAGATCACATCATTTTCTGAATGTACTGCAGATAGGTTTGGTTTTGCTGCATGAAAACAATATTCAAAAATAGGTTTCTCAATTAGGAGCAGGTCCGAATCCTTCTGTTGTGTGTAACACTTTGAGTGTATTACTGTACTAGATTAGACTAAAGGTTGATGATGGGCTGGATAGACGATCGGAAGATTGGATCAGGTCATGGGCCAAAAGTACAGAAGGAAAATCAAATGGCAAGCTGAGCCAGATGGCTCCTGCATAGCTTCCAGCATCTGTTTACAGAGCTGCGGGGAACGAATCACCTGCCTGCCCTCTCTCAGCTGGGGGAATGTTTTGTGAAGTGGAGACGGGATTCTTTTTGAGAAGAGGGAAATCAAAAGTGACAGGTTAGTGCGCTGAGATCCACATCCTCATCTATGTCAGAACCGCCCAGACTTCAGTATAAATTGGCATTAACTTCGGATTCTCACTAAAGACATTATAAGGACAGTGGGTTTAAGAAGTGAAAAACATCACAATAATGCAGTATGGCGTATTCTTCTGAAGTTGGGGTTAAAGTAATTTTGGGTTAAAAACACGCTGTGATATAATCATCAAACTCGATTAAACTAAACTGGTCTACCGCCTTTAAATTATTGCTCAAAATAGTTTCATTCACCTTCTTTAGTAATATTGCACGGAGTGATATTAACCCATTTATTGGGGCAGAACAAAGAAAGTTTACAATATATCTGGCCCATCTTCTGTCTGACCAGGGAGTGGTGAACCTGTGGAATTCTCTACCACAGAAGGCGGTTGAGGCCAAGTCTTTAAATATATTCAAGAAGGAGTTAGATATATTTCTTAGTGCTAAAGGTATCAAGGGATATGGGGAGAAAGCAGGGACAGGGTACTGAGTTTGGATGATCAGCCATGATCTCATTGAATGGCGGAGCAGGCTCGAGGGGCCGAATGGCCTACTCCTGCTCCTATCTTCTATGCTCCTTGTTGCTGACACTAGATGCCCTTATTCTACTGTCTAACATTGACATTCCTCATATAACAACAGAAAATGCTGGAAAAACTCAGCAGGTCAGGCAACATCCGTGGAGAGAGAAATAGAGTCAATGTTTCAGATCGAAACCCTGCTACAGAACTTCTGACGAAGGGTTTCGACCCGAAACGTTGACTCTATTTCTTTCTCCGCGGATGTTGCCTGACCTGCTGAGTTTTTCCAGCATTTTCTGTTGTTATTTCGGATTTCCAGCATCTGCAGTATTTTGCTATTGACATTCCTCACCTTGGTCAACACAATCAAATTTCCCTAAAGAAGTAAAGTTTATAACAAACAAATGGTGATGTTCTCTTCTTGCCAATAGAAGCCTCTAATCTTCATCCAAAAGATGTACAGGTAAAGACCAAATCAAAAAAGGTGGTAGAGAAAAAGCAGGGAATTATAGACCGGTAAGCCTGACATCGGTAGTGGGGAAAATGCTAGAGTCTATTATAAAAGATGTAATAGCAGAGCACTTGGAAAACAGTGACAGGATCAGACAAAGTCAACATGGATTTACAAAAGGTAAATTGTGCTTGACTAATCTACTGGAATTTTTTGAGGATGTAACTGGTAAAATAGATAAGGGAGAACCAGTGGATGTGGTGTATTTGGACTTTCAGAAGGCTTTCGATAAGGTCCCACATAAGAGATTAGTGTGCAAAATTAAGGCACATGGGATTGGGGGCAAGGTATTGACTTGGATAGAGAACTGGTTGGCGGACAGAAAGCAGAGTTGGAATAAACGGGTCGTTTTCCGAGTGGCAGGCAGTGACTAGTGGGGTACCGCAAGGATCGGTCTTAGGACCCCAGCTGTTCACAATATATATTAATGATCTGGACGAGGGAATTGGATGTAATATCTCCAAATTTGCAGACGACACAAAGCTGGGTGGGAGGGTAAGCTGCGAGGAGGATGTCGGGAAACTCCAATACGATTTGGACAGGTTGGGTGATTGGGCAGAAACATGGCAAATGCACTATAATGTGGATAAATGTGAGGTTATCCACTTTGGTGGCAAAAACAGGAAGGCAGATTATTTGAATGGCAATAGATTGGGAGAAGGGGAAATGCAGAGACCTGGGTGTCCTTGTGCACCAGTCGCTGAAGGTAAGCATGCAGGTGCAGCAGGCGGTTAAGAAGGCAAATGGTATGTTGGCCTTCGTAGCAAGAGGGTTCGAGTACAGGAACAAGGATGTCTTGCTACAGTTGTACAGGGCCTTGGTGAGACCACACCTTGAGTATTGTGTGCAGTTTTGGTCGCCTTATCTGAGGAAGGACGTTCTTGCCATGGAAGGAGTGCAGCAAAGATTCACCAGGCTGATACTTGGGATGGCAGGAATGACGTATGAGGAGAGATTGTGTCGATTGGGCTTATACTCACTGGAGTTTAGAAGATTGAGAGGGGATCTCATCGAAACCTATAAAATTCTGTCAGGTCTGGACAGACTAGATGCAGGAAGGATGTTTCTGATGGCCGGGGAGTCCAGAACCAGGGGACATAGTCTAAGGATAAGGGGTAAGCCATTTAGGACTGAAATGAGGTGGAATTTCTTTACCCAGAGAGTGGTGAACCTGTGGAATTCTCTGCCACAGAGGGCGGTGGAGGCCAGTTCATTAAATATATTCAAGAAAGAGTTGGATATATTTCTTGAGGCTAAAGGGATCAAGGGATATGGGGAAAAGGCAGGGACAGGGTACTGAATTTGGATGATCAGCCATGATCTCATTGAATGGCGGAGCAGGCTCGAAGGGCCGAATGGCCTACTCCTGCTCCTATCTTCTATGTTTCTATAATAGACGGACAAATGGTGTGATGTCTTTGACAATGAGAAGACCAGGTCAACAGCTCCTTGATGAAGATTTAGTTGCTCCGCCTACCTCTACTTTTTGGGGTTTGCAAGCAAGCTACCTTCACTCACGGGCATTTACTTGGCTTGGTAATCACATTTGGTCTACTCTTGGGTAAACAAGTATAAAACACGGCCGCAAAAGCTAGTACGAGTGTAGGATTCATCATGCTACTTGTCACCATCGGCAACTTGAGTGTTCTACAAAGTCTCTATTGCCTTGGTGATGGAATGTTGTTAGCCAACTGGTTGACAGTCTGAAGAGAAAATCAATTTCTTGCCCCTGCAGAATCCCAAATCCTAAAAATCAATGAACTGGATGTGGGTGGCCTACTCCATGTCAGTGAGTCTCAGTGGTTTAAGAAAGTTAAGAAAAAGAAGAATTTTTTAAGACTGTGCATTTCTACGTGCAATAAATCTTAAACTGGTAAAAGGCGATTATTTTCAAAATAGTTGAATGGCAATAGCGGTCGTTGTTACACTGCGGACGTGTGGTCGGAAGCTCATTTCAGGGTCAAATATGACACCGAGGTTGCAAACAGTCTGGTTCAGCCTCAGACAGATGCTAGGGAGAGGGATGGAGACAATGGCTAGGGAATAGAGTTTGTGGCGGGGACCAAAACAATGGCTTCAGTCTTCCCAATATTTAATTGGAGAAATTTTTTGCTCATCTAGAACTGTATGTCGGACAAGCAGTCTGACAAGTTAGACACCGTGGAGGGGTCGAGGGAAGAGGTAGTGAGGTGGAGCTGGGTGTCGTCAGCGTACATGTGAAAACTCAACCAAAATTGCCAGAAATAAATGAATCTCCTTTATTATCTCATTGCTGTTTTGTGGGATCTTGCTCTGTGCACAATTGCTGCTATATTTGCCTACATAACAACAGTCATTGCACTTCATCGTATGTGAAGCGCTTCAAGGTGTGACGAGACGCAAGTCTTTCTGTCTAGCAGGCACGTGGAACTGGCAAAGGGTTAAAATCTTTAGACATTTCAGCCTTTTAGTTCTGCGTTTTAAAATGCTTGCATTCAATTACTGGTTCTGGAATGTGGTTGTTAAGCAAATTCATCCTGACAAGACTATAGCTGGTAATTCAGTTACTGACTGAAAGACCCTCTAATGTACAATAGCAGAATTTGACTACAGACACCCATTAAAATAATAGTTTGCAGGTCATTGAAATGTTCTGGCAACATCAGTGTCTGTGAAAAATGAGGTACATGTTGTGTGATTGCATTTAATTTGTTTCTTTTAAGAATTATGGATTAAAGTCAGCAATAAAGTAAAAGCTCCTGCTTGTAGTCTTGATCGTTTACATTCTGCACGGATGTTCCATCTGCCTGTTCATAACAATCCAAATCTACACTGATGTTGAATAACCCTTTAAATGCGGATGTGTTCTCGTACATGTCATGATCTATTCATAAAATTGCACAGAATTTACAGCACAGAAACAGGCCATTTGGCCCAACTGGTCTGTGCCGGTGTTTATGCTCCACATGAGCCTCCTCCCACCCCTCTTCATCTCAACCTATCCGCATATCCTTTTATTCCTTTCTCCCTCATGTACTTATCTAGCTTCCCCTTAAATGCATCTATGCTGTTTGCCTTAACTACTCTATGTGGTAGCGAGTTCCACATTCTAACCACACTCTGAGTGAAGAAGTTTCTCCTGAATTCTTTATTGGATTTATTCGTGGCTATCTTATATTTATGGCCCCTATTTTTGGATTCACCTGCAAGTGGAAACATATTTTCTCTACTTCTACCCTATCAAACTCCTTCCTAATTTTATAGACCTCTATTAGGTCACCTCTCAGCCTTCTCTTTTCTAAAGAAGAGTCACAGCCTGTTCAGTCTTTCAGCTACATATGAGAATCGGCCCCCATGGCTTTCACGAGGGTACAGAGACGGGCAGCGGGGTTGATCCCCAGTTGAAATGGACTGAGCTATGCTGATAGACCTGGGTTTGGATTGGCTGGAGAGGTGTAGACTGAGAGAGCAGCTGTGGCTCAGGTTGGTGGCACTCTCGCCTCTGAGTCAGAAGGTTGTGGGTTCATAGTCCCGCTCCAGAGACTTGAGTGCAAAAATCTAGGCTGATACTCCAGTGCAGTGCTGAGGGAGTGCTGCACTGTTGGAGGTGCCATCTTTCGGATGAGGTGTTAAACCCAAACCCAGGAGTCTGCTCTCTCAGGTGGATGTAAAAGATCCTATGCCACTACCTCGAAGAAGAGTAGGGGAGTTATCCCCGGTGTCCTGGCCAATATTTATCCCTCAATCAATATCTAAAAAAAAACATTATCTGGTCATTATCACATTGCTGTTTGTGGGATCTTGCTGTGTGCAAATTGGCTGCCATGTTTCCTACATTACAACAGTGACTACACTTCAAAAAAAAACGGTACTTAATTGGCTGTAAAGCACTTTGAGACACCCGGTGGTCATGAAAGGTGCTGTAGAAATGCAAGTCTTTTTTTTCTGACTCGGGTATTGAGAATCATTAAGGGAACTGGTAACATTTAAAATAATTCGATTGAAGTTAGAGTGTCTGTCCTGCATGCAACCACTCAGTTCAGGATTGCTTCAATTCCAATGGCAAAAGCTGCTGAGATTTTGCAAAGTTTATAATACAGTGGTCCTGTGCTGATGGGCTAGAGTACAAAGAACAAATGGGAAAATGACGTACAGATAAAGGAGTTCCCTAATAAGTCTGCAAGTCTAACTGAGTTGCACAAACCAGGAGGATCCCAAATTTGATCCCTGATCTGTATAGAGTTAGCTGATCTCAGCCAGGCTGGGGCACAGAGACTACAATTGGCCTCAGCACCCGGAGTTAAGGACAAATCTTGGCCAGATTCCCTCCTCTTAACTGCTATCCGGCGAGCCCAGCTGGAAATATGCAGATGTGTACCTTTGGAAGTGGAATAAATCAAGGAGCTGCTGACACTGTCTGGCCTCACGCTTGGCCAGTTGGGTGAGGAGTCCCAGCAGCCTTGGAACTGTAACCAGCGAGGAGTCAACGCCTGCAGGATGGGAGGAGAAAGGAGTAAGTGACAGTGACAACTGGCAGGGGGTTGTGGGGAAGGGGACCCAGAAGGACGCCCCTGAAAAAGTTTTAAAAAAATGAAACTAGTGTTCCTGTGCTCTGTCTTTCCATGGTAAATTTATTGGTCCTGCACTCCCACCGTGCAAAGGGAGTGTGGGCCAGAGATATGGCTAATCCCATCCATGGAATCCATGTAGCGCCAATTCTCCTATCCAAGCTCCCTTTGAATGCAGCTATCCATAGGGGGTGCGGGATAAGTGAATTTACCCTTCCAAGTCACAATAACAGCTGCTGCGAACACAGTATCAGGACACAGTATCAGTGGATTGACTGAGTACTAATGACAGAGGAAGCAACCGGGTCAAGTTCACCCACTGTGCTGTCAGCTCATGCCCAAAGTTGCTGAATTCCTGGCATTACTTCAAAGAGAGTCAGAGGAGAGTCTGTAATCCAAAGCCTGTACAGAAGACTGTTTCCTCAGACTGTGAGCCTCACCATCAGTGTACTCTGCTAGAAATGAAATTATGATTCTGGGACTACTTCTTGCAAAGGTAGAATAGTCAATATTTTTTAGAAGCGGAATTAAAAGGAGGACTGGGTGATGCAGTGGGTTTGGACGCTGCCATTTTATCCCTGGGACTAGGGTTTGCCGGCTGCCCAGGTTCATGCCTCCTCCTATCTGCTGGGAGGCTCCTGTTTGGACAGTCTCAACCCACTTCTTAATGGCCATGGGCCCACAACACAAATTGGCAGACTCATTCAGAGCAGCCACAGGATGGCTGGTGTGGGGAAACGGTATGTGACGCTGGCGCACTTGATGCTCTTCTGAGGCCAAAGTTGGGGCCAAAGAGAGGGAGCTTTGGTTTTTCACCTAACTATGCTATACCTGATTTGAGAATGCTTGATGGCTGGCATGGGGTGCCAAAATGTAAAAGTATTCAATGCCCCAGCACTAAGATTCATTACATTGATATAAAGAAAGAACTTGCATTTATATAACACCTTTCATGCCCCCAGGACATCCCAAAGTACTTCACAGACAATTCATTATTTCAGTTGTGTAGACACTGTTGCTTCATAGGCAAACACAGCAGCCAATTTGTATACAACAATGTCCCACAGACAGCAATGAGATAGATGACCAGTAAATCTGTTTTTGCTAATATTGGTTCAAGGGTAATTGTTGGCAGGGACAGCAGAGGAACTCCCTGCTCTTCTTGGAATAGGGCCATTTGAACAGGTAGACGGGACTTCAGTTTAATATCTCATCTGAACGACAGCACCTCCAACAATTCAGCATCCCGCAGTACTGCTGTGAACTGTCAGCCTAGAATTCAATTCAATTCAATTTTATTTGCCATATGTAACCAGTACAAGTACAAGTACAATGGAATGCTTACTCCCCGTAGGGACACGTCAGCTATTCTTACAGCGCCGTGTTCAGAAAGTCAGTTCAATGGCTTCCAGTAGCAGTGGGAGCACGATGTCCCTCAGCCGCTCCGTCCTCCTCGTCACCGCGGCCTCCTCCTCACTGTTGCCGGCTCCACGTGTGGTGACCTGCTTCTCCCGCTCACGATGTGTGCTGGAGTGGGGCTTGAACCTTATGACTTGGAAAATGTTCCTGAAGAAAGTAAGATTTAAAATATTGGACACTGCACAGAAAGAGATTCGGGCACTTTATGACGAAATACAATAAATTCTGCTTGTCTGGAAAACTCGCTGTGACCAAGAAAACTAGCAAGTGACCCAAGGCTTCTTTACTCTGGTTGCGGTGACCTTTGTGATTTCCCCACCACTCACGAGAAAACCACATACCTCCTTCTCACTTGGCTCGACCGAGATCAGTAATTCTTCATATGGGGACCTATGGACACAAAGCTGAGTAAACCAGTCTGTATGCTGACAAACAAACCCATTGCACGAGTCTTCCTGTCCTGATAAACAAGGTCTTACAGAAAGAAACAAGGGGAGGAGAAACCTGGCTTAAAATACAACTCTCAGGGGGTCTTGGGATTTATTGAGAAGGATCGAATTAATGCTGTGAATCAAATAAAGGAACCCTTCACAACCACAGGGCAAACATAGATGTTTTTGAACAGATCAGGGACAAGTTCTATAACACTTATGTAACTCAGCAGACTAATACAATAATGTATAATTGTATTGTTGGTGCAGCTCGTTCAACCTAGCAGTTAACCTTTCTCTGGATATTGTGTTGCCCTGGTAACTTTTGAAATATATGTGGAACTTCTGCCATCTAAACCATCTAACAAGGTTGATACTGTGAATTATGAATGCCAAATATTATCAACTAGAATTTTTGAAAACAAATGAAATCAGGAAGCATTTCCAGGTCAACAATATATTCTGTGAACAAAATCTAACATGTTTCGCCCTCTTTGTTTTGAGTGGCAAAGCTTTTGTAGTGTTTAAAAGAATGACTCCTTTATTAAATATTTGAGGAGGAGCACACAGCACCCCACAGATCAGCTCTGATGAGAGTCAGTACAAAAAGGCCGCTAATTATGTTGCTTCCCTGCATGTGGCAGATTTAGATAGAAAATGTTTTTGCATATTCTTTTTCCCCTCCTACTCCCTGCAGATGCGAGTGGGTGGCTGTATCTATCTAGCCCTCTGAGTTAATCTTTTTGATATCTGTCCAGCAATCAACAGACATGTTTTGTTTAAAATTTAAGTCAGAACGAGAATTTGATTTGACCTATTTTACCCGGTATTTCATGGCCGAATCCACAAACAAATACAAATTATTGTTAAAAACGCACAACTGTGAAACAGAAGCACATTGAGAAATATCTTCTCCCTCTTCCCCCACCTGATTTCCCCCCCGCCACCTAATTGTCTCCCCCACCCAATTTCCCCCCAACCAATTTCCCCCCCCACCCACCCAATCCCGCCCCGCCCACACTGGCTGCAATAATCGATTGATTCCGACCAACTCGTCCAATGCTGCAGTAGTGTGAGAAGAACCATAGTCCTCCCCATCGGGCTGTTCAGTTTAAAGTGAACTGAGAAACATCTGTCGATCGGTTGTTTTTAGGGACAGCCATATATAAAGAATCTGCAGCGTATTATGTAGAAGCAGATTTCTGAATGAGTTAATAATCAGGATGTTTGGCTAATGGAGATTATGGGACTCGAAGGGAATTTTTCCAGATCATAGTATCAAAAGCTCAAGTTTCACTCCCTTTGATGAATGGTTACATCTCTCTAGATCTAGGCACTGAAGCAAACACTGATCAATCTCAAAATAATAAAGTAATGGCTTGTTGGCGGCAACTGTGCTCATTACCAGCCCTGAGATGCTCATTACTGGCCTGGAGAGAAAGATAGAGCTGGTAATGGCTATAATGGTCAAACAAAATGATGTTACCATTACTATGTTTATTGATCTGAACCAGTCAAAACTGCAATGGCACCGTTATTTTAAGTTTTAAATCATTCTCATGCAATTTTCTAGATCTCTTTTGTTATGATGGCACTGCTTTCAAAGTTGTCAGTGTTCCAACAGTTCTGTTGTTTGTCTCTTTTGCTGAGGCAATGCCAAGTCATCAGATATCATTCCCACCAAGGCTTAGGCCACGATCAATTGAATTTTGTGCTTTTGATTATAGCCTCCTGGAATTGTTCAAACTCCGCCATCTCTAAGTTCCCCTCCAAGTCACACACCACCCTGACTTGGAAATAAATTGTCATTTCTTCATCGTCGCCGGGTCAAAATCCTGGAACTCCCTCCCTAACAGCATTGTGGGAGTACCTTCACCACACGGACTGCAGCGGTTTAAGGCGGCGGCTCACCACCATCTTCTCAAGGGCAACTAGGGATGGGTAGTAAATGCTGGCCTTGCCAGCGACGCCCACATCCCTTGAATGAATAAAAAAATTACTGAATCAAATAGGGTATTCCTATTGACAGACAATCTCCGATCGCTCGTTATAGAGGGTGAAGTCAGTATCATAACTTGAATAGAAGCTGAAAATCTTCAATAACACTTTGGAGTTGAAATCGCACTGCAGTATTAGTAACCAACACTTTGGTCTAGAATCCCTTTGTTCAGCATCTTAAGGAACACGTCACCTGGTTTTACAAGGGGGCTAAACCAACAGAAAGAGGGAATCTTATATAAACATGTTAACACATTCATTGCTAATATCACTCAGCAGGCTTTCAACCTCTTTGGTTTTAAGGTTAAGCACAAGGGAGGGATATTAAAAGCTTCCTTATCAATAAGTTAGAAGACTACACATTTTAAATGCTGTTCTTGTTACATAAGCATGTTATATAACTCCACAACCTATAAAATATTCAAGACTATCCACTTTTGTCTGCGTCTTCTTCAAAGTTGCACTCTTGTCATGTCAGAAATTGCTGATTGCGTTTGATCTGACAGTTCAGGTGGATTTTGACTTGGAGACACTATATGATTAGGAACTGCTTTCGTGTCAGAGGCAATTTTTTTTTTACAATTTAAGCTTTGAGCACTGGATTATAAGAGGGAGAGAAAAGCCTTGTTTGATCTACGGGATTTATTAGATGCTCTGAAGTCCTTAGCCATGAGCTAATAATGACATCTTCACCACTATGTGGCACCTATGGAAAACCTTTCATTTTTGGAGCCTAATTTCAAACGGAAAGCAAATGGTATGTTCGCCTTTATTACAAAGGGATTGGAGTAGAAGAGTAAAGGGGGGAGAAATTCGGTTGCTTTCTGCCTCCCGTTAGCGCCCTAAGGGTGTAAAGCAACTAGCGCCCTGGCGCGGTGCCGCCAACACCTCCCGCAAAATTCAGCGGGAGGTTAGTGGCGGCGGTAACCGTTAGCGCCCCATTGGCGTGCGCAGCGCCCCGCTCGCGCCCTGGCTGCGATCTTCGGTAGCGCCCCCTGACTTACCGCCGGCCTACTCCTGCTCCTATTTCTTGTTATATCATTTTAATCTTCTCTACAATGTGCAACGTGAAAAATGAAGATTACTACCCGGAAATCCCTCGGGGTCCGTTCTGCCAGCCCGTGTGCAGCGGAGTGAAACCCCTGCCTGCCCTAGCCCCAAGCTGGAGTCCCCAATCCAACTCCCTGCAATGTCATTTGCATTGCTGGGATGGAATGTATTGTAGCTGCAAGGACACATCATAGGTGCCCACCCTAAACAGCCAATGGGAATGACGGAGCAGCGCCATGCCACTCTAATGGCAGAAGGGCAAGACCCAAAGAAACTCCTCTGCTCCCATTGGAGTAAACAATTCTCTTTCACAGGAGTGAAATCCTGCCTCTTACTCTCTGATTGCCCTGCCATTTTCCAGAGCATTTGATACGCACGTCGCAACAACCGGAAGAACCATCTTAAGAGACACTGAAATCGGTGAGATTCCTCAGTAGTTTTGAGATCACTAGGATCCCCCTTCTTGTGGATAGAAACCATAACTGTGTTCTGCAACACAGAGTGTGTCTCAGGAAATAATCCTATTCATCAGCCTCAGAAGGATAGCTTCAAGAGAATTTGGTGGTTCCTAGCATTGTTCTCTGAGGCCATTGTTGTTCCCTTTCCTCTCAGCTACACCAGCGTTTATGAATTTGGTGTGACTAATATCTGCATCGGCCAATCCACCATTTACCTAGGTGTCACAGTGAAGGGGTAATTACTAGTCCTAGTCTTGCGGCTTCAGTCTTATGGCCAAGGGATATAGACAGTAATTCTTCTGGATAAAAAGAATAGGAATCTCGAAGTCCCTACTACTATCCCCATCCCAGCTGAGGATTGTTGGGATGTCTCTTTTAATCATCTTTGACATTTTTACATTTCTTATTCTTATCCAGGATATCCACCAAAATCAAATACCTTGATTACCCGAGACTCAGAGTTGTAGGCTGACAGAGTGGTTCTGAAGCCGAGAATCGCTTGCCCATTTCCAGTGACTTCTGACTGTCTATCTGAAAAAGCTCTATTTTATACCTTTTTTTAGTGGTTTATCCTTTGAAGTTTTCTGCTGATGTAAGCTAATTATCTCCAGTCATCTCTCTGTTGACTTTTTTCTATTCTTACTGCCAATTCAACTGTTAGCTTGCAGACTTCTGTCTGTTGTTTAGGTGTTTCAAAACTTATCATAAAATGGCTACAACTTATGTATCTATTTGATGCCATTTTTATCAAAGGTCTTCCATTCAATTTTACAATGACCTAGATATTTGAAAACAGACGTCGTGTTTACTAACTATTCCATTTTCAATACAAACACAATGTAATTGCTTGGTGTATCTACTGAAGTTATATTTTCAAAGTGTTCTGTTGGTATCATTTTTACAACATGTAAATTAAAAACACTTCAACTAGGGTGTTTGCTTGTTTTCTAGCTATCTCAATGGTTGTATTAAGAATTATGTCTCCTGTCTTCCAAGTTTAACATAAAAACTATTTGACCAGCAGGTGTTTCTTTTACTTGATGTCATCTTTTCAAAGGCACATGCCTCTTTTAATATTTCTGTGTTCCTGTTCAATGTGTTAATTTTTAACACTTTACTTGGGTCATTCCATTGTGTTTCTCCCAAACTCCAGACCTTCTGGAAGCGCCAAACTGCTATTTCAATAGGGCCATTGTTTTAGTATTTTTAACCAATTCCCATTTCAAAGCTTGTATGATGTTTTACAACTTTTGTGTTATCAAACCATCCCATCTCAGAAACCTGTATTGACATAGCTTGTGTCGCCGAGGCTTTCCAGACTTTTAAACCCAGTATATCATGTTTTATTAAAATCAGAATTCTGTTCATATGATGGTGTATTTTTCTGAAATATGGCTTATTCCTTCACAACAGTGCAGAATCTACTTACTTCCATCAAACTGGGTTCATTATGGTCTTCGATTTGATCACCAAATGCACCGGCTTATTCAATCCCCACGCAGTTAAGTCTTTATTAAGGCCTATTTGGTCAGATGGTAACTCAGTATAATGTTCTCACCAGACCCTGCACAAGCTCTTATGGGGATCTGTTGCAGAGCATAGAAACATAGAAGATAGGAGCAGGAGTAGGCCATTCGGCCCCTCAAGCCTGCTCCGCCATTCAATGAGATCATGGCTGATCATCCAAATTCAGTACCCTGTCCCTGCTTTCTCCCCATATCCCTTGATCCCTTTAGCCTCAAGAAATATATCTAACTCCTTCTTGAATATATTTAATGAATTGGCCTCAACTGCTTTCTGTGGTAGAGAATTCCACAGGTTCACCACTCTCTGGGTGAAGAAATTCCTCCTCATCTCTGTCCTAAATGGCTTACACCTTATCCTTAGACTGTGACCCCTGGTTCCGGACTCCCCGCCATCGGGAACATCCTTCCTGCATCTAGTCTGTCTAGTCCTGTTAGAATTTTATAAGTTTCAATGAGATCCCCTCTCATTCTTCTAAACTCCAGCGAGTATAAGCCCAATCAACCCAATCTCTCCTCATACGTCATTCCTGCCATCCCAGGTATCAGTCTGGTGAATCTTCGCTGCACTCCCTCCATGGCAAGAACATCCTTCCTCAGATAAGGTGACCAAAACTGCACACAATACTCAAGGTGTGGTCTCACTAAGGCCCTGTACAACTGCAGCTAGACATCCTTGCTCCTGTACTCGAATCCTCATACCATTTGCCTTCTTAACCACCTGCTGCACCTGCATGCTTACCTTCAGCGACTGGTGCACAAGGACACCCAGGTCTCGTTGCACTTCCCCTTCTCCCAATCTATTGCCGTTCAGATAATAATCTGCCTTCCTGTCAGTCATTGGTACTAGACCAGAAGTGGGCAACAGACATTAAGAAAGAACTTGGATTTCTATAGCGCATTTCATGACTTCAGGACGTCTCAAAGTGCTTTACAGCCAATTAAGTACTTTTGAAGTGTAGTCACTGTTGTAATATATGAAAACGTTGCAGCCAATTTGCGCAATGTCCCACAAACAACAATGAGATAGATGGCCAGATAATCTGTTTTAGTGATGTTGGTTGAAGTATAAATTTTGGCCAAGACACCAGAACTCCCCTGCTCTTATTCAAAAAGTACATTGGAATCTATTACGCTCACCTGAGAGGGCATTCGGGGCCTCGCTTTAACGTCTCACCCGAAAGACGGCATCTCCGACAGTGCAGCACTCCCTCAGTACTGCACTGACGTGTCAGCTTGGATTATGTGCTCAAGACTTTGGAGTGGGACTATGAAACCACTGAGCCAAAGCTGACACCTAACCAACTGAAAAACTTTATTGTTCTGACCTAATTGTGTAGGGAATAAAACACAGCTGTTGCCATCTTTTGATGCACATCTGGACGAAAGTAAGTCGAATTTTTTTTTGTATGGGCATTCCACTTGGCCCCCGGTGCCGGCTACAAGTTCAGCGCTGTGCTGGTAGAAATGATGGAAAAAAAGTAACTGACCAGGATAATCATTACCAGAGTCTAAGAATGGAGACAGATCCTGCAGCATTTGGTTAGCATAAGGAGCTCAATGGATTTATAACAATCTTAATTATAGCCTGGGAATACAGAGGATATTTAGCAGCGATTTACGAGGTTGTAATGCAAAGGTATCCTGTGATGTCACTAGCTATAAGTAGAACGTTTGTGCAGTTTCTGAAAATTATGATGCTCCGCGATGTACTAGAAAGTTTTTTCTCAATAAATTGTTGAGGATGGAGTGATGTGAAGTGAAATGTAAATGAAGGTATTAATGGTGAGCAGGATCAGATTGGAGTGAGGGAGGCAGAACCACAATGTAGAAGTGGATTGGTTGTGACTGTGCTATGGTATCCATACTAAGGTAAGATGATGTCCCGTAACTCATACAAGGGAATTACACACTTTGAGGTACATTGTCTGTCTCTCATGCATCTATTATAAATCTTCAATACTTGGATGTTCTGAAGTACTGTATAAATCAGATGTACAGGATATCTTTTCAGGCAAGTAAATTACCATTTTCTTTGCTGGTCTCAACATGTGCTGAGCCTGCACTTTGGAGACTGGCCAAGAAGCTCACTGCCTTTGTAGTTTGTCTGATTCTAGAGCCAAGCAAAAAGAACTAATAATTGCCTGCAGAGGATGTTTGGAGCTGAACTGGGAGGATAGGAGGGGTAGAATAATGAACAGGAAAGGCCAGGGCTTTATCTGCACCTACCAACAATGCCTGTGACTTCCATGGCTCAGTGGGTAGCACTCTGGCCTCTGAGTGGTTGTGGGTTCAAGTCCCCATCCAGAGACTTGAGCACAAAAATCTAGGTTCACGCTCCAGTGCAGCGCTGAGGGAGTGCCGCACAGTTGGAGGTGCCGTTTTTTGCATGAGACATTAAACCAAGGCCTCATCTGCTCTCAGGCGAATGTAAAAGATCTCACTATTTTGAAGAAGAGCAGGGGAGTTCTCCCTGGTGTCCTGGCCAATATTTATCCCTCAATCAACATCACTTAAAAACAGATTATCTGGTCATTATTACATTGCTGTTTGTGGGAGCTTGCTGTGTGCAAATTGGCTGCTGCGTTTCCTGCATTACAGCAGCGACTACACTTCAAAAAGTTCCTCATTGGCTGTAAAGTGCTTTGGGACGTCTTGAGGTTGTGAAAGGTGCTATATAAATGCAAGTCTTACTTTCTTTCATATTTTAGCAGCCCGACTCTGATATTTGCAGTCTTACCATATAACACTCACGTTGAAGTTGAGCATGCCACTTTGAATAGCATGTAACTTTATGCTTCTTTTTATGTTAATAGGGTCCCTGCCTCCAGAATCTCAATGGGTTACTGCTTTCATGAAAGTACGTTTCATTTGAGAGGGGCGAGGATGAGTCAGTAGCACTGTGTGTTATTTTCGTCACAGTCACTTCAACGGGCACATGGCCTGGTAATATGTTTGGTGGGATTGTGCTGTGTATTTGTAAATACGTGAATGAAAGAAACTTTACCAAATAGCTTCATGAAGTCCCCTTTAGCTGTTGTGCTCGTTAAGGTGAAAGATGTCAGCGTGGGGGAAATGAAACAATTTTTTCCCCCATTCTGTCACTCAGTATCAGTAAGAAGCATTACTCAGTCAGGTATAGCACAGCCAGCTCCAATGTAAGGGGAACGTTACTACCCCTCAGAAGAGCGCCTGCCACTGAACCAGTATGAATTTTTCCAGTTCCCAGACACACGTCCTTATGACCCCTTTGAGTGAGACGGACAATTGTATGTGAATTAGTGCTATATTATAGGCAGTTTTGTGCTGTGCGACCATGCTCACTAAGAATCAGGCTGAGACTGTCCAAACTCAACTGATACATTACGTCGAATGTACGTCACAGAAATAGGCCATTCGGCCCAACTGGTCCATGTTTATGCTCCACACGAGCCTCCTCCCACCTTACTTCATCTAACCCTATCAGCATATCCTTCTATTCCTTTCTCCCTCATGGGTTTATCTAGCTTCCCCTTAAATGCCTTTATGTTTTTTGCCTCAACTACTCCCTGTGGTAGCAAGTTCCACATTCTAACCAGTCTCTGGGTAAGGAGATTTCTCCTGAATTCCCTATTGGATTTATTAGTGACTATCTTATATTTATGGCCCTTAATTTTAGTCTTCCCCACAAGTGGAAACATTTTCTCCACTGATACAGGATCAATACATCCAATAGACAGCGGAGACTTTCCGATGACCTCTTTAACTTCAGTTGGCTCATATTATTAAATATGGGCAATATGAAGGCCCTCTTGATCTAGGGTTTAATATCAATTGCACCACAAAGGAGATTGTAACTGACAAATTGTTCACGTAGCTCCTGTTACACACAGAAGTGCTGGGATTTATGTTACTATCGGTAATCATTAGTAGTGTCCAGGCGTTTTAGGATTTGTAAACAATCTCTTATTTTTTACAAAGTTGCTATGGTGATGAAAGTACATTGTTTGCTTAAAGGAACGGTAACCAATATTTGCTAGGGGCAAATGGATTCTTATCAGAATAAATCCATGAATTACCTGAACCAAGATAAACACGCACAGTAAAGATCTGAGGCCCTCAGAGGTACATGTGACAGGTTACTTTGAAAAGCTCTTTCTGCAAGGCAACTTGGCAGCACAGCCTCCATTATCTGGATTATAGAATCATAGAAATTTACGGTAACCTTCTGGGATATAAGAATAGAATTCAGCGAAGCGGTGAAAAACAGCTTCTTATTTAATGAGTAATCAGTGGTAAAAGTAAAAGTTAAGTATTTTTATACAGTTAAAAAAAGCTAATCGTAAACCTTTTCACTGCTGTCCTTGCATTATAGGCTGTTTAGGCAACTTTTAGGGGAGACAGCTCTATTTTACAGGCTGTTTACTGCGCGCCCCCGCACCTCCCCCCGACCTGGTGGCAAGCAGGGGGAAGGGACAGGCATTCTATGAATGTTGCCATCAGTGAAGTTCCACGATTGGCCAGCTCGATAAGGCCAGTATTTCCTTTTGGTGTACCCCCTTTCCCCAGTTAAATGGAAGACCCATTTTGATATATCACTCTGGCTGGTACCTATGATGAAGGAAATCATCTGAACGAGATTGTTGTCCGCGCACCTAGTTGCTGAGTACAGTGTGGAGCGTGATACTGAGCCACACAGAAGAAAGTCCCAGATCCAACCTCCTGCCTGTGTTGAGATAGCTGACTTCCGCCAGAAGGTCATTGAGGGAGCTCCAGTTGTTATTGGTCGAAGAGGAGTAAAAAGCAGCATGGGTTCCTGCTCTTCATTCAATATCTTGAGACCCTGGATGGGAAGAGTACTTTGTGGAAGTTAGGTGAAGACAAGCTCGGGCTCAAATCCCATTCCCCGCAAAGATTTCCCCAGGAGCCACCAAGGCTCGGTTGCAAAGGTCCTGTTATGCTGCCTGATTGGCCTCCCAGTGCTACACCTGGCTCTGCCCCTCACCACCGCTTCCAGCTCATCTGATGCTGCTTTGCTCCAGGGTTCAAGCCCTGCTGACCCCTGGAGCAAAGCAGCATCAGATATGAGCTGGTTTTCTCCAGGTTATTCCATTTTTGTTTCTCCTCCATTTCCATCGCAAAGATTTTTTTAAATTGCATTAAGGGTTTTGAGATTCAGTTGGTGACCATGAAACTACCGGATTGTTGTTAAAAACCCAACTGGTTCACTAATGTCCTTTAGGGAAGGAAACCTGCCGTCCTTACCTGGTCTGGCCTATATGTGGCTCCAGACCCACAACAATGGCCTAGCAAGCCACTCAGTTGTACCAAACTGCTACGACAAAGTCAGCTCTGTGGGAGTACCTTCACCACAAGGACTGCAGTGGTTCAATAAGGCGGCTCACCACCACCTTCTCGAGGGCAATTAGGGATGGACAATAAATGCCAGCCTTGCCAATGACGCCCACATCCCGTGAATGAAGAAAAGAAATTCTGTAGAATCTGCCATTACTCAGTGAGCAGAAATATTGGAGGAAATAAAGTATCCATTCATATGTGCCAGACATTTTAAGTGGATAGTCAGCAGTTGGTCCCGATGCTTGCTTGTCTGTGGTTGAAGATGAAAATCAATGGAAAGACTGGAGAAAAGAAAATGCTGAGGGGTGACCTGATAGAGCTCTTTAAAATCCGCGGAGTGCCAGCCTGAGCTGAGGAGGAAGAGAGTGCCAGTCCATACTTGGGGATGAAGGGGGAGGAGAATAGTGGGGGAGGGAGAAGAATGCCAGCATGAACTAGGTGGGGGGGGGGGGGGGCGGGGGGAGACGAGTGTCAGTGTGAGCAAAGGGGCAAAAGAGTGTCTCCACATCACAGTGACACACAGCAACAGGGAGTACCAATAGTCCACAATTTCTCCACAAGTTGTTAGGGATCCAGTTTTTGCTGCAAGCTTCCCCTATACATGTGATGGATTGTTGGGTAGGCTTAAGTTATGATACGCCTATGCCACATTGCATTTTCAGTGTAACGACACACTGTCGGTCGACCTTCAGAGCTGTTTTTTGGGTTGTCAGCTTCTTGGGGGTGGTGATTGGTTTTGGGGAGGGGCTGTTGGTTGCCTTCTGCTGCTTTTCTAAGCTGGCGTGTATGAGAATGTGTCTCGCTTCCAACCTCAGGAGAGCACCTCCTACTGGACCAGTGTGACAGTCTTCCTGCACCAGCCATCCTGTGAGCTGAGCGACATTGCCAATTTAGTGTCACAATTAGGGGACGTTTTGGCCACTAGGTACTTGGCTGAGACTGCCCAAGCTCATTTCACATTCCTTACAGCGAGTAGACAGAGTTGGATTGGTGGCCGTGCTTCGCTGTACTAAGGCCCTAAGCTTTGGAATTCCCTCCCTAAACCTCTCTGCCTCCCTACCTCTCTCTCCTTTAAGACGCTCCTTAAAACCTACCTCTTTGATCAAGCTCCTGTCCTAATATCTCCTTGTGTGGCTCGGTGTCAAACTTTGTTTGATAACGCTCCTGTGAAGCGCCTTGGAACATTTTACTACATTAAAGACGCTATATAAAGGCAAGTTGTTGTTGTATTTGAACCCAGGCAGGAGGCTTGGAGCAAACCAACTGTTTGCCCTCAGCCAAATAAAAGTCATAGGAAAGACCAAGTAAATGGAAGGAGACAGAAAAACCCTTAATGCAATTTTAAAAATCTTTGCGATGGAAATGGAGGAGAAACAAAAATGGAATAACCTGGAGAAAACCAAGTTTAAAGGGAACAGTGTGAAAGAAACAAGATCAAGCCAATGGCACATGCCCATAAAATTACAACCTTCAATCTCTGTACGATTCATGCTTATTGATAAGAACGTATTGTCTCCAGATAGTTTGACCACACTTTCCTTCCTTTAATTATTACCCCTAATAACTCAGTACAAGCTTTTAAAACCACTGATAATTGTATTTCTACGCTTTAATATTCCCCCAGGGTTCCATTCATTCTGAAACAGGCTTGTAATTGTCCACAGCCCTATCAGATCCTGCATGTCTTTTGGGTGTCTGAGAGCAGGTATTGGACTGAGACTATCAGCTGCCACTCTTGATTCTAGGTTAGTCATTAGATTATTTTGTGGGGTTTTTTCCTGCTCCCCATGGTGCGGATGCTATAATTACACAGCTTTGTTTGCAGTATTTCACAATCCAAACCTGCCATTTACCACCAATCACAGGGCCTAATATGGCAAAAAACACAGCACTCCGCTTAATTGACAGCAGCACCACTGGTGAAACCTTCACTGTTTCTAATAATCCTTTCAACACGGGACATTCAGCTATAACCTGCTAAACTCCACATTATGGAGAGAGAACTTTCTGACAAAGAAAAGCGCACCAGTGGTAAATCTGTTTAAAGAGCTGTTGTTGCCATGGTAATGCACCTTTGCAAGACAGCTTTTATTTTATTGCGGTACCTAAGTGAAGATCAAGGCTAAATGTGTAGGGCACCACCTAGGTTGGAAAGAAAGGATTAGAAGATGAGACAAATCAGGAATTAATGGCTAGCCAATGGCAAATTTGTTTTTTTTTAAACCTGTAGTATGTAAAAGCAAGAAGACTGAAAGAATGGGGGGTGGGTGGAGCGGTGGTGGGGGGTCGATGGTGGTGGGTGCATGAGGAGTTCCACAGCTTTGAGGCCCTGGGAAAGTATGAGTTGGCGAGTATGAGTGACTCTCACTTCTGATCAGCCGCACTCCAGGGACTTGGCCAGACATTTCAGTGCCGTACTGCGGGCGTGCTGCATTGTCGGAGGTGCCTTCTTTCAGATGAGATGTTAAGCCAAAGCCCAGTCTGCTCTCGCAGGTGGGCATAAAAGATGCCGTGGCACTATTCGAAAAAGAGCAGGGAATTGTCTCAGTGTCGTGGACAACATTCATCCCTATACCAACACCATCAAAACAGATATTGCTGACCTACATTGGCTCCCGTTCCAGCAACACCTCAAATTTAAAATTCTCATCCCTGTGTTCAAATCTCTCCATGGCCTCGCCCCACCCTATCTGTAACCTCTTCCAGCCCTGCAACCTTCCGAGAACTCGGCGCTCCTCCAATTCTGGCCTCTTGCGCATCCCCAATGTCCTTTGCTCCACCATTGGTGGCTGTGCCTTCAGCCCTAAGCTCTGGAATTCTCTCCCTTTACCTCTCCGCCTCTCTTTCCTCCTTTAAGACGCTCCTTAAAACTTACCTCTTTGTCTGCCCTAATATCTCCTTATGTGGCTCGGTGTCAAATTTTGTCTGATAACGCTCCTGTGAAACGCCTTGGGACATTTTACTATGTTAAAGGCGCTATATGAATGCAAGTTGTTGTTGTTTAGCTCAGTTCTGTTTGTGGGATTGTGCTGTGTGCTAATTAGCTGCTGTGTTTGCCTACAGTTACTGCACTTTAAAAGAAATTCATTGGCAATTCGATTGGAAAAGAAAGCTGGGTGGAGTGCAATACAAATTGTCGATGCACGTCACCCAGTTTGAGCTACTGTCCAACAACAACAACTTGCATTTATATAGCACCTTTAACATAGTAAAACGTCCCAAGGTGTTTCACAGGAGCGATTATCAAACAAAATTTGACACCGAGCCACATAAGGAGATATTAGGACAGGTGACCAAAAGCTTGGTCAAAGAGTTAGGTTTGAGGAGCATCTTAAAGGAAGAGATAGAGGTAGAGTGGCGGAGAGGTTTAGGGGGGGAATTCCAGAGCTTAGGGCCCAGGCTGCTGAAGGCACGGCCGCCAATGGTGGAGCGATTAAAATTGGGGATGTGCAAGATGCTAGAATTGGAGGAGTGCAGAGATCTCGGAGGGTTGTAGGATTGGAGGAGATTACAGAGATAGGGAGGGGCGAGACCATGGAGGGATTTGAAAACAAGGATGAGAATTTTTAAATTGAGGCGTTGCTGGACCGAGAGCCAAATGCAGGTACAGTGAGCACAGGGGAGACAAATTTCACCCCAAAGTAATTAAATTATGAAGATATTTTGATCAAATGTTATAAAATAACATAATATAATAAATGTGGATTATAGAATTTCAGAATAATACATGATGTATCTCTCAATAAACCTGCAGCAAATTATATCACAGGTTTTAATCGTTCACTATGAATTTCATCACAGATCAATAACACAGAGCAGATTTGTTATCAGCATTATAATCTGACAGCAGCAAGACATGAATAAAAGTGACTTTTAAAATTTATACAATGTACATAAAAAAATAACAGTCATTCTGAAGTTATTTCAAAGCTTCTTTTTATCTTGAGGTTCAGATGGAATTTATAAACCACTCAAGCTTCCAGTTTTTTTTTCTTATTTCCCATTTGACTCTTTGTAAAACAGAACATTAAAATCCCAAACCTCCCTTCTGGCTTAGCTGCTAAGTGCACTGTCCAGAATGGAACTGATCGGTACAAAGCCGGAAAGTCTAGATTTGCTCTCCAGTTTCTGCTGAATTAGCTGACTTGATAGGATGAAAATAATTAGCTTTAGAGTCGCTGGGCTAGGGCAGGGAGAAAAATCACTCGGGGTTTAAAGTCCAGGATCATGTTTCTGTTTGTGTTTGTGTGTGCCTGTGCATGTGTGTTTGTGTATGTGCATGCGTTTGTGTTTCTTGCTCCCTCGACCCTATTCCTACCAAACTGCTGACCACCCAACTTCCTTTTCTGGCTCCCATGTTAGCTGACATTGTTCACTGTTCTCTCTCCTCAGGCACTGTTCCCCTCTCCCTCAAATCTGCCATCATCACCCCTCTCCTCAAAAAACCAACCCTTGACCTCTCCGTCCTTGTAAACTACTGCCCCATCCCCAACTTCCCTTTCCTCTCAGCTCCCTTTACTCACCAACGTCCTTGAACATACTGCCGCCTCCCAAATCTGTGCCCATCTTTCCCGCAACTCCATGTTTGAATCCCTCCAATCAGGTTTCCGCCCCTGCCACAGTACCGAAACGGCTCTCATCAAAATCACAAATGACATTCTACGTGACTGTGACAAAGGTAAACTATCCCTCCTCGGCCTTCTTGATTTGTCTGCAGCCTTTGACACGGTTGACCACTACATCCTTCTCCAACGTCTCTCCACCATCGTCCAGCTGGGTGGGACTGCACTCACCTGGTTCCATTCTTATCTGTCTAATCGTAGCCAGGGAATCACCTGCAATGACTTTTCTTCCTGCTCCCGCATCGTTACCTCTGGTGTCCCCCAAGGATCTATCCTTGGCCCCCTCCTATTTCTCATCTGCATGCTGCTCCTTGGCGACACCATCCGAAAACACAGCGTCAGTTTCCACATGTATGCTGACGACACCCAGCTCTACCTCACCACCACTTCTCTCAACCCCCTCCATGGTCTCTAAATTGTCAGACTGCTTGTCCAACATCCAGTTCTAGATGAGCAAAAAATTTTTCCTATTAAATATTGGGAAGACCGAAGCCATTGTTTTCGGTCCCCGCCACAAACTCCGTTCCCCAGCCACTGACTCCATCCCTCTCCCTAACATCTGTCTGAGGCTGAACCATACTGTTCGCAACCTTAGTGTCATAGTTGACCCTGAAATGAGCTTCCAACCACATATCCGCGGCATAATTAAGACCGCCTATTTTCACCTCGGTAACATCACCCGTCTCCGCCATTGCCTCAGTTCATCCGCTGCTGAAACCCTCATCCATGCCTTTGTTACCTGTAGACTTGACTATTCAAACACACTCTGGCTGGCCTCCTACATTCTACCCTACGTAAACTTGAGGTCATCCAAAACTTGGCTGCCTGTGTCCTAACTCGCGCCAAGTCCCGTTCGCCTATCACCCCTGTGCTCACTGACCTACATTGGCTCCCGGTTAAGCAATGCCTCGATTTCAAAATTCTCATCCTTGTTTGCAAAATCCTCCATGGCCTCACCCCTCCCTATCTCTGTAATCTCCTCCAGCTCCACAATCCCCCCCCACCCCCCCGAGATATCTGCCCTCCTCTAATTCTGCCCTCTTGAGCATCCGATTATAATCTCTCAACCATTGGTGGCCGTGCCTTCTGTTGCCAGGGCCCTAAACTCTGCAATTCCCTGCCTAAACCTCTCTGCCTCGCTACCTCTCTTTCATAGAAACATAGAAGATAGGAGCAGGAGTAGGCCATTCGGCACCTCGAGCCTGCTCTGCCATTTAATAAGATCATGGCTGATCTGATCTCAAATCTACTTTCACTCTCCATCCCACCCAAACCCATGTGATCTCCCGGGAGACGCGAAAAACCAGATAAAAAACCCAATGGCCAATTTGGGAGAAAAAATCTGGGAAATTCCTCTCCGACCCATCTAGGTGATCGAAACTCGTCCAGGAGATCACTCTGTCCCTGTATTTCCTGCAGTACTTACCTTCTGTAAGAGCTGATCTCCACCCCAGCCAGGAACAGGCCCAATTTACTCTTGAAGGACTCCTAGCTGGCAGCCTGTTCCCGAGGTCTCCACTAATCCCTGTGAATAGAACCATCTCCTGAAATCTAACACAGAATTAGAACACAAGCAGGAGCAGAACCAGGCTACACGGCCCCTGGGCCCGCTCCGCCACCCACAGGGCCATGACCGATCCGAACCTAGACTCATGTCCGATTTCCTGCCCGCTCCCCGTAACCCCTAATTCCCTTTACTTCTAGGAAATTGTCTATTTCTGTTTTAAATTTATTTAATGATGTAGCTTCCACAGCTCTCTGGGGCAGCAAATTCCACAGACCTACCACCCTCTGAGTGAAGAAGTTTCTCCTCATTTCAGTTTTGAAAGAGCAGCCCCTTATTCTAAGATTATGCCCCCTAGTTCTAGTTTCACCCATCATTGGGAACATCCTCACCGCACCCACCCGATCAAGCCCCTTCACAATCTTATATGTTTCAATAAGATCGCCTCTCATTCTTCTGAACTCCAATGAGTAGAGTCCCAATCTACTCAACCTCTCCTCATATGTCAACCCCCTCATCCCCAGGATTAACAGAGTAAACCTTCTTTGTACTGCCTCGAGAGCAAGTATGTCTTTTCTTAAGTATGGACACCAAAACTGTATGCAGTATTCCAGGTGTGGTCCCACCAATACCTTGTACAACTGCAGCAATTGTTTTTATACTCCATCCCCCTAGCAATAAAAGCCAACATTCCATTGGCCTTCTTGATCACCTGCTGAACCTGCATACTAACTTTTTGTGTTTCGTGCACCAGGACCCCCAGATCCCTTTGTACTGCAGTACTTTCCAGTTTCTTGCCATTAAGATAATAACTTGCTCTATGATTTTTCCTGCCAAAGTGCATAACCTCACACTTTCCAGTATTATATTCCATCTGCCAAATCTCTGCCCACTTACTTAGCCTGTCTATGTCCCTTTGCAGGTTTTTTATGTCCTCCTCACTCACTACTTTCCCTCCCATCTTTGTATCATCTGCAAACTTTGATATGTTACACTCGGTCCCTTCCTCCAAATCGTTAATATAGATTGTAAAGAGTTGGGGTCCCAGCACTGACCCCTGCGGAACACCACTAGTTACTGATTGCCAGTCTGAGAATGAACCATTTATCCCAACTCTCTGCTTTCTGTTAGATAGCCAATCTTCCACCCATGCCAGAATATTACCCCCAATCCCGTGGTTTTTTATCTTGAGCAATAATCTTTTGTGTGGCACCTTGTCAAATGCCTTTTGGAAGTCTAAATACATTACATCCACTGGTTCCCCTTTATCCACCCTGTATGTTACGTCCTCAAAGAACTCAAGCAAATTTGTCAAACATGACTTCCCCTTCGTAAAACCATGCTGACTTTGTCCTATTAAATTATGTTTATCCAAATGTCCTGTTACTGTCTCCTTAATAATGGACTCTAAAATTTTACCAACCACAGATGTTAGGCTAACCGGTCTATAGTTTCCAGCCTTCTGTCTACTGCCCTTTTTAAATAAGGGTGTTACATTAGCAGTTTTCCAATCTGCCGGGACCTTTGCTGAGTCCAGGGAGTTTTGGAAAATTATTACCAATGCATCCACAATCCCTACCGCCACTTCCCTCAAGACCCTAGGATGTAACCCATCAGGTCCAGGGGATTTATCCGCCTTAAGTCCCATTATTTTACCGAGTACTACTTCCTTAGTGATTTTAATCGTATTTAGCTCCTCCCCCCCTAGAGCCCCCTGTTTGTCCAGTGTTGGGATATTCTTAGTGTCCTCTACTGTAAAGACTGATACAAAATATTTGTTCAGCGTTTTTGCCATCTCCATGTTTCCCACCATTAATTTCCCAGTCTCATCCTCTAAGGGACCAACATTTACTTTAGCCACCCTTTTTCTTTTTATATAACTATAGAAACTCTTGCTATCTATTTTTATATTTTTTGCTAATTTACTTTCATAATCTATCTTCCCTTTCTTAATTAATCTTTTAGTTATTTTTTGCTGTCTTTTAAAGAATTCCCAATCTTCTATCCTCCCACTAGATTTGGCTATCTTATATGCCCTTGTTTTTAGTCGGATACTACCCTTTATTACTTTACTTAGCCACGGATGGCTGTCTTTTCTTTTACACCCTTTTTTCCTCAGTGGAATATATTTTTCTTGAAAGTTGTAAAATAACTCCTTGAATGTACACCACTGATCATGTACCGTCTTACCCTTTAATCTATTTTCCCAGTCCACTCTAATCAATTCCGCTCTCATACCTTCATAGTCTCCCTTATTCAAGCTCAGTACGTTTGTTTGAGATCCAACCTTCTCACCCTCTAATTGAATATGGAATTCAACCATGTTATGGTCACTCATTCCAAGGGGATCCTTTACAAGGACATTTTTAATTAATCCTGTCTCATTACACAGGACCAGATCTAAGGTTGCTTGCCCCCTGGTCGGTTCAGTTGCATACTGCTCAAGAAACCCATCCCTAATACACTCAATGAACTCTTCCTCAAGGCTGCTCTGCCCAATTTGATTTGTCCAGTTAATATGAAAGTTAAAATCCCCCATAATTATAGCTGTTCCCTTATTACAAGCCCCAACTATTTCCTGATTAATACTCCGTCCAACAGAGTTGCAACTGTTAGGAGACCTATAGACTACGCCCACTAGTGTTTTTTTGCCCTTATTATTCCTTATCTCTACCCAAACTGTTTCACTATCCTGATCCTTTGACCCAATATCATTTCTTTGTATTGCAGTGATTCCTTCCTTTATTAACATAGCCACCCCACCTCCCCTTCCTTCCTGCCTGTCCTTCCTGATTGTTAAATACCCTCGTATGTTTAATTCCCAGTCATGTTCACCCTGCAGCCATGTTTCTGTAATGGCCACAAGATCATACCCATATGTAGTTATTTGTGCCGTCAACTCGTCCATTTTGTTACGAATGCTACGTGCATTCAGATAAAGAACTTTCAAATATGTTTTGTGACACTTAATTCCTGCTTTTTCCCCTTTTACTACTTTACCTTTTACTCCATACCTTCTGTCCCTTCCTGACACGCTCTGGTTTTTAATTCCCCCACTGCTACCTAGGTCTATGACCTTCTCCGTTGTCATTTTTATTATTTGCTCTCTAGAAACCTCCCCCCCACTAATTAGTTTAAAGCCCTTTCTACAGCCCTAGTTATGGCTGATCATCCAAACACAGTACCCTGTCCCTGCTCTCTCCCCATATCCCTTGATCCCTTTAGCCTTAAGAAATATATCTAATGCCTTCTTGAATATATTTAATGAATTGGCCTCAACTGCCTTCTGTGGTAGAGAATTCCACAGGTTCACCACTCTCTGGGTGAAGAAATTCCTCCTCATCTCTGTCCTAAATGGCTTACCCCTTATCCTTAGACTGTGACCCCTGGTTCTGGACTCCCCGACCATCGGGAACATCCTTCCTGCATCTAGTCTGTCTAGTCCTGTTAGAATTTTATAGGCTTCAATGAGATCCCCTCTCATTCTTCTAAACTCTAGCGAATATAAGACGTTCCTTAAAACCTACCTCTTTGACCAAGCTTTTGGTCACCTGTCCTAATATCCCCTTATGTGGCTCGGTGTCAAATTTTTTGTCTTATAATACTCTTGTGAAGCGCCTTGGGACGTTTTACTATGTTAAAGGTGCTATATAAATACAAGTTGTTGTTGTGTGTGATGTCCACACCCGCTTAATATGTGGTTGTACCTCTGATAGACGGAACCTGAAGATGCAAACAATGGGATAGAAATTCGTCTTGGTAGTAACACAAAACAGGCGGTATTGGATGGGCCGCCCATTACATGTCGCGCCCGATAACCAGCTCAATTGATTACAGCGGAAATGAATGTCGGGTGGCCCATGCGATACCACCCTGTTTGTGTTACCGCCCAAAACAAATCTCTACCCCCAATGTTCATATCTCAACAAGTGCAGATAGACTGAAAGCCCTTTCTATTAGGCTGCTTAACAGGTCGTTAACTGGCACGTGGCAGGAAGTGCTATCGCAAGCTTGCTCGTCAAAGGTTCTGCTATCTCCGCTTTTCATCTCAATTGAAGCAGAGTAGTCTTCAATTTGGCAAGCCCGCCATGTGTTGCATCAAGGTTATCCTCAAAACCTTCCCATAGTGTAAAGTAACCCAAAATATTAGACTGGAATAAGATGGACATTTCGCCTGCCAGTTTCTGCCCAATGCTTATTTGTGAATTTTTGGCATATGTAACAGGAGACTTGGGAATAGAGCTGCAATTACCGGGGACACGGTAGAGCATTGGTATTGACAGTACAGTCCAAGGGGCATTTTGCACCACTTCTTCTTCACCTGAAGCCCTCAGCAGACTTGCTGCTGCATCTGCTTCTGGACCATCATTCACACTTGCACAGTTGTTGACTTGTTTGGGATACAGTGTTGTTTCCTCATTCCCTCTCCGTCAACAGAAGGCAAGAGAATTCTATTGGGGCAGTGTTATCAAGTTCAATTTTCTACCCCACTGTGTTAAGGGCTTATGAATGCTCTTATCTGCATTGTACATCAGATTGCCTCAGTTAGTAGCATTTTATGAGGAGAGATTACACAAATTAGGGTTGTATTCCCTAGAATTTAGAAGGTTAAGGGGTGATTTGATCAAAGTTTTCAAGATATTAAGGGGAACAGATAGTTTCTGTCTAACTACCCTATTTCCACTGGTTGGGGATTCTAGGACTAGGAGTCATAGTCTAAAAATTAGAGCCAGACCTTTCAGGAGTGAAATTAGGAAACACTTCTACACACAAAGGGGGAAAAATTCAGTATCACCCCATTTGGGGCGCCATTATCGGCCGTGCGCAAAGTTTAGTGCCTGGCGCTAATTAATGCCTCCGACTGCAAACTTGGCTTTTATCACCCCTGGAGGTGATTGGAGCGCTAAATCAGGCGCTTCACACCTGTCTTAAGGCGCACAGGCCGAGGAGTGAGGCGCTACCTCAGAGCGCTGGCGAAGCAAGGAAGGGCAAATCAAAATGAACCTGCAAAGTGCTGCTCAGTACCCAAAACTCCTTCACACAGCGTTGAATCTCTCCAGAAGTCTCTCTCTCTCTCTCAAAATGCGTGGTGCAAAAATGTCACCAACAAAAAAAGGCAGGAAGCGGTCGCCTTTAAATAGCGCTCCCCCAGTCCCTTCCTGACTGCAAAACGCTCCCCTCAATCTGTCGTTGCTAGCGGCAGGCGGTAAGGCAGGGGGCGCCACTCAATATCCGGTCCGGGGCGCTGCACACTCGACTGATGTCACGATCTGCCGGCGCAGGAGATCGTGGCGGTAGTGTTTAGCGCCGCCGCAAAATGTCTAGTTAATTTCGTGAGTGACGCAAACATTGCCACGCCCGGGCGCTAGTTGCTTTGCGCCCCATTAGCGCCCTCTTAAGGTGCTCACGGGAGGTGCAAACAACTGAATTTTTCCCCCAAAGGGTGATAGAAGTTTGGAATTCTCTTCTGCAAACTGCAATTGATGCTGGGTCAATTGTTAATTTTAAATCTGAGATTGATAGATTTTTAGTAACCAAAGGTATTAAGGGATATGGGGCAAAGGTGGGTATATGGAGTTAGGTTGCAGATCAGCCATGATCTCATTGAATGGCGGCACAGGCTTGAGGGGCTAAAAGGCCTGCTCCTGTTCCTATTTTGCCTTTGGTTAGAAGGTTATGCATTTGAATTCCTTACCAGCAGATAATGTAGGCTGAAACTCCAGCACTGGGCATTGTTTGGATGAAATGATAAACTTGTATATATTAATGATCTAGACAAGGGAACTAGATGTAATATCTCCAAATTTGCAGACAACACAAAGCTGGGTGGGCATGTGTGCTGTGAGGAGGATGTCGAGAAACTCCAGGATGATTTGGACAGGTTGGGTGATTGGGCAGAAACATGGCAGATGCAATATAACGTGGATAAATGTGAGGTTGTCCACTTTGGTGGCAAAAACAGGAAGGCAGATTATTATCTAAATGGCAATAGATTGGGAGAAGGGAAAGTGCAACGAGACCTGGATGTCCTTGTGCACCAGTCGCTGAAGGTAAGCATGCAGGTGCAGTAGGCGGTTAAGAAGGCAAATGGTATGTTGGCCTTCGTAGCGAGAGGGTTTGAGTACAGGAACAAGGATGTCTTGCTGCAGTTGTACAGGGCCTTGGTGAGACCACATCTTGAGTATTGTGTGCAGTTTTGGTCGCCTTATCTGAGGAAGGATGTTCTTGCCATGGAAGGAGTTCAGCGAAGATTCACCAGGCTGATACCTGGGGTGGCAGGAATGATGTATGAGGAGAGATTGGGTCGATTGGGCTTGTACTCGCTGGAGTTTAGAAGAATGAGAGGTGATCTCATTGAAACGTATAAAATTCTGACAGGACTGGACAGACTAGATGCAGGAAGGATGTTCCCGATGGTCGGGGAGTCCAGAACCAGGGGACACAGTCTAAGGATAAAGGGTAGGCCATTTAGAACAAAAATGAGGAGGAATTTCTTCACCCAGAGAGTGGTGAACCTGTGGAACTCTCTACCACAGAAGGCGGTGGAGGCCAATTCATTAAATATATTCAAGAAGGAGTTGGATATATTTCTTAAGGCTAAAGGGATCAAGGGGTATGGGGAGAAAGCAGGGACCGGGTACTGAATTTGGATGATCAGCCATGATCGCATTGAATGGCGGAGCAGGCTCAAGGGGCCGAATGGCCTACTCCTGCTCCTATCTTCTATGTTTGGCTTCAGCAGTCAGCATACCTCTACCAACCAATATCTTAAAAAAAAAAGACTGACGGGCCCTTCATCTCATTTTTGTGCTGGGACATTGCTGGCACAGAACATCTGATGCATTTGCCTACATAACAGCAGTCACCGCATTCCGCAAGTTCTCCTTCTTAGGCAGTCCCTCGGAACCGAGGATGACTTGCTTCCACATTAAAAATAAGTTCGCAGGTGACTGATGAGTCCAATGCGGGACCTACAGTCTCTGTCACAGGTGGGGCAGACGGTGGTTGAAGGGGCAGGTGGGTGGGGTGCTTGGGTTGACGTGCGCTCCTTGCGCTGCTTGCGCTTGGCTTCCGCTTGCTCCCGGCGAAGAGACTCGAGGTGTTCGGCGCCCTCCTGGATGCTTCTCCTCCACTTTGTGCGGTCTTGGGCCAGGGATTCCCAGTTCATTGTTTGAAGCATTTTGACGTGATTCGGTACTATATTGGAACAAGTGCCTTAATTCCCAGTGGACTGGTAATCTTATTCCTGTAACTTACCCGTGATGTGCCCTCATTTACTGAGTCCAAGCTTTGACAAAGGGGTTGGTGGTCACACAAGCCTAAGTGAGACTGTGTCATTAAAGTTAAGTAATCTATGACGAGGAGTAGTTTGGGGATATTTTATTGAGGCCTCTCCGCACAAAACGGTCAGATAGCATAAATGTAGGGAGCTCGACAAATATAGATATTAATTGAGTCCAGACATGAATAATAAATCAGAAAATCTCTCCAAGGCGGACTAATAGGGCAGGATTTTCATTGGGCTGTGGAGGCGGGATTGGAGGCGTGTGGGGGGTTAAAATCTCGAAATCGGGGGGGCACGAACCCATCCCGCCCCCAACCCGCCTCCATGCCAGTTTCAAAGGAGGCGGATACCCGACCTGTGCTGGGAGCCGCCTCCCCGAGTCGGGAAGGGGATTAGTGCCAATTAACTGCCTGTTAACAGGTAGTTAACAGGCAGTTTTTAGCCTAATCCCTATTTTTATTCCTGAAGTGTAGGATTCCCGACGGCTCCAAACCACGCCAAGTTAGCGAGGCGGATCGTCGGGCTGAAGGGCTTGGAGGGTTCGAGATGTCCGGTGTTCAGGTGAGTGATGGGTGCATGAGTGTAGAGGTAAGTGTGTTTGGTGTGTGTAAAGTGTTTAAAGAAGTTTACTTACCTTTTCTTACCTTTACAGCCTTTCTTCCTTCAGGTCTCGGGAGTCCCTCATCTCACCGGCACAGAAAGCAGAATGGCCGCCAGCTGTCAAAAGTTGCAGCATTCAGCTTTCTGTTCTGGAGAGATCTCTAAATCAGCCTGAGAGGAAGGAATTAACTTGGAGTACAGATTGTCAGTGTTTGACAGCTTCAAAGAGCTGTCAAACGCTGATATTTCAACTGTCAAAAGCTCTTGACAGATGAAATGTCAATCTGTGACGTCACCTGTTGCCGGGTGGCCCTTAATTGGCCTGCTGAGCCCGCTGGGCGGGCTCAACAAGGTCAATCAAGTGAAAATCACATGGGTTGGCCACAACTCAATGGAGGCGGGACTACAACCCCGAAAGTTGTAGTTCCGCCTCCTACACGCCTCCAGTATTAAAATCCAGTCCATAGTCTGGGTGCAGTAGATGATGAGAGGGTACACTGGCATATTATATCTAGTGTAAAAGTTCCACATTAAATGGTTCCATTTTTGAAAAGTTAAAAATAGATTAAAAGAAATTACAAGCTAGGTCCCAGGATACTAATTGCTAATAAAATTGTAATCATACCCATATAACAGCCTATTAAAAGCTGCTTTTTAATTTTTATCTGATTGCGAATCCCCAGTGAAGCTCATTCTGGCTTGGCATGTTGATACCTTGGCATGTCCAGGCAGGTCCGATAATGGGATTGGCAGCTGTCCCTGCAACAGTTCTCTGAGATCATGATCAGGGTTTCCTTGTCTCTCAATGTCTCTTAATCTCTCCTGCTTTCTATCCTATCTCTGACCTTCCCTTTTGTTCTTTCATCCCCTCCCCCTTTTCCCAGCCCCCACCAGCTTTAAAATCTATCCCTTTTCCTGCTTTTTTTCCAGTTCTGACGAAAGGTCTTCGACCTGAAACGCTAACTCTGTTTCTCTCTCCACGGATGCTGCCCTGGCCTGCTGAGTTTTTCCAGCGTTTTCTGTGGTTATTTCGGATTTCCAGCATCCGCAGTATTTTGCTATCGTATCAGGGTTTCCTTGTTGACGATGCATTTCTGCTGATATTGTCTTTTCATCTCTGGGATCTGGTTTGAAAACCCAACCCAGACTGATGGGATGAAATTCTCTTCTGTCTTCTGGTTGTGGTGGAATATGTGTTGGGAAGTCTCAATCCAGTTCCTTGTGGGCATGGGCCCCACAGGACAAAACTACCCATTCAATAGCCTAAACTGGCAATCTCAGTTCAAGAGGCCACAGGGTGGCTAATATGAGATTGAGTCTGAGGTGGATTGTTGGGTCAGGGTAGGGGGAACTTTACACTGCATCTAACCTATGCTACACCTGACCTGGAGTGCTTGATGCTGGCAATAGATGCCCCAAAATGAGAATGTGTTTTGATTAGCATAAAATTCACAAAATAACATGCATTTTCCTTCCTATATTTTTCTTGTATACCCACAAGAGTTAAACAGACCAATAAAACTATGGAAACAATTGTTGGGATATCCTTGATTAAATCATTAAGATATATTAAGGTTATACCTGGTCTAAGTGCCTCTGCTACAACAGCCTGTATTAGGATGACCATCTTTAGCATAGTCCAAAGCCAGACAAGGGTGGGATAAGATTGGTGTGGGCTGGAGTGGGGAGACTCGATGGCTTAAGTTCCGATGTTCGTTTTGCTGCTGATATAAAAAAAAATCATTAAAAAGATTAGGCATTTTTTTTCCCTGAATTTTTAAAAATCCTTTTTCTGTATGTTTAACAGAGTAAAACACGCCATGAAAAATATAGACATACAAACAGAATATGCTGGAAACACTCAGCAGGTCAGGCAGCATTTGTGGAGAAAGAAACAGAGCTGTGAATTTTAACCCCCAAAAACGGGTGGGTTAGGGTCGGGTCAGATTTTAAAAAAAATTTAAATCTCAAACCCAACCCCGACCTTCCTCCAACACGCCCACTTCCGGGTTTAACGGAGGCGTGACAAGGGGTGGGCAGCCAACTCACTCCCAGGAGAGGGGTTGGCAATTGAAATAATTTAATGAGGCTGGTAGCTTCTGTCTTAACCTGCTTTGCAGGTTTAACTGTGGCCGGCCTGATTTCCCAGGCCTCGGGAAACCCGGCACATGAAGGGAGGTGAGGACAGCTTCGGGGAGCACTGCTTGTGGGCCAGAAGGAGCAGGAGTGCTTCCACCCAGCCTCCCGATCTCCTCCAGCATCAGATTCCTCTCATAGAAAGAACCTGGGGTTGGAGATCGGACCCCCCTTGGGGTCGGAGATCATACCTCCCCCGGGGTCGGAAATCGGACTCCCCCTGGGGCTGGGGATTGGACCCCCCCCTCCCCCCCGCCCCCCGGGGTCGAAGATCCATGTTCCTGCGGCCTGCTCCGGAGTCCTCCCCGACTGACTGGAAGCCAAGCCTGTAATCCAGGCTGACTTCCAGGCAGGAAACCTGTCAAAAAGAAAAGACACACTTTGTGGAGTTAAAGCATGTGGGGAAACCTGGACTTCTGAAACGCC
The DNA here is from genome assembly GCF_052327205.1 of Somniosus microcephalus. NCBI lineage: Eukaryota > Metazoa > Chordata > Chondrichthyes > Squaliformes > Somniosidae > Somniosus > Somniosus microcephalus. The sequence goes on from NC_141013.1 coordinate 9,765,982, forward strand.
ACCCCTGACCACCCCGCCCCCCCACCCAACTCGCTCCTGTTAATATCCAGGCCAGAGTTAACATTTCAGGTCGATCTTAGACCTCAGCTCCACTTTCCCACCCGATCCCCATATCCCTTGATTCCCCATCAGTCCAAAAATCTATCTATCTCAGTCTTGAATCTACTCAACGACTCAGCACCCACAGCCCTCTGGGGTAGAGAATTCCAAAGATTCGCAACCCTCTGAGTGAAGAAATTTCTTCTCATCTCAGTCTTAAAAGGCTGACCCCTTCTCCTGAGACTATGGCCCCTAGTTCTAGACTCTCCAGCCAGAGGAAACAACCTCTCAGCATCTATCCTGTCAATCCCCCTCAGAATGCCGAATGTTCTAGAATCCTCTTTAGCTACACCATTGAACTGGATGATTGGGCTGCCTTTCATTGGCCCAGGCCTCCCCTGACTGAGTGTCTCTCTTCAGTCATGTTGTTGACAACTGTCGAGCTTAATAGTAAGCTGAACTATTGTACGCATAAAGTCAACAATACCAGGAAATTAAATTTAAAAAAAATAAAATGTCATTTAATTTTTGAATCATAACAGATGGTGAAATCTGAATAACTCCCACGGATTGACGCTGGATATGTGGAAATTCAACTAATTAACAAATAGCAGTAGAGTGTGAGTGCTTTGGCTAACATCAAGAGAATTTGAATTAATTAATCATTTTTAAACAGCCCATTAAAAGGGACAGTAAGTAGCTCAGAAATGGCAGTTAGAGACCAACAAATGTGGCAACAGGAAAAATCTATCGCTCAGAGTGACACCTATTTGTATTATTACATTATATATTTTTTTTAAATGCTGTGGTTGGAACTGGCGAGGTGTTTAGAAAAGAATACAACTCCTCCTCACATCAGAAAAGAAATTGAGGCATGAACGATTTGCAAACCTCAAGGTCAAGCAGCACATTGAATGTTGAACAGCAGCCATTGCTTACCTCATCCCTGTGGACCTTTCCTGGCAATTTCCTTCTTCCACCATCTGTAATTTTCACATAGTCTGAAAGCTTCCAACCTCTTGTAACATCTTAATTTGCGGAGAATAAAGATTTAAGAGAGATGTTCAGATACTAGATCCGTGACTTTCCATCCCACACATTGGCTTATATTTTCTTCCTAATGTTAAAGGGAAACGTCAAGGTGAGCATAAAGTGCACTTTAACAATTGTAGCAAATACGCTCCATCATACAATACTGCGGATGCTGGAAATCTGAAATAACAATAGAAATGTATAAAATTCTGACAGGGCTAGACAGACTGGATGCAGGGAGGATGTTTTCCCTGGCTGGGGAGGTCAAGAACGAGGGGTCACAGTCTCAGGATACGGGGTAAGACATTTAGGACTGAGATGAGGAGAAATTTCTGTAGTCAGAGGGTGGTGAACCTGTGGAATTCTCTACCACAGAAGGCTGTGGAGGCCAAGTCACTGAATATATTTAAGAAGGAGATATAGGAAACTCTCCTTTAACCGGCAAAATTCAGGAGTAGGTTCAGGTAAGTTTTACTATACATTAGTGGCCGTGTAACCGGGGTTCCTGGATCTGTGGCCGTGTAACCGGGGTTCCTGCACCTGTGGCCGTGCAACAGGGACTCCTGGATCTGTTGCCGTGTAACCGGGACTCCTGCACAAGTGCCGTGTAACCAGGGCTCCTGCACCTGTGGCCGTGTACGGAGCTCTCGTACCTTGGTAAGTATACCTCTCTGTAATCTGGACTTTTTGATCAACCGGCACCACGCCGGTCCCGTCGGTGCCGGATAAAAAAGAGTTTCCTGTAGATAGATTTCTAGACACAAAAGGCATAAACGGGTATGGGGAGAGAGCGGGAATATGGTATTGAGATAAAGAATCAGCCATGATCATATTGAATGGTGGAGCAGGCTCGAAGGGCCGAATGGCCTACTCCTGCTTCTATTTTTCTATGTTTCTAACAACAGAAAATGCTGGAAACACTCAGCAGGTCAGGCAGCATCTGTGGAGAGAGAGAGAAACAAAGATCCATCATAGTCCACTCAGTTATGTGAAATAAATGTGTAAATAAGCCAGGTTTAAAAAAATATATATTTTTTGTGTGAATTTTGTGCTCATCACGGTGAGGGATGTTGGAGAATAGAAGATGATCCATGTCGGACACCCAGTGCAGACGTCAAGCAATCCCAGCTCACGTGCAACAAGGTTAGATCCAGAGTACTCTACACCAAAAAACACGCCGCAGCTACTTACTGCCACATGGGCAATTTTAACTATAATCTGCCCAGCGGGAAACTGAACGGATCGGGTTGAAAGCCGGATTTACACCCCGCGTGATTTTACTCTCCTTCGAAGTCAACAGAGGTCAAAAGCAGCTGGAGTCTGAAACTGAAGTCGGACACGATCTGGTCAGTTTCCTGCCTGGCGGGTTAGGTTAAAATTACCCCTCGTTTACATTACAACACCGCGCCTAAAGTTGGGAGATTAAAGTGTCATTGAACGGCAACTGAAATGTCAGATATATGCACTGGTGCTACTTGGTGGCTGTGTGACACTCAGGATGTTAACAAGCCTAATGGCGGACAACTGAAAGGATCTACGTGTCACAAGATGCAGACACAAGACAAACGATTGTTAATTCATCAGCTGTAAAGCTATTTGGGATGATCTGAGTGTATGAAAGATGCTATATAAATGCAAATTCTTTCTTTCTTTAAAGCTACCTGATGTTGGGGAATATCTTGGTAAATTACATTCTGTACCAGATTGGAGAATTGGAAAAATCACCCGCAGAGGTCATCGAGATGCAACAAGACCTTCAGGACTTTTCCCATCACTTCAGCACTAAACAAGTTCTCAGCATTACTCCGAGGTACAGGTGTACCAGTCAACTCTTGTTAAGTGTCTTCTGAATACGTCGGAAAGGCTACAAAACATAGAAATTAGACTTGCTGTCCTATACTCCAGTGAGCCATAGATAAGAAAGGCACATACATTCTTGCTTCCAGCACTTGTACAAATGTATTACATTGTGCAGTGTATGATATGTGTGACAATTCACTCACTGATCCTGGTCAACACCTTCACAGCTCTAAATGTCTCTGTGACTCCCCTGTTGGTTATTGCCCACTGTGAATTGAGCCATACAGCTTAGCAATGTCCAACGTTCAACCCCTGGCCTTTGCTGAGTTGGGTGATCTTGGCCAGGGAGCAGTAGAAACGGTACAAATGGCCTCAATGGGCTTGGGTAGGGAGGGGAAAGATCAGCCAATGTTCCCCTTTCTGGCCGATATCCAGTTACTCTTGCTGGAAAGGGTGTGTGTGTGGGTGGAAGATGAAGATACGATTGAATCAGACTCCGCGGTGATGCCCACCACAGTTGAATAAGCTGCTGTCACACAGTGTCTAGGCTAACATACAAAGAGTGACCACTTAAGCAAGGTACAGGGCAGCTGGCGCCTGTTGGGCCATACCTTAGCAATAGGGCAGCATCTTTAGAAGAGAAAGGGAGAAAATTGGGAGTAAAAACAGAAAATAGGTTTTATACAAATAGCATTGCCAATGTCCTAAGAATTCGTTGAAGTTGACTTTTTCCTGTTATATTTAATACAGTTAATTTATAAAACTTCCACACAAAAAACTTGGCTCTCAAGGACCAAGTTATAACAAGGATAGAGTGTAGTGTCAACACTCGCAAATGGTAATAACACATAACCTTAAGTGTGTTCTAAGACAGTAACACATTAAAGATTTGCGATAGCTTAGTTAACTCAGGCAGTTTATAAACAGCATCCCAAACATAAGATGAGCAACTGCCTTGAAACGCCACTCTAGCCTGCATCATTCTTCATCATCTCAAGCACACAGTAAAACTCAACCAATTTTTGGAAAGCCCCTCATTCCTCTCTTCCAACTTTCTTCCCTTCTGAAATGCTAACACATAGAATCATACAGCAGAGAAGGAGGCCATTCGGCCCTTCATGTCCAAGCCAACTCTTTGAAAGAACTGTCCAATTAGTCCCACTCCCCTGCCCATTCACTTTTTCCAAATTTCTCCTTTTTAAGTATATATCCAATTCACTTTTGAAAGTTATTGGCCCAGAAATTCGGGTCTCCACGGGTGAGTACGCATGGGGTACTCACCCGTAGGCCCAATGGAAGTGCCGGTTTCCTGCATACACTGCGCATGCGCGGGAAACCGGCACTTCCGTTCCTCTGAACGAAGGGGTTCAGAGGTCGAACGTGTGCGCGGGAGAGGCTGCGCGTGCGCATCGAACTTAGTTTTTTTTTTACAGGTTTTCCCGGGAGGGTAAGCCTGCAGAATTTAGAAATATAAAATGCAGGCGTAAGTTTATTTTTAGCCCCGTTAGAAAATAAAATTATTTTTTTCAAAAATTTAAATTGCTTAAAATAGTTATTTCATGTCATTTATAGTTTATTTAAAAAATGTGATAAAAAAAAAATTATTTAAAGATTTAGTGCTATTTTGGGGCCGTAGTATTTATAAGTCTTGACAGCACTTCTGGTCAGACTTATGAATGGAGCATTCCCTGCTCCGATTGGCTCCCCATGGCCCACGTGACCCCAGGGGACGCATCGAACTAACTGCGCCCCTGGGATACGCAAGCACTGCGCGCCAGCAGCTGGACCAGGCCCCGGATCGGAATTCCACGGGGGCCCAGAGCTCAACGGCCGGCGCGCAAGGTAAGTGCAGATCGGGGGCTTGCACCCGCGGGAAGCCCCCGACCCGAATTTCTGGGCCAATATATAAGCTGCTTCCATCACCCTTCCAGGCAGTGCATTCTAGATCGTAACAACTCGCTGCGTAAAAAAAAATCGCTCCTAATTTCCCCCTGGATTTTTTTGCTCATTTTCTTCAATCTGTGTCTTCTGGTTACCAACCCTCCTGCTAGTGGAATCAGTTTCTCCCTACCTACTCTTTCAAAACCCCCATCATGTAGGCATACAATTCCAAGAGCACTAATCACTTCCAGAACCTCACCCCAATAGCCATGCTTTTTGTGTGATTCTACAATTTGAGTGCCGGCACGTTATTCAACTGTGGGGGTTATCACAGCTCAGCTTGGTGCTGATCTTACCACACACACGCACACATGAACATGTATGCACACGCACACATGCATGCACACACACAAACACGCACACGCACGCGTACACATGTATGCATACGCACACAATCACGCACACACAAGCATGCACAAACACGCATGCGCATGCACATACGCACACACACTTCCCTGGGAATCACTAGACCAGGAGCAGGAACCCTGGCTAAATTGTCCTCTCCTTAACCCTGGGTGCTGAGGTCAGTTGTAACTCCTCTGTCACCGACCTGGTGGAAACCAGTTGACTTATCACACAGTAGAGAGTGAACCGGGCACATTCCTGCTCCGTGTGGCTCAGCTACACATCGGGCAGTACCTTTACCAAATCAGTCTAAACCTTTCTATTTCTCATTTTTAAAATGTATTTCTTTCTGTCTCTCTGCCCATGCAACATAGCCCAAACAAAGGGTGTGTAACCTGCTCCAGTGTGTCTGTCAGAGTTGCTGGTGCTTGGAGATATTTGAGTGCAGTCCATCCACTCATCCTCGATTTTCTTTCTCTTCATCCTCCCTCCTGGAGTCGCCAACTCTGGTTGGACGTATTCCTGGGGGGTTTCATCACATAACCTCCCGCCTCCAACAGCCCCGCCCAATCAGTCTTTTTTTCCATTTTAATATTTCTAGAACTAACAAAAGTGTTCAAAGAATATGGAAAAAACACACCATTTTGTAACGCCCCCATGATTATTCTCCAGGGTTGCCCGCAGCAGTGTCCAGCAGATTAATCTTCAATTCCTGGAGACGCCAGGGCAATTCTGGAGGGTTGGTGGTAACCCCACTCCCTCCCTCTGCGTACGGACCTGGAAAAGTCATTTTTCCCTTCATTTCTGGAGTCAAACAGCCAAGAGGTCTTGGCTACAGACAAGTCTTAACAATGAGATTGCCCTGTCTCTTTCAGATCTGAGGCTTTATACGAAACAATATTCTCTCGCACAAATAATGAAAAATGCAGCTGCTCATCTGAGGTGTTACAAATATCAAGAGACGGCTATAGGTGAAAGAGCGATGGGTTTGAGAGAGTGCTGCTGTCACACTGGGGAATATTTCAGGCAGACTCACATCCTAAAACAGTCGGTCACAGCCTGCTCTGAAATCTCCGCTGCTGTCTCTCAACCACTGTTTCTTGATTAATCTTAACTCCTACTCTTTATAACCACAGTGACATCCTGTACTAGTAGGGTTGCCAACTTTGGTTGGATGTATTCCTGGGCATTTCATCACATGGGCTCCCACCTCCAACCGCCCCACCCAGTCAAACAGCCTTTTTTTCCCCACATGTCCAATATTTTTATAACTAATAAACTAAAATGTTCAAAGAAAATGAAAGGGCACACAATTTTTTTAATGCCCTTATGATCTTTCTCCCGGGCTTTACTCGCAGCAGTGTGCAGGAAATTACTCTTTAATTCCTGGAGAGTTGGCAACCCTATCTATGTACTATGGACCTTGCCCTTATTTCACTTCTCCTGCTGCTGGACGAACTTGTTTAAAAAAAGTAAATGATTGCATTAACAATGATGTCAGCCTAATATTATCCTCATTTCCCTATTGCATCATCACACTTCCTTTATTTATAAAGAAAGTAAGGGGTTTGTAAGATATTACAGTCTGGAAAGCTGATCATAGTGGCTGAGTGCTTAACATGTTCACTATTGTAGTGCTGACCTGTTTAGTATAAATGAGTTAATGTCTATGTTAAAATAGGAGAATGTTAGAATGTTGTACTCGCTGATTTTGTATTAGCTGATCTTGGAGTCCAAAACTGTAAAGTCAGACACCCTCAGCGTGTTTCGACAAGCTTAATTCTTTGGCAGGGTATAAAAGTTCCAGGTCAGAACTCAGTGTCAATTTATAATGGATGCCAGTGTGTATTGATCAGTGTCAGCTGTGGCTCAGTGGGTAACACTCTCACCTGAGTCAAAAGGTTATGGGTTCAAGTCCCACTCCAAAGACTCAGGCTAACACTCCCAGTGCAGTACTGAAGGAGTGCTGCACTGTTGCAGGTGCCATCTTTCAGATGAGATGTTAAACCTGCTCTCTCAGGTGGACGTAAAAGAACCCATGACACTATTTGGAAGAAGAGCAGGGGAGTTATCCCCGGTGTCCTGGCCAATATTTATCCCTCAATCAACATCACTAAAACAGATTACGTATCTGGTCATTATCACATTGCTGTTTATGGGAGCTTGCTGTGGGATGTTGGCTGCCGCGTTTCCCACATTACAACAGTGACTACACTCCAAGAAATACTTCACTGGCTGTAAAGTGCTTTAGGTACGTCCTGAGATGGTGAAAGGCGCTATATAAATGCAAGTCTTTCTTTTCAAAGTGCTAGGCGTTCACTTGCTGATATCCCTGACAATTGTTTCTAAATTTGTAGCTTGGTTCTTTGATGCAAACGAGTTCATGACTGTATTGAAATAGTGCAGATGGAACTTTAACAGGTGAAGACTAACCAGCAGGTGGGAAATTAAACTCGGTCGTGTTTTGTGGGCTGCACTTTTAAACAGTTAACATTTGTTATTTTGTTTTAGCTGATCTTGGAGTCCAAAACTGTAAAGTCAGACATCCTCAACATGTTTCGACAAGCTCAATTCTTTGGGAGGGAATAAAAGTTCCAGGTCAGAATTCAGTGTCAATTTGTAATGGATGCCAGTGTGTGTTGATCACAGCTCCTGAGGCCCATGGGTGAATGGCCAGACTCCAAGCCTGATGTTCTCTCTTGGTCTACATCCACTAAAGGAAAGAAGACAGAGAGCACACACAGCCCTGTGCAAGTACATAATGCAGAAACTGTCCTAGAATAACTACCTTTCATGTTTATAATGGAACAGGCTGCATCTCGTGCGGTGGATGCTGATTCATTGAATTCCTTAAAGCAATAGCTGGACCAGTTTCTGGCTGGGGCGGAGATCACCTCTTACAGAAGGTGGGTACTGCAGGGAATTCAGGGCCAGAGCGATCTCCTGGACTATTTTCGATCGCCTAGATGGGTTGGAGAGGAAATTCCCAGGTTTCCCCCCCCCCCCAATTGGCCTGGGGTTTTTAGCCTCTCCCAGGAGATCACATGGTTTCCGGTGGGGTGGGGTGTATATATTGTGATACACAAGGTATTGCTACTGTGTGGGACAGGCTGGGTGGACCAGAGGGTCCGTCATAGTTCGTATGTTGCTTTCTTGCATCCTTCAGACTGAACAGACAACTGACACCGAGAAACTATTTCCTCTGATGGGGGAATCAAGAACGAGGGGGACATAATCTTAAAATTAGAGCCAGGCCATTTAGAAGGGAAATCAGGAAACGCTTTTTCACTCAAAGGGTAATAGAAATCTGGAATTCTCTCCCCACAAAGGCTGAGGATGCTGGGACAATTGGAGCTTAAGATTTTTTACATAAGGATATCAAGGGATATGGATCTAAAGCAGGAATATGGAGTTGGGCTACAAGTCATGCGCTAACTGAATGGCAGAGCAAGCTCGAGGGGCTGAATGGCCTGCTCCTGTTCCCATGTTCCTATGAACAGAGATGAGTAAATCTTTACTTCTATTACACCCCACACTAGAACGAGATTTCAAGCTGCTTTTATGTCGGTCTTTGGCTGCAGGCTCCATTGCAGCCACTTAAAAATAAACCTGCTGGATTTTATTTTAGATCAGTGGCTGGAAGACCAATTGTTACTAGGTCTTCATGACAGCCATCCGTCTTCCTGGACAGTAAATGCTCTGCTCCGACGACTGCACTGTGCTTTGGCGGTGATGTCTCGACTCCATCACACACGCTATGACTTCACCTTTCTGTACACTGACCAAAATGTCACCAGTTTGAGGACGCACAGTTTACAAGAAAGCGGGCTGCACGTCAGAAAGGTAAGTGCGGGAGAGTGGCACACTTAGCTCGCTCTCCCAAGATCTGACAGCAATACAAAAGCAGCTTCAGCTTCTGTAAGAGAGGCTCTCACCATCCGCATAATCTAGGTTGACACTTAAGTGCTGTACTGTATCATAGGAAATGCTGTTTTTTAGGTGCAGCCAATGGAACTGACCATCAGGCGCTGCGTATAACGGGCGGCCGAGCCAATACCGCCCATTTTGCGCCGCCGCCCAAGACGAATTTCTAGGCTCCTAAAGCACAATTAAAGTGTAACCTTGTTTTCCCAGTGACCTGATCAACATTCCTCCCTTAATCAACACCGTTTGTGGGAACTTGCTGTAAGCTAAATCGTTGCTGCATTTGACTACATAATGACAGTGCCCTTCGAAAGTAATCCATTGGTTGTAAAGTACTTTGGAATGACACAAGGATCTGAAAGATGTTATATAAATACTATTTTATTCTTTCTTCAGCAATCACATCACATTGTTACCTGATAACTAATCCTTCTCGCTTCTAGCCTCCGACCTCCCTCTCTCACAACCTTTCTTGTCTCTCTATTTGATTGACACTGCTCGGTCCTTGCTCCTCTGAACTCTTACTTTTCCTAAGGTGCAACTATTCCATCTTCCACCCAGCATCCTTATTGTGTTGAAATTAAGACAGTCTAGTAATTTAACTCATTCTTTCCTTGGACCACAACCTATGGAGCCTCTTTAAGTCTTCCCTTCCTTCTACAATCCACAGGCTTTTAAAATGCCATTTTGGTATCACCTACCAGTACTTCTTGATTTGTCTCTTCTTCCCTCCTCCTCTAACCTTGGTGGCATCCTCCACTATAGAAGTTGGCACATTCATTGGTGTTTTTCAACAGAAATAAGAACATAAGAAATAGGAGCAGGAGTAGGCCATACGACCCCTCAAGCCTGCTCTGCCATTCAATAAGATCATGGTTGATCTTCGACCTCAATTCCACTTTCCCGCCCGATCCCCGGATTCAGAGTCCAAAAATCTATCGATCTCAGCCTTGAATATACTCATCGACTGAGCATCCACAGCCCTCTGGGGCAGATAATTCCAAAGATTCCCAGTGAAGAAATTTCTCCCCATCTCAGTCCTAAATGGCCAACTCCTTAAATAAATTCAACTGGTGTTTACTAATTCACCATCCTCAAACTCACTCACTTTGTCAAGACAGCGCCCACAATATCATCAATTGTACTAATTATTTCAATCAAAATATGGAAAGAATATCAATGGGACTAGATGGAAAAGAGTACAGGAAACTTTCGTTTAACCGGAGGTTAAAAGTCCGGAAAGCTCCATCTACCGGCAAAATTCAGGAGCCGTTTTCTATAAGTTTTTTTACTTCTCGTTGCTTTTTTTTCCCCAGTCAGGCTCTGCAAGGTCTGTAGCTAAGCAAGAGACGCTTGCAGCTGCAGCCAACTGTTTTGAAGCTGTTGCTAAGCAACAGGGTTTGTTGATTCACACGGAGCTGAAAAGCTCTGTATGTTTTAACATTAGGGCTGGATTATACGGCAGTTTTGATCCAACGGCACCAGCTCGGTCCCATCAGTGCCGGATACCAGAAAGTTTCCTGTATTAGGATTTTTAAAATAATCATGATTCTTTGAGAGATTTTCTTTTTAAAGAGGACAACTTCTGCTTCCAATTTTCTAGACTTCTGTTCTGCTGAAGGTGCTGGGTTATGATAACACAAGAGCCAACAGCTCTCTGGTATCTCATCCAAGTGATACCCTTTAGCCATAAGCTTGGATAGTGAAAATGATTGCTTAATTAGCTCAGGGAGACAGAGTTTCCCCTGAGCCATCTGGCACTCGAAGGGTCAAGTGAGAACTGGTGAATAATGAAGTATTAAAAAACTGACCTCTTTGGGTAAACTGTTGACTGATTCATATTTGCAAAGGTCAGAATAGAAGAAATTAATCTGTTGCTTAAGCATCCATAGAAGTGCAACACTGCACGTTAATGAAAGTAACCCTCATTATTAGACACTTAATAGGATAAAAACTAAAGTGTGTCGGGTGAGAATTTCAAACACTGTTTTAACAAAAAGGGTCTATGCTTAACAAGTGTAATTCAGTGTATTTACTAAAAGGGTTGTTGGTAATGTATATGGCATATCCGGTCAAAAATCCCTATTAGCAAGACATTCACGGACCTTGGTGGACATCAGACATGTTGGTTTGGAGCTGCTGTTGCTTTGGGAACCCACTGGACTGCTGAAGGACGTTACATGATTTGCACTACCTGCTAACCCCACCCCACCCTGAAGCAAGGTAATGAAGTGCAGGTGTATTAGAATTGTCTCATAACATAATATTAAATATAACAAAGTGTCGTACCGGGATGTGGTTCTACAGATGCTATCGGCCTTTCTGCTACCAAGAGGTCATTCTTTAAGTATGAGTTGGCAGGCTATTCACCTATGGGAGCTGTTAAAACCAAGCCCAATGCTGCCTTCACTGGACAGCACTCATAAGAAATAGGAGCAGGAGCAGGCCATTTGGCCCTTCGAGCCTGCTCCGCCATTCAATAAGATCATGGCTGATCATCTACCTCAACTCCACCTTCCCGCACTATCCTCATATCCCTTGGTTCCCTTAGTATCCAAACATCAGGATACTGATATTTCCCTCTCTAGCCTAGGCACACTGTGGCCTATTACAGCACCACATTTCTGTGTTAGCGGAGATGAGCTAAATCAGCACAGAACAGTGATCAAAGCTGGAATCGTCCTGGTCGATACTGCGCAGTGCTCACAGACCAGTATTTTTTTAATCACAGGCCTGGTGAGGTGAGGTGTATAGAAAAATTCATGTATTCTGGTTAAAAATGTCAATATTTAAAATAAACCAAAAAAAAGTATAAATGGCAAAGACAGGATTTATTATAAAGAAAGAACATGCATTGAGAAAATACCTTTCATGACCTCAGAATATCCCAAAGCGCAAGTAATGAATTACTTTTGAAGTGTGGTCACTGTTGTTATGTAGGCAAACATGGCAGCCAATTTGTACACAGTAGGATTCCACAATCACCGATGTGACCAGATGATCTGTTTTGGAGGGGGATAAATATTAGCCAGGACACCAGGAGAATTCTCATGCTCTTCAACAAATAGTGAAATAGGGTCTTTTACGACCAACTGAGAAGGCAGACGGAGCCTCGGTTTAACGTCGCATCTGAAAGACAGCACCTCCGACAGTGTAGCACTCTCCCTCAGTACTTCACTAGAGTGTCAGCCTAGATTGTGTGCTCATGTCTCTGGTATGGGAATTGAACCCACGACCTTCTGACTCAGAGGCAAGCGTGCTACCCATTGAGCCACAGCTGATGCTTTTATTGAAGCTGTTAATATAAATTATTACATTCAGACACCCTGGAAACAAGCATGTTAATGCCCAACACATTCTTCCAGAGAGTGGCAGGACAATATGGTTCAGTTCTGTGATTTCATCTCGGTTCTTGACCGTGGTCCTACCATCACAGGGCAATGCCAAGCAAAGGCTGGGGAATAATCTACAGGGAATCTAGGGAAAATCATATGCTTAGGGCTACTCTTGCACACCTTTGAGTGCCCATCTCAGAGGTCTGGGGCAGATTGGAGAACACGCTAACATCATTCAGTAGAGCCCCCGCTCTCCTCCTTTCATTGCTCGGTTGGCAAAGGCACCGTGCCATACAGACCAGGGAAGTCCCAGAGCCAGTGCCTGGCCTTTGCAGAGTTGTCTCAGCTGCATGTCAGTGGAGGCGCTACAACTGGCTTCGGGAGAAAAGAATTGCCATGGGTTTCCGTGCCAGATGAGGGCAGGGTCTGTTGACATGCCTTCCATTGTCTAATAGCCTGATGACACTCACTGGCTCTGGTAAGACATGAAGGATGACCTATTGAGAGAGGTACTGGCACCTGATAGAGTAGAAAGGGTGAAAAAAAGGGTCGGTAATCAGAGGACACAGATTTAAGATGATTGGCAAAAAAGCCTGGGGGGAGATGAGGATAAATTTGTTTAGTCAGCGGCCTGTTATGATCTGTAATGGACTGCCTGAAAGGGTGGCGGAAGCAGATTCAGTAGTAACTTTTAAAAGGAATTAGATATATACTTGAAAAGGAAAGATTTGCAGGGCTAAGGGGATAGAGCAGGGGAGTGGTAGCTCATTCAGTGAGCTGGCACAGCCACGATGGGCCGAATGGCCTCCTTCAGTGTTGTATCACTCTATGAACCTTCAGGAGAGAAAGGGAGAAAATCGGTGGAAAATAAAGATTGCATATCGTGCTGTGCCAGGCATGTTGAAAAAAATAATCCATTAGCCGTTAGGGATTTTTAAAAAATCAGGCTACTACGCCGGAATTTCCTTCAAAGCACAAACTATACTGTAGAACAAGGTATAAATCTGTGTGCTGTCCAGAGTGCTGTTGCTCCCAGCCGCATGTTTTAGTCGCAAAACACTCTGCTAAAATGATTCCATCAGATTCTTTGTTTTCTTCATTCCCGTGGCTTCAAGCATGACAGAGAGGTTAATAACAGATACAGGACCTAATAAGTTAAAGCCTGGCACCGCAACACATCACAATGTGACAATTAGAAACCCGTCCTGAATACAAATCACCAGCAACCCGATAGACTTCAAACCAATCCACTGGATTTTGCGTTCTCTCTCTCCGACTCATTTATCATTTCCCTGACAGCCTACAAAGCTCACACTGAACATTAGGATCACTTCCTAACTCCACTGTGAATGATCTATGCAATAAGAAAATGGGATAAAATCAGTTCTCCTCCGTTGAATATTTATTACGTGCTTTTTTTCTTGCAGCCTAAGGGCCTTTAAAAGAAGGAGGTTATGAGGGTTATGCTGCGGCTATCTGTCATGCAACTATGTCTACTGATTGTGTTATTAAGAACGTCCATTTATTGTGAGTCATTTTGCAAATGCAGATAAAAGCAGAGTTTGCTATGCAGGCGACTGTATAAAATTCTCCTGGATATCAACAAAATAATATCGCAAAGAAACTGTGAAAGTTTGGGAGATGGCTGGGGGAACAAAGGAATGAATTATGGATTTTTAAAATATCGATCTGAATTTTGGTGTGGGTTTCTTACATAGTTTTTTAAGATGCCATTTTTCACACTGCAGTGTTAAAGTTTCTGTCATGTCTGACGCTTGTTCTGCCCACCTCGAGAATGATTAAAGGGCTCAGCTGGGGCACTACAATTGGCCTCAGAACCTCTGTGCTAGCGAGGAGTGGGCGCGGGGTTTGCTAGTGAAAATCAGCCAGGATGCCTGCTTCTGATCTCTATCTAGTAATCCTCTTCTTCTTCTTCTCAGGCAGTCCCTTGGAACTGAAGATGACTTGCTTCCACATTAAAAATGAGTTCTCAGGTGACTGATGAGTCCAATGCAGGACCTACAGTCTCTGTCACAGGTGGGGCAGACGGTGGTTGGAGGGGCGGGTGGGTTGACGTGCGCTCCTTTCGCTGTTTGCGCTTGGCTTCAGCTTGCTCCCGGCGAAGAGACTCAGGGTGTTTGGCGCCTTCCCGGATGCTTCTCCTCCACTTTGTGCGGTCTTGGGCCAGGGATTCCCAGGTGTCGGTGGGGATGTTACACTTTTTCAAGGAGGCTTTGAGGGTGTCCCTGAAGCATTTCCTCTGCCCACTTGGGGCTCTCTTACCGTGTCAGAGCTCCAAGTAGAGCGCTTGTTTTGGGAGTCTCGTATCGGGCATGCAGACGATGTGACCCGTCCATCGGAGCTGATCGAGCGTGGTGAAAGCTTCGATGCTGGGGACGTTGGCCTGAGCGAGAACACTGACGTTGGTGCGCCTATCCTGCCAATGGATTTGCAGGATCTTGCGGAGGCAGCGTTGGTGGTACCTCTCCAGTGCTTTGAGGTGCCTGCTGTACATGGTCCATGTCTCTGAGGCATACAGGAGAGCGGGTATTACTACTGCTCTGTAGACCATGAGCTTGGTGCTGGGTTTGAGGTCCTGGTCTTCAAACACTCTCTTCCTCAGGCGACCAAAGGCTGCACTGGCACACTGAAGGCGGTGTTGGATTTCGTCATCGACGTCTGCCCTTGTTGACAGTAGGCTCCCGAGGTATGGAAAGTGGTCCACGTTGTCCAAGGCCTTGTCATGGATTTTGATAATCAGGGGGCAGTACTGTGTGGCGGGGGCAGGTTGGTAGAGGACCTTTGTCTTACGGATGTTTAGTGTAAGGCCTATGCTCTCGTATGCTTCGGTGAAGGTGTTAACGATGGTTTGGAGTTCGACCTCCGAGTGTGCGCAGACGCAAGCGTCGTCTGCATACTGTAATTCGACGACAGAGGAAGGGACGACCTTGGATCTGGACTGGAGGCGACGGAGGTTGAACAGTTTCCTGTTTGTTCTGCAAATTAGCTCCACTCCAGCGGGGAGCTTACTGAAATTCCCAGTAATCCACGCCGGAAAGTACACACTTGTGGACGTTGGGCGAGAACAGGATCTGGTTTAGTGGTGATACTGCGCCCCTTCCCCTGCAAAGGTTGAAACAGCTCCTAACACTCACTGTCTAGGCACGCACTTGACGAACTGCCATTTGAGTAAAGTATCTGTGGATGCCAGCACCTGCGGAAACATACTTCAACATAAATCCATGCTTTCAGGACAGTTGGGGAGATAAATGGAAATAAAAGATCTAACATTCTAGAGAGGCGTGTTTAAGGTGCTGCTTATCACACGAGTGTGAAACATCATGTTGTGCCCACACCTGAGCTGCCTGCCTCAGGTGTGATTAAGGATGGGGGTCTTGCCAAATGCAACCCTTTAAAAAATCATTAGCTTCAGCATTTTTTGTGTGCGACTAGTTTGGCTTATATTATTTTGCTATATAAATGCAAGTTGTTGTTGTTGTTTAAGTCGTTAGCAAAGATGACCTCAGTGGGGGAACTCAGTGAGGAACAGAACTCCTGAACCCAATAACATGAGGGAGCTGAATTACCTTTAGTAGATGTAGCCATTAAGCCAGGGTGCTTCAGCGATCTTGTCATTTCAACTGTGTGGATGCTAATTCAGCTCCTTCATGCTGTCATGCCTTAGGACATTGCTGTGAGCCAGTTTCCATGATGATAGTAGTGATTTCCATTTAAATGAATTTTTAAAAAAGCATTTAAACAAAAAACTATAATTTAAAAAAATTCAAAAGGACAGAAAACGTCGTGAGATTCGAGTGAATAATTAGTTTTGAATTTGACCTTTTGAGTAAAGTTCCCTCCACTCTCCCCCACAATGTGCCTCAGCCTTAAGCTCAGAACATGGCCCTGCTGCACCAGTTTGTTATTTTATAATTTCTCAGAGTGAGACATGCAGTGTAGTGTCAAATTATGTCAATGCAGTGCAGTTGTGTGCTCTAAACACATACCCACTAAGAGCTGGATTGATGCTCCCTTTATACCAACAATCATGTCATTTCAACTGTGGGCATGTTAATTCAGTTTTACCAAGTCATTGGAGGCAATAAAACATTCCTGGGTTTTCTCTCCCCGTTTCCAAAAGTGCCACAGTCCCATCTCCCATATAAGCCTCCGGTACATTTTTAGCATTGCTGGCCTGGATTTCCCTTCTGTCCGCAGCAGTTACTGTCACTTCCTGGGGGCCCACCATGGGGTAAGGTGGCGGGGACGACCCAGAGCGCCCCTCATGGGCCTTGTAGCAGCCTCCTTTCATCGAATCATGGAATGATGGTGATGTTGCAAACAGCTTAACAGAGTGTGGCCCACAGTGATGTCCACAGATAAGCTATTGTTGGAGTAGCTAAACTAAAGGAAAATTATGAGACTCCCAATGGCTCACTTGGCGAGGGCAACATGTAGTTAAGCCATAGCTCTCGTGTTTAATTCTTAGACTATGCTGAGCTAGCTGATCTCAGCCAGCATGGCAGTTGGGGTGCTGCAACTGGCCGCAATGCCCTCAGCCAGGATTCCTGCTTCTGATCATAATCCCTGCTAGAACGTATTGGAGGACCCATGATCAGGCTTAGCTGTGATGCCTTCCACTGTTAAATAGCCTGCCAACATTCACTGCTTGGCCTCGCACATGAAGATCGTTCATGTGCAGGACCTTGAGAGGTATGCTGGCACTTTCCTTTCTTGTAATGTGCCCAAAACCATCGCTGTCGTCTTTCCTGGATGTTCTGTGTAAGAGTCGTTTCTTATCTAAGTTATGAAACAAAAGCAAAATGTTCAAAATCTGAAGTAAAAACAGAAAGTGCTGGAAATACTCAGCAGGTCAGACAGCATCTGTGGAGAAACAGTTAACATTTCAGGTCGATGACCCTTCGTCAGAACTGGAAAATGTTCGAGATGTAACAGGTTTGAAGCAAGTGCAGGGGCAGGGAAAGGGGGGAGGGGAGGAAAGAACAAAAGGGAAGGTCTGTGATAGGGTGGAACACAGGAGTGATTAAATGACAAAAGGTATGATGGTGCAAGGCAAAAGGGGGTAGTAATGGGACAAGTAAAAAACAAAAGATGTGTCTAGAGGACTGTAAATGACAACAGCAGAACCATTACCAGCAGCTGTTGTCTGAAAAAATGGGAGCAGTGGTTATGGTCTGAAATTGTTGAACTCGATGTTGAGTCCGGAAGGCTATAAAGTGCCTAATAGAAAGATGAGGTGTTGTTCCTCGAGCTTCCGTTGATCTTCATTAGAACAGTGTAGGAGGCCGAGGACAGAGAGGTCAGAGTGGGGCGGAGAATTAAAATGAGAAGCGAAGATTGGCCACTTTGGCAAGATGCTGCAGAGAATCAATCACCCATGGACGGTATCCCAGCACAAGCTGGGGCTGTCTTTTCCCCTACCAGCCCAAAGGTGCTGAAGCCAATTGTAACATCCCAATGGTCACCCTGGCTGAGATCAGCTGACTTAGCACAGAGCAGGAGCTGTACCTGGGACCTTCCTGTTGTCTGATTGAGTTTCACATTGGGTATTGCACTTCCCAACTCAGCCATCAAGGAAGCCGTTATCAAGAGTAGAGTTAGCAGATGCCTAAGTGCAGACCAACCCCCTGCCAGTGAATAGTACTCCAGCAAGATGTGGAACAGGATTTTTTCCCCCTGGAAAATCCATATTTAAATCACACAAATTTAGAAATTGCTCCTATGTTTTAACAAAAAGCTAAGATTGCATTAATGTATGAATCAAACACCTATACTTAGAGAATGTTCAAAGTGTGTATGAAGATGAAATTTGATTGTACAGGAAACTCTTTGGTATCCGGCACCGACGGGACCAGGATGGTGCCGGTTGATTAAAAATGCCGGATGACGGAGAGGGTTATCTACCGAGGCTATTTTTAACAAACAAAAAATAAAACAATCAAGAAATGTGCAATATACAGTAATTGATTACTCACCTACAGAATCCCATAATGCAAGATGGGGGAGATAATTCACGATAAAGATGGAGAGACACACAGAAAAATGGCGGATCAGAAGAGACTACCGGCAGCGCGGGAGAGTCAGACTCCTGTTATTGAGGTGTTCAGACTTCCGACAGCGCCAAGAAGCCGAGTAGTGGCAGTTTGGAGAATTACCCCCACTGACTAACTCGGCCATCGTGGGAGACTCGGACTTGGACTCGGCAACATTTCCGGTTATTGAGGTGTTGTTTTCGGAGTATGAATTTTGCCGGTTAATAGAGAATTCCGGATATTTAGGTGCCGTTTAAATGAGAGTTTCCTTATGGTACAATTATTTATGAGAATCATGATGGATGCTGGAAACATGTACTGCCGTCAGCGTTAATTAAAGGACAAGGACTGGAAAATAATTGCAGGTTTGAATTGTCACCGGCATCTTATTACAAAATTATGCAAATAACTTTGGGTATAATGTGCAATATGATCCATCCTCACGTACATTTTGAATAATTACATATTGCACTACAGAGCTGTACAAGCCAATTGCTTTTGCGATTTTTTTTCCTGCTTTCTTTCATGCATTATGGTATTATTTAGAGTTATTTATTTACTGTTTCCCGAATGGCTCTGTGGGTGGCTGAAAAACCTAGTGTGGAACCAAGCCATGCAGACTAAGAGAGTCCTAGGCTAGGAGATCTCTGTCGGGGTGTGTGGAAGAGGTACTACAACGGACCAGAGACTCTTCAACTAGTGAGGTGAAAGACAATCAGCCAGTGTTTCAGCTCCTGAGTGCTATTCAATGACCACTGTTAAGAGGTGTGACGTAATAAAACTCACTGCGCACTTGGTTTGAGTATAAAGCAAGGCTTTAATCAACTTGTTTCAGAACATGGAGGTCTAGTTGTACTTCACTAGTTCCTGTCTTACAAAATGTCCCTGCGCAAGCTGGGCCCACGCCCGAGTATTTATACTCCTTGGACGGCGCCACCAGCTGGCCGTCCAGTGTTATTTCACGAGTAGTTTCTTTATGATGATGAGATGCATAACAAGGTGCATGTCTTTGGATGGTCAGTGCAGGCAGGATTTAGTTCAGATGCTTCTTCTCCAAATCTAATACCCTAATGACCTTCACTGTCTGGGCTCACACAGGAAGAATGACCACCGAGGTGAGGAGGTGTCGGAGGGCTGCTGGCACTCACAGGGTTAAGGGCCATAATTAAGGATAGGACAGGGAAATAATTGGGGAAAAGCGCATTCATTTAATTCTTATAAATATATATATAATGTGCTGAAGATTATTGGGGGTGGGGAACGGATGTTAAAATTCACTGGTTTCATCTCATTTATTGTTTAAATATTATTAAAAATAAAATTTATTGAGACTACATAATTTTTTATGGAAATTATATGAGAGGAAGATTTACAGACCACACCAGATGCTTTCTGCAGGTGTAGGTGAACGAGGTACATGGATCAAAGCTCCTGAGGCTCTCACAAAAGCCAGGATTTTGTGAAAACCATGTGGGCCCATAAATCTATTAATTTGCAAGTTAAATTATTAAAAGCTGATTAGGCATGATTTAGAAGTGCAGGAATTTATTGGTAGAAACTGAAAATGAAGAACTTTAATCTTATTTTAAGTATTTTGCCATTTTTCTTCTCATTCCTCTTTTTAATATCTCTGCACGGTCCTTCTACTCCAGGAATACTGGTAAGTAGTTAGGCTTAAACTCTTCCACAGATTCCCACACCAATTCTGCTCTGAGGACTGGGTAAGGTTAGCGTATGCCGACACGGGGAAAGTTAAGAAAATTATTATTTTCCGTTCCCCCCCCCCTTGAATATATATCACGAGCATTGCGAGTAGTTCAGCTCTGGTTGAAGGTACATTGGGGGGAATTTTCCCAGCCCTGGGGAGGCGGGATTGCCGGGTAAATGGCAGAAACTGGGAGTGGGTACCGACCCCGCACCCAACCTGCCTCCATGCCATCTTCCCAGGAGGCAGTCCCCAAATTGCGCAGGGACCCGTCTCCTCGAGGCGGGAAGGGGATTAGAGCCACTTAACTGCCTGTTTATGCCTGCAAGTGCGGGCTTCCCGATGGCTGCGAACCTCGCCAGGGTCAGCGAGGCGAGCAGTGGGTCTGTGGGGGTGAGAGGGGTCGAAATGTCCGCTGTAGAGATGAGTGATGGGTGCAAGTGTGAATAGGTAAGTATGAGAGGTGATGTAAAGTGTTGGAAAAAGTTTTCTTACCTTTGCTTCTTCCTGCAGGCTTCAACTTTTGAGGATCCGGAGGTGCCTCATCTCAACGGCAGAGATGACAGAATGGCTGCTGCATTCTCAGATGCAGCAGCCATCTGCTTTCTGCTGAGGAGAAAGGTCTTGGGGAGCCTTCTGTGCAAGGGCTCACCTTAAAACAGAGATTGTCAGTGTTTGACAGCTTCTCAAAGCTGTCAAACGCTGACAATTCATCTGACAAAATTTTTTCGACAGATGAAACGTCATACGCTGACGTCATCTGTCACCAGCTTTCCCTTAATTGGCCGGAAGGTCAATCAAGGGAAAATAGCGTGGGTTGGTCAGACGTCGCTGGGGACAGGACTGAAACCCGAAAACCAGCAGTCCCTCCTCCAACGCGCCCCCATTGACAAAATCCAGCCCATTGAGTCAACTATCATAATTGGACTGATGCACCAAAAAATACCTTGAAATGATGGAAATCTGAAATACAACAAGAAAATGCTGGAAATGCACAGCAGGTCTGTCAGCATCTGAAAGAGCCGTTAACCTTTCATCAGAATTGATGATGGGTCCCACCTGGAACATGAATCTGCCTGTTCCAATTCAGATTCTCTTGGTCTGTCTGCATTTGCAACAAATCCCATCATTACTGCCGGTTTAAGCCTGTAATTTGAAGAGTTGTGAACCAACCAGGTCGAACTCTGCCGGACCAAATTGATTCTGTCTGTTTAGTGCAGGTTATTTCCTGCTTAATTCCATAAGTGTTGGCACTGGAGACTTTAATACAATTAAGTCAGTTGTAAAATTAGGCAATCTTCAATGAGTGGTGGTGGTGGCAGATCATTATCGCATGGCAGCCCATTAATGCAAGCATTTACATTCCTATACTTCTAAACAATACCAGGCAAAACAGGACAAACTATTGAAGCTAGCTGCTTTTATATTGGTTTTCGTGGAGATCTGGTGCTGCCGAATCTCAACGCTATGGTTCCATGGAGCTGGGAGCAAGTCCAGAGTAAACCTGCTGGATGTTCTAAAGCCAGCCACAGGCAGGACCTAGGTCTTCCCAGCGGCTGGCTTTAGCAAATTTGCAAGTTTATTCTTAACTGCCACAAACTCCGTTTCCTAGCCACCGATTCCATCCCTCTCCCTAGCAACTGTCTGATGCTGAACCAGACTGTTCGTAACCTTGGTGTTATATATGACCCCGAGATGAGCTTCTGACCATATATCCGTGCCATCACTAAGACCGCCTATTTCCACCTCTAATATCGCCTGATTCCGCCCCTGCCTCAGTTCATCTGCTGCTGAAACCATCATCCATGCCTTTGTTACCATTAGACTTGACTGTTCAAACACCAGCCTCCCACGTTCTACCCTCTATGTGTCCTAACTCGCACCAAGTCCCGTTTACCCATTACTCCTGTGCTCGCTGACTTACACTGGCTCCCGGTTAAGCAATGCCTCGATTTCAAAATTCTCATCCTTGTTTTCAAATCCCTCCATGGCCTCGCCCCTTCCTATCTCTGCAATTTCCTCCAGCCCCTTAACCATCTGAGATATCTGCGCTCCTCCAATTCTGACCTCTTGCACATCCCTGATTTTCATCGCTCCACCATTGGCGGGCGTGCCTTCAGCTGCCTGGGCCCTCAGCTCTGAAATTCCCTCCCTAAACCTCACTCTCCTCCTTTAAGATGCTCCTTAAAACTTACATCTTTGACCAAGCGTTTGGTCACCTGTCCTGCTATCTCCTTCTGTGGCTCGGTGTCAAATTTTGTCTGATAACGCTCCTGTGAAGCACCTTGCGATGTTTTACTCCGTTAAAGTCACTATATAAATATATAAGTTGTTGTTGTTAGGTTGCTGTGGCTGTGCAAAGCTCACATGTTGACAGCCAGTGACACTAATGCCCACTAAAACCAATATAAAAGCATCTGATGAGATACATTAATTAGGCTATGGTCAGCTGCTGGGAAGTCGCATTTTGTTTTCACTGGGTCCTGCCTGGGCACATCCAGCAGGCTTACTCTGGGCTTGCTCCCAGCTCCATGGGACTTGTCCGTTAGGCTTCGGCAGATCTAGATCGCCACGAAAACCAATATAAAAGCAGCTAGCTAAAATATTTTGTCTTGTTTTGCCTGATATTGTTTAGAAGTATAGGACTGTAAATGCTTGCATTAATGGGCTGCAATGCGAGGCTAGTCTCCCCACTCACTTCACTGAAGATTGCCTAATTTTACAACTGTCTTAATTGTATTAAAGTCTCCAGTGCCAACGCTATAAAATTAAGCAGGAAATAACGAGCACTAAAAAGACAGAATCAATTTGGCACTGTAGCAGTGGACCTGGTTGATTCATAACTCTTCAAATTAATCAATCAGTTTTTCATTCTGCATTTTAACTTTTACATCTCACAAAATGGTGCAGTCAGCTGTCCCTAAATCTCATTGATCTGACAGTCAGATCAGAAAAGCAAGCCTGTGATAAAACAGATAAATTTGTCGGTTCATCAATAGGCTATGCACATAATTTATTTAATTCTGCAAGTTAGGCTAAATTAATACAAGTAGAAAAATCTGGAATTAAGACTCGTGCAATTAAGCAGGTGGACTATAATTTTTAGTTTAGTTTTGTGGTTCCTTTTCTCCTTCGTTTTTTATTTCTCTATAACTTTTCTCCGACACAGTTTGGGAGGGTAGGATAATCTGTTATGCTGCTCAATAGTTGACCAACAGGAAGTAAACATGTCTGGAGACAGATTGGCCTTTCCAGATTAAAAACCCAACTGTGGTGGGGAGAGGGAAGATCCATTCAGCAACCCCTTTCAAAAGATGACTCGACTTTCTCCCAACAGTAGCAAGTGGATTAGAGTGGCTGGCCGTCATAGAATTTGGACCCACACCATCATGTTGAGCACCAGATATTTCACTGTCTGTGCCATAGTACTGTCAAAAACTGATCAAGAGGTTAATAACTTTGAAAAGAAAGTTGAATTTTAATAAGTCTTATAGTTTCATTAGTGTGTATAAAGATTGGACCTGAATCTGAAGGAATTCTGTGTTTGACAGAATGCGCCCAGGTCTCTGTTGGTATACACACCACCCAGTGTGGTGCTAAGCCATAAACATTCGGAAAGCACTATAATCAACCTCAGCGCACCTGGGCAAGGGAGGAGAAAATCAACCAGGGTTCAGACTCCTGATCACTATCTAGTGATCCTGCTAGAAAGTGCGAGTGTGTGAAGGTCAGGATAGCAAAAGGATTGGGCTGAGGTATGATGGCCCCACAGTCAAATAATCTGCCAACAATCAAGGTCTACTCCATACTTGAAGAATGGCCACCTGGTTAAGGTACCAAAGAGCTGCCAGCACCTATTGAGCTGTATACCAGCATGACTCAACACCTTCGGGATAAAATTGGGAAACAGTGATTGGCAGAGTGCAGCTATTTTGGAGTGGAGTGATAGAAACTAGCCAATTCAGACTAATGGTACTTACAGGTGTTTATACAGTGAAAAGCAAAAAGAAATGTTATGTAGATGGTGAGCTCCTGGAATCTCATCGGTTCAATGTTTCCACTTGTGGGCCATAAATATAAGATAGTCATTAATAAATCCAATAAGGAATTCAAGAGAATCTTCTTTACTCAGAGAGTGGTGAGAACTTGCTTCCACAGGGAGTAGTTGAGGCAAATAGCATAGATGCGTTTAAGGGGAAGCTAGATAAGTACATGAGGAAGGAAGGAATAGAAGGATATGTGGATAGGGTGAGATGAAGTAAAGTGGGAGAAGACTCATGTGGAGCATGAACACTGTCCTGGACCTGTTGGGCCGAATGGCCTCTTTCTGTGGTGTAAATTCTGCGCAATGAGAAACATTAGTCTAAAGCAGGGGTGTCCAAACTAATACAAAAGCAAAATACTGCAGATGCTGGAAATTTGAAATAGAAATAGAAAATGCTGGAAATACTCAGTAGGTCAGGCAGCATCTGTCCAGAGAGAAACAGAGTTAACTGTTTTTCTCTCCACAGATGCTGCCTGACCTGCTGAGTATTTCCAGCATTTTCTGTTTCTGTGTCCAAACTCTAGCTCCTTGCCAATTCAGTTCTGAAAATCACGCCCGTAAAGCCCAGGTAACACAGTCTTATTTATGCTTGTTAGGGGTAACTCTGCACTCCCACAGTCCAGGCAATGTGAGTCAGAGACGGGGCTTAAACATTGTAGCCTCGATTCTCCGACTCACATATCCTGCAATTGAGTTCCTTGCTGGGAGTGCAGACTTATCCTTATATTTCTTACTGTTTACCGTGCGTGAATTTTATGGGCTTGGAGTTTTGGAAAGCAGTTTTCGGAGTGCGGTTGCCTCAATCGGTGAAGTAATCCTACATCAGAACACTAGAACCTGTTACTGTCAGCAACTTGAGAGACATGGAAATTAATGGCGATATTGATTCAAACTTTATTTGTGGCCCCTGAAACTCCATATAATGCACCTACTGAACTAGCACACAAAGTCAACAAATGGGCACTTCTGGTCTAAGGGTAGGCACCATTACTCCCGTTACTGTGAAGAATCGAGAAAAGTTGCTAAGTGACCTGGAATATTGGTGCTGTATAATTCTTTAGAACATTAGGATTTTTGGGAACAGAAAAACATTAGGCCCAACAAATCTGTCCCTTATTGATGAATCAAAATAGCATGCCACTGTCCATTCATAAGGGCCTTGAAATTACACCCTGCAATGTACATATAATGCCTCTGTATGAAACTCCTGTCTCTGATCTTTTAATTGAAATATTAAACCATTCAAAATTAACAATTATTTCCTCCATTAAAATAGCAAAGGAATTACATATGAACATATTAAGTATTCATGCACTAATATTGTGCAATGTAATTTCAAGGTCATGTAAATTTCTAATCTAAGTGAAGCCATTGGGAGAGAGTGTACAGTGGAGATAAGATGCTTCCACCAAAAGGGGTGAAAATAAGAACTGAAGTCAATTCACTTTCCTGTAGCATAGCTGCAACTACTAGCCAGAATATTGTTGGAGGAGGAGAGAGTTGCCTGCCAACTTCTTGTCTTACCAATGGCGTACATGTTGAAGCATGTTCTAAAAAGAGATAATAGAAGACAAATGAAAGCTTAATTGGTACAAACTTTAGTTTGAAAACTGTGTTAAGTAGTCAGGTCTCAACAAGGAAGCACACGCCCATCTCTCTTGGACTCCAAGGGAATCGAGGGATATGGGGATCGGACAGGAAAGTTGAGTTGAAGTTGAAGATCAGCCATGATCTGATTGAATGGTGGAGCAGGCTCGAGGGGCCGTGTGGCCTACTCCTACTCTTATTTCTTATGTTTTCTAAAGAACACATTGGGCTGGATTTTCATTCAGAAGTCAGGAAGGAGGCGGGACTACAACTTTCGGGTTTTAGTCCCGCCTCCATCGAGATGCAGCCAATCCACGCGATTTTGACTTGATTGACCTTGTTGAGCCCGCTGGGGCGGGCTCAGCAGGCCAATTAAGGGCCACCCGGCAACAGGTGACGTCACAGACTGAAATTTCATCTGTCAAGACGTGTTGACAGATGAAATATCAATGTTTCACAGCTGTTTGAAGCTGTCAAACACTGACAGTCTTACTTCTAACCTGAGTCCTTCTACGCAGACTCAGTTAGAAATCACGCCTCCACTGAAAGCTGAAGGCTGTCACTTTTGACAGATCGCAGCCATTCTGCTTTCTGTGCTGGCTGAATGATGGACTCCCGAAGCCTAGAGGAAGGAAGGCTGTAAAGGTAAGTACAGGTAATTTAAACTTCTTTACACACTTTAGACACACCAAACACACTTACCTTTGCACTGATGCACCCATCACTCACCTGAACACCGACATCTCGACCCCTCCAAGTCCTTCAACCCAACGGCCCGCCTCCTCTAACCTGGCGTGGTTTGGAGCCGTCGGGAATCCCACACGACACCCTTCAAAATAGGGATTAGGCTAAAAACTGCCTGTTAACAGGCAGTTAATTGGCACTAATCCCTTCCCGCCTCGGGTAGGTGGGTCCCAGTGCGGGGCGGGTACCCGCCTCCTTTGAAACTTACGTGGAGGCGGGTTTTGGGCGGGATGGTGTCAGGACCCCCGAATTCGGGATTTTTGCCCCCCATACGCCTAAAAGCCCGCCTCACGGCACACTGAAAATCAACCCCATTATCTAGCCATCAACTCAGTCCTTGTAATAAATGTGAAAATGTGCAATTAGGATGATGTTGTGGAAGACTACAGTCTCCCGCGTAAAGAAATAGGCAACACAGCGAGCTACAAGAAATAGGTCTTTACTCCAACTCTCACAATACAGTACTGAATTTGTAAAGCCCGCGAGCCTGTGATGACTCACGGATTGGTCACCTGCTGGAACCTGATTGGTTTTCCTTCTCTCAGCAGCAGGCAAGTCTGAACATGCCTTATTCCTCTCAGCTTGCAACTGTCTTGCGGGGGGAGGGGAATACAGCAGTTAAAAGGGGATTATACAGGTTTATCTACATACACACAGTGTTTCCCCAATGTGGCAACGCCACATACGCCCCCCCAGAATCCTCGTTAACTGTAAAAGTCAGTCTCTGCGGAGGTTTGACCAAACGGCCGTAGCGGCTGTAGTAGCCATCTGGCGTGAGGAGGGCTGTCTGGGAGGTCGGCCGGTTGGTTCGTCGGCTGGTCTGGCGGCTGGTCTGCCGGTGGGCTGGCTGGACGGGCTGCCGGCGAAGGTGGGGCGGCGGCCGGGAAGTAAGGTTCTGGCGTGTCTTGGTCCTCTTGTGGGGCCGCCGCCAACGCGGGAGGTCTGCCCCGCCATGGGGGAAGAGCCGGACGAAACGGGAAGCTGAGGTCCAGGTGCGCCGGTTTGAGGCGGTCTACTGAAATAAGGTCCGGCTTCCCGCCGACGTCGATAAGAAAAGCTTTGTCCCCTGTCTCCAATACTGAGAAGGGGCCGGTGTATGGTGCCTGCAGCGGGCCTCTGTGCGCGTCCCGGCGCACGAAGACAAACTCCGCATGTCGTAAGTCCCGAGGCACGTAGGACGGCTGCGGGCCGTGTTGCGAAGTGGGCACTGGACGGAATTGCTGGGCCGCGTCCTGCTGCAGGGAAAGCTGTCTGGCGGCCGACCACGGCTCCGTTGTCAGGGGGAGGAAGTCGCCTGGTACTCTGAGCGGTTGGCCGTAGACCATCTCGGACGCGGAGGCACGGAGGTCCTCTTTGGACGCGGTGCGCAATCCCAGGAGGACCCAGGGTAGTTTGTCGATCCAGCTGGTGTCGGCCAGGCTGGCGCGGAGGGAGGCTTTCAAGGAACGATGAAAGCGCTCGCAGAGCCCGTTGGCCTGCGGGTGGTAGGCTGTTGTCCTGTGCAACTTGGTGCCGAGGCCGGCGGTGATCGCATTCCACAAGTGGGAGGTGAACTGGGGGCCTCTGTCCGAGGATATGTCGGTCGGCATGCCGAACCGGGCCACCCATGTCGAGACGAATGCTCGCGCGACGTCGGTCGTGGTGGTGGAGGCGAGGGGAACCGCCTCGGGCCATCTGGTGGTGCGGTCGACGATCGTGAGCAGGTGTGTGAAACCGTGCGACGGCGGCAAGGGGCCTACCAGATCGACGTGGACGTGGTCGAAACGCCTCTCGGGCACCGGGAAACACTCCAATGGCGCCTTGGTGTGCTGCTGGACCTTAGCGTGCTGACACGCCACGCATGTGTTGGTCCAGTCTCTCACATCCTTGTGGAGTCCAGGCCAGACGAACTTGGCGGACATGAGTTTCTGAGACGCACGCATCCCTGGATGTGAGAGGCCGTGGATGATGTCGAAAACTCGCTTGCGCCAGGCGGATGGGACGACCGGCCTAGGCAAGGGGACTGAGACGTCGCACAGGAGGGTTGTGCCGGCTGCGTGGCAGTGGATGTCGGCCAGAGTGAGGCTGGTGGTTGACGTCCTGAGGGCCTGGATCTCCGCGTCGGCGGCCTGGTCTCTCGCCATGCTGGCGTAGTCGACGCCCAGGTGCACTGCGTGGAGCGAGGGTCTTGAGAGGCAGTCGGCCACCAAATTGTCCTTGCCGGCGACGTGGCGGATGTCCGTGGTGAACTCCGAGATGAAGTTGAGTTGGCGCTGTTGGCGCGCGGACCAGGGTTTGGTTACTTTGGCCATGGCGAAAGTGAGCGGCTTGTGGTCCACGAATGCGGTGAACGGCCGGCCTTCCAGGAGGAAACGGAAGTGCCGGATTGCCAGGAACAGGGCCAGGAGCTCTCTGTCGAACGTGCTGTAGGCCTGCTCGTTCTTGCGCAGCTGTCAGCTGAAAAATGCCAGTGGCTGCCATGCGCCTTCGACCCACTGTTGCTGGACAGCGCCGACGGCGTAATCCGAGGCGTCCGTGGTGAGGGCGGTCTTGGCACCCGGGATGGGGTGGGCCAGTAGTGTGGCATTGGCCAAGGCGCTTTTGGTCTGGTGGAAGGCTGTCGCCATCTCGCTGGACCAGGTGAGTTGCTCTTTGCCCGTTTTGCCCCTGGTGGCTTCGTAGAGGGGGCGCATGAGTGAAGCAGCCTTGGGCACGAAACGGTGATAGAAATTGACCATCCCCAAAAATTCCTGCAGCGCCTTGACCGAGGTGGGCTGGGGAAAGTCCGCCACCGCCTGCACCTTGGAAGGTAGGGGAATGGCTCCCTTTGGCGAGATTCTGTGGCCGAGGAAGTCAATTTGGGCTGCTCCGAACTGGCATTTGGCCGGGTTGACGATTAGCCCGTGTTGGCTGAGGCGCTGGAAAAGAGAGCGCAAATGCGCGATGTGCTCGGCCTTGCTGGTGCTGGCCACGAGGATATCGTCCAGATAGACGAACAAGAAGCTCAGGTCCCGTAGGACGGAATCCATGAGCCGTTGGAAGGCCTGTGCGGCGTTCTTGAGCCCGAAGGGCATGCGCAGGAACTCGAACAGTCCAAAGGGGGTGATGACCGCCGTCTTCTGGACGTCTGCGTGGTGGACAGGGACCTGATGGTAGCCGCGAATCAGGTTGACCTTGGAAAAGACGGACTTTCCTGCTAGGTGTGCCGAGAAGACTTGGATGTGCGGAATGGGGTATCTATCGGGCGTGGTGGCGTCGTTGAGCCGTCTGTAGTCGCCGCAGGGGCGCCAGCCACCGCCCGGCTTGGGCACAATGTGGAGGGGGGACGACCAGGGGCTGTTCGAGCGGCGGATGATGCCCAGTTTCTCCATCGTGGCGAATTCTTCCCTGGCCACCGCCATCTTGGCTGGGTCCAGGCGTCTGGCTCGGGCGAACACTGGTGGTCCCGTAGTGGTGATGTGGTGCTCGACACCATGCTTGGCTGCCGCGGCTGAGAAGGTCGGTTGTGTGAGCCTCGGGAAATCTGCGAGTAGGCGGGCGTAGTCGTCATCCGCCGGGGCGGAGCAGGACCCGACGAGGGCCGGGCTGTTGCTCTGCTGGCAGGCCAGTGAAGCGAAAGTTGCTGCGTCGATCAGGCGCCTGTCGCGGACGTCGACCAGGAGTCCGTGGGCGCAAAGAAAATCGGCGCCCAGCAAGGGATGTGCCACCGAGGCCGTCACGAAATCCCACGTAAATCGCTGGCCGTTGAAACAAACCTCGGCCCGTCGCTTTCCAAAAGTAGCGATGGCTGCGCCATTTGCCGCCACGAGGGGTGGGCCGCTGCAGCCTGCCCGGATGTCGAGCTGGGAGGCAGGAATTATGCTGCATTGGGCTCCGGTGTCGCAAAGGAATCTGCGCCCTGAAAGGGAGTCGGTTATGTACAGCAGTTTACCTGCGGTGCCGATGGCCATCGTGGCGGCGGGGGTGCGGTCGCGCGGGCCTAGACGGCGGCGCGGGGCTGGCGCGTTGGGCCGGGCGGCCATCTTGGTTTGATCGAAAGAGCAGGGTGCTCTGCAGCGTTGGGCCTTGTGGCCGAAACGCGCGCGGTAGTAGCATAGTTCTGCGGCCTGGCATGGCGCGCGCTCGGTGGTGTCGGGGAGCCTCGCGGCTGCACAGCCGAGTTGGGCGACGGCGAAGACTTTGTCCGCGGCGGCTGCCAGTTGTACGCAGTCTGTGATCGGGGACCCCGCGAGGGCAGTCTGTACCTGCTGAGGAAGCAGGCTGAGGAAAAGGGCCCGAAACAAGAAGCACTGCGGTTCAGAGCCCAGGAGCGCAAGCATCCGGCTCATCAACTGGGTCGGGGTAGAGTCGCCGAGGCCTGGTAGTGAAAGAAGCCTACGGGCCCTCTCCTCCCCGGACAGGCCGTAAGCCTGCAGCAAGCGGCCCTTAATGGTTGAGTACTTGCCGGTCTGTGGTGGGTTCCCCAGCAGGTCGAGAACTTCGGCGGCGGTAGAGCTTGCTAGTGCTGAGACTACATGGAGGTACCTTTCTTCATCGTCTTGAACCCTGCAAAGGGTGAATTGGGCCTCCGTGTGCGCGAACCAAGCTGGTGCTTGGTGTTCCCAGAAGGTGGGGAGCTTCAAGGGCGCGGCGCCGGCCGACATCGGGCTGCTGCTGGTTGCCGTCAGGTCGTTGCTGGCCTCTGTAGGGCTACGTGAGTCGGGGGCTTCGGCCGCCGACATTCGGGGTCACCAATGTGGGAGACTACAGTCTCCCGCGTAAAGAAATAGGCAACACAGCGAGCTACAAGAAATAGGTCTTTACTCCAACTCTCACAATACAGTACTGAATTCGTAAAGCCCGCGAGCCTGTGATGACTCACAGATTGGTCACCTGCTGGAACCTGATTGGTTTTCCTTCTCTCAGCAGCAGGCAAGTCTGAACATGCCTTATTCCTCTCAGCTTGCAACTGTCTTGCGGGGGGAGGGGAATACAGCAGTTAAAAGGGGATTATACAGGTTTATCTACATACACACAGTGTTTCCCCAACGCCACAATGTCTTAATTAGGTCGATGCATTGCTTTCATTGCCACCACTAATCTACAAAAGAGTGCGGAGCCAATGCTATAAATTTACATCATTATTTTCTATGTACTTTAATGCTGACTCGTAAAGTGTAATCTGACACCAGAAATGTTCGAATTTAGCACCAAATATCACATTATTATAATAAAAGATGTAAAAGTACACAGATGTGAGGTGTAATTTTGTTCCTGTTTGTGCCGAGTGCTTTCAGCTGCAACAAACCTAACAGAATTTTAGCCTCGTGTTTAAAACAACATTTTGCAAACCCTTCACCCCCAAGGCTCAGCTGATTAAGACAGTAGAAAGATCACAGGCACAATCCCCGGTCTGTGCGGAGTTAGATTAACTCCAAGCAGCAGTTGGGGGACTCTCGATGGCCTTAGGGCGGGGAAGAGTCAGCCAGAGTTCCTATTCCTCATTGTTATACAGTCAGCTTAGCTGGAAATATGTGGGACCATCACCCAGCAAGAATCATCACCTTCAGAAAAGAAAAGAAAAACAGAATTAAGAAAATACTTAAACATTTCCAAATGCTGGATTATTGATCTTATTCAAAATAGTGTCGCTGTACCAACTTCCAAGAAGGGAGAGGAGAGCAGGTGGCCAAATCTCCAATAATCTCGAAAGGTTATAAAGAACACTGCAGGAGGCGGCTCTTGTGGTTTCCCAGTGGGCAGTTTCAGAGCAGCTCTGTTGGCGACCTGGGAGCTGTTCGCTCCCCCCCTTATCCAAGGATGGTATATGGTGCAGGAAAACACACAGTAAAGGAAAATCTTGCCCGCCAAAAAAAAAATACTCCTGAATAGGAACCTTGGATGATTTTTCCCCTCCCTCGGGGAGCCAAGAGTCCCCCAACTGCTGCCTCAACTAAGCTCACCTAACGCAACAGAGACCAGGGACTGAACCTGTGATCTTCCTAATCTGTACAGCTCTGCTAGTCACTGCCTTAATCAGCTGAATTATTTGGGGTAACAACAGAAAACGCTGGAAAAACTCAGCAGGCCAGGCAGCATCCGTGGAGAGAGAAACAGAGTTAACGTTTCAGGTCTGGGACCCTTCATCAGAACTGGAAAAAGCTGGATATGTAACAGATATTAAGCAGGTGCAGAAAATAACAACATTTATTTGGGGCGAGGGTTTGCAAAATGTCATCTTAAACACAAGAATAAAATTGTTAGGTTTGTTACAGCTGAAAACACTCGGCACCAACAGGAACAAAATTACACCTCACATCTGTGTACTTTTACATCATTTTATTATAATAACTAGCTGAAGTGCCCGGCGGTGCCGAGGGATTTTTGAGGGGATGTTGTTGTTGGAAGAGAGAGAGAGAGAGCGACTGGGGGGGGGAAGAGAGAGCGCGACTGGGGGGAAGAGAGAGCGCGACTGGGGGGGAAGAGAGAGCGCGACTGGGGGGGGAAGAGAGAGAGCGACTGGGGGGGAAGAGAGAGCGACAGGGGAAGAGAGGAGGGGGAGGGAGGGGAGAAAGGAGGGGGGGAAAGGGGGGGTAGGGGGTGGGGGGAAGGAGGGGAAGGGGGGGAGGAGGAGGGGGAGGGGCGGAGGGGGAGGTGGGGAGGAGGAGGGGGAGGGCCTTGCTGGGTATTCCCCGCGCTACCCCGCACCATCCCCACCTTCCTGTAAATATTGGGGCCATAGTCACTGTAAGAAGTTCACTCACCAAGGCAATCCACTGCAGGTATGTGTTGCCCTGTCTGTGACCATGGGCAGATAAAGGGCTCATCTTACAACATCAATTGAATACTCTGAACTGACACTACCTTTGGTTTTCTCCAAATTATTTATTACGACTGTGGTAAAATCTAGTTTTTTTGGAGAACGTAACAGACTAAACTCCAGATGTATGGATTGGAAAAAGTTGGCAGATTTTCACAAAGTTTCATCTCCATCTCCTAGCAGATGACAAGAAGAGGACTTATCTGGGTCGACACACTGGTTTACTTTGGCTCTCACACATATATATATATTTTTCAAAAATACTCACACAAGTCATACTATTTTGACTGGTGCGATGTTAATTCTCTGAGATCAAGAGGGTTTAGAACATTTAATTTCATCAAAAGGTAGTTTGTTTAAAATATATTACTAGTGCTGTGCAAATAATGAAAATACAAAGGCCTAGAAATTCAGTATTGCCACGTTTGGGGCGCTACAGCCGGGCGTTTGCTAAATTTAGCACCCGGCGCAATTTAGCGCCACCTTCGCCGAAATTGAGTTGCATCGCCCCAAGAGGTTGCTGCTGCGCTAAAGCAGACGATGCACGACTATCATAAGGCGCTAAGCCGGCGAGCCGAGGTGCTAACACCGAGGGCGGGCGCAGCGCAGGTGCGGCGAGTTGCTGATTGAAGGCAGACACGCTGATGCCGGTCAGCTCTTAAAGGGGGAGGGTGGACTTGTTTGGCTGCCACGCCCTGCACACTGCAGCCCTGAAGCAAGGCCTGACCATTGCTGGATCATCATTTCTACACCCAGGACCATGCAGAAGGCTAGGGAGTGAGCGAGCGGAGCGCTTCAGTGAGGGTGCCCTGAGGCTACTGGTTGGCGCAGTAGAGCGCAGGCGACCTGTGCTCTTCCCTGACAGTGGGAGGAGGCCGCTTCCCAACGAATACCGAAAAGTTGTTTAACTGTTTTTTTCATTTTCTGAAGGTTGTGAGAGCCAGTTATGTCTCTGACTATTTTTTGGGGGGTTTATCTGAATTAGTTTGTCATGCGGGAAGGGCACAGAGTCTGCACAGTAAAAAAATTTCTTTAATCACATTGTCCATGTTTGCACTTTGAACTATTTGTTGCCTTGACCGGCTGAGGGCTTGCGGAGCGGCTCCATTCATGTTCTTTCATTGGCACAAGCCATTCCCTGAGAGGGGGCCTAGAACCGAGTTGCAATTAGCCGCCGACGGACGGCCCTTGCACTTTGTGCCTCCCTCCCGTCTTGGTCCTCCTCCTCCTCCTCCTCCTCCTCTGGTGGTCCTCCAATGTCTGCTGGCAGTGGCTGAGTCCTGAGGATAGCCAGGTTGTGCAGCATGCAGCACACTACAATGAAATGGGAGACTCGCTCAGGCGAGTACTGTAGGGCTCCTCCGGAACGGTCCAGACAGTGGAACCATTGCTTGAGCACGCCGATTGTGTGCTCAATGATGTTCCTGGTAGCTAGATGGCTGTCATTGTATCGTTCTTCAGCAGGGGTGCTGGGCGCATGGAGCAGGGTCATCAGCCAGGTGCACAAAGGATAGCCTTTGTCCCCGAGAAGCCATCCTCGTGGGTGAGCCTGGGCTTCGAAAATGTCTGCCACAGAAGTCTGGCGCAGGATAAAGGCATCGTGGCTGCTGCCTGGAAAGCGGGCATTGACAGCTAGTATGAGCTGCCTGTGGTCACACCAACTGGACGTTGAGCGAATGGTAGCCCTTCCAGTTGCGGTAATCCTCGGCATTCTCTAGAGATGCCCGTAAAGCCACATGCGTGCAGTCAATGGCACACTGGACCATGGGGAAGCCTGCTATTCCTCCAAATCCCATTGCACGCTCTTGCTGCTTGTCCAGGGTCATGGGGAAGGAGATGTACTGACGTCTCCTTCTGAAAAGGGCATTGGTCACCTGGCGGATGCAGCAATGTACCGCGAACTGGGAGATGTTGGCAATGTCCCCAGTAGCGGTTTGGAAGGAGCCGGTGGCATAGAAGTTGAGAGCCACCGTCACCTTCACTGCCACCGACAGAGACATCCTGCTCCTCAGCTGTGGCTGCAGATCTCTGCGAAGCAGGTGGCAGATCTCAGTGACCACCTCCCTTCTGAATCGCAGCCTCCGAACACACTGCTCCTCAGACATGTTCAGATATGAGAACTGCTGGCGGTATACCCTGGGTGGGTAAGACCTCCTGTGCCGACGCCTGTTGGCCCTTCTCCGTCTGGCCATGACTGGCACTCTCTCACGGCGTCTCTGAGCCCTTTGAATGCAATGCAGTAAGCCAACGTTTCCACCCATTGCAGCCTCCATTATATGTGGCGACTCAAGGCTATGGCACTGAAAGTTAAATCCAAGTGCAAAGCTCTGGCCTGAAGCCAGAAGTACCTGTGCGAGCGCTGAGTCAAAGCAGAAAGCTCTCTCCCTTTGTCTCTCTCCAAATATCTGTCTCTCACACAGGATTGCCACAAAATGGCTGCCACTTATAATGCAGGAGGAGTCTCCTTTAAATAGCGCCCCCCGCAGCGACTGGGAACCGTTCCCCTCTACCAGTCGCTGGGGGCGCCAGGCGCACAGAAGGGCAGCGCCGCTGAAGTTCCGGTTCGGGGCGCACCAAGGGCGTTGCACCATGAAATGACGTCAGGATCTGCGCGCGCAGCTGAGCGGGCGCTGCGGTTTTGCGCCGCTGCTAAATCTTGAGTGAAGTTCGCAAGAGGCACAGATTGCGCCGCGCCCAGGCGCTAGCTGCTAAGTGCCCCACTTCTCCTCCTCCTAAGGCGCTAGCAGCTGGCGCTAACAACTGAATTTCTAGGCCAAAAACTACAAATATATTTTTTATTAATTTAGGGAATTATGTCCACATCTGTGTGAGGGACACCAGTGGTGGGGAATGGAACATGTTTCCATTACAAGCACCCAGTGTCAGCATCAAGTACGTGCAGTTCAGGTACATCATAATATAATACAACCTCTGCTCTGCCCAGCCCAGCAAGGTACCTCAGAAAAGCACTTCCTGTTGCAGCAACGAGAGATTTTTCAATTTCCCACACAGCCACGGCAATCCACTGCCTTGCGGTCTCTCTGAATGAGACTGCCAATTATTTCAGAACCTGGAGTTGTTACGTGCTATGGGCCCATGCTCACTATGAATTGGGTTGAGACTTGCAAAAAATATATATTCTTGGCACATGAGCAACAATGAAGGAAGGCAATATATGTCCAAGTCAGGACGATTTGCAGCTTGGAGGTGATGGTGTTCCCGTGATCTTGCTGCTCTTCTTCTCAGTGGTAGAAGTGCTGTTGAAGTAAGTTATGCAGTGCATTCTGTAGCTAGTATATACTGCAGCTAGAGTGCGCCGGTGGTGGAGGGGGTGAATTGATACAGTGGCGGGGGTGCTGATCAAGCAGACGGTTCTGATCTGGATGGTGTCAAGTTACTTGATTGTTGTTGCAGCTGCATCTGCCCAAGTGAGTGGTGAGTATTCCACTGCACTCAGACTTGAGCCTTGTAGACCGTGGAGAGGCTTTGAGGGGGTTAGGAGCTGAGCCACTCATTCCAGAGTACTCAGCCTCTTGCACTGGTCTTATAGACACGTTATTGATATGGCTGGTCCAGTTAAGCTTCTGGTCAATGGTGACCCTGTGATGGTGTTGCTACTGATGGTCACGTGGCGGGGGGGGGGGGGGTAACGGGTGGAGAGGGGTTGATTAGCCTATATAGGACCTGCTCAATGTACTACTTGTAGCAAATTATATTTGATCTCTTATCTCTGCCGCATTTTGCTTCATGAATATCTGTAAGAATATTTTGAAAACACATGATCAAAATTTCAATCAAAGCTTGTAAACTATCCTGCTGCCAGAGAAATGCTTTTTGATTTGATCCTTTGTTGTCACATGGACATTATATACTGAGCTGCACTCTGACAACCGGAGTACAAATTTCCATTTCAAACAACTTTCAGTCATTTGATGAATCTGGTTGTTTCATATTCTCCAGACCACAAAATGGTGCAACATTAAAATGTACTCTATATATGTTTGAAAATGACTCTCCCGCTTTGTTTTTGAGGTTCTGCTGAATGATGTGTGGTCGTCACTGAAGACAAGACTTGGAAGTGACAAGATCAAAGTTGGACTCGGTAATTATATTTAGATGGAAAATATATTGACCTGTCGTGGCATCTCCCACTATCAGTACTTAGTTGTATTTATTGTGGAACACAATAGACTCGCCCTGATAGTTATGGGTAGGCAGGGAGGGAAGTGGGTACAGCAGCTGAGCAACCCAGAAGTACGGGTTTCCCGGAGATCCTGCTGAATTTAACGGCAGGACCTGATTCAAATTTTTGGAATTCGTTTCCCGGCCAGAGAGGCTGGCTGTCGGGCGGGATAGCCTGCGTCGCCAGACTGCAGCCAGGGAGCGGAGAGGAGGGAGTTAGGGACAGATTGTGGGTCGGGGGACATTGGGGCGTTGGGGGGGACACATGGTCTGATCGCATGGAGTGAAAAGCAGGTTTTCTTGGGGCTGGGGCTGGGGTGGGGGGGTTCATGGGGGAAGCACTCCTGCTCCTCCTGGCCCACAAGCAGTGCTGAAAAGCACTTACCTGTTGGATCTGGCCGTTCCCGCCTCCCTTCAGCTGCCGGGTTTCCCGAGCCCCGTGAAATCCAGCCCGTTTTAAAATTTAAAACACAGCTAAAATTTGAGCCAGCTTCATTAAAATATTTAAATTAATTAAAGACCTGCCTCTGGAGAGTAGGTTAGTCGCCCACCCACCGCCATCCCCAATCTGTTGCTGTTAAAGCCGGAAGTTAGAGGTGAGTTTCCCATTTTTGAATTAACAGCTCCCCCCCCCCGCCATTCTTGGGCAGTTAAAATTCCCTCCTGTCTCACTACAGAAAGTACCACTTAACTCACTTATTTTTATGCTTGTATTTATAATGTTACACAGAATTTACAGCACAGAAGCAGGCCGTTTTGATCGACTGCTCTTCGCCGGTGTATATGCGCCACACGAACCTCCTCCCACCCCTCTTCATCTAACCCTATTAGCATATCCTTCTAAAGATTCTTCTGTTAGAATAAAGTTTAAAAATGAATCCGTATAGTAAAATAGTGCTTTAGAAGAGGGAGCAGCAATTGCTATGTTGTCACAATAGGGGCAGGGACAATATTGTAGCTGTGCTGGTGACGAGAGCCTTGGACAACATGGCTGTAGGATCCATCAGAACCAAGCTTTAGAGGAAGAATTGCAGGTCCTGGAGAAAGACAGCTCTGAAGAGGTTCTAAAAGCTTGTAGATTGCAGGAGGAAAGAAAGACAGAGAGGTAAGAAGTTTCAGTTTTGAGGTCCTGTGAAACAATGTTAGACAAAGAGCCAGAGCAGTGAGTCTTGAATTCAACACAATGAGGATCTAGGGAGAAGGAAGTTTGCTGTATTTAGAGCTCATGGGGCACAAGAGAGGAATGCTCAAAGGAGCAATTACCATAATAGCATTGATAAAATATAAAGATGCAAAAAGCTTGCAAATGAGAGGTTGAGGGATAGCAGTAAACAACGTGCCTATCAGACAACAAATCTTGTGCTGTTTATTCCATTTGCCAAGCTGAAAAAGTTACTCATTTGTTGAATAAATGGAGGGTACCCAGAACATTTATTGATACCTATGTTGATTTTTGAGCACTGAACATTGACAATTATTTCACAGAAAGGGCACCATACTTTCTTCCATTGCCTGAAGTTACAATAACAGTGCATCCTGTCGTGAATAAGCAAGTAGTCAAGATTTTAATGAGGCTCAATAACAACCTATGCACAGCAGTAACACCTGCCACAGGTGCTCAAGGTGAGAGGGGATCAGAGGGACCTCTGCTTCCTGAAATTTTCCATCTACTGCTTCATTGTGCGAGCTGGCCACAACAGGAAGATATGTAAACCGATTTATTTTAATAAGCTGATAACCCAAGCTGCTTAAGACTGACTGCCTGCAGCTCATCCTAACCTATTTTCTTGTGAGTACTCTGTGTTGTGGAGCCTGCTGATTTAAGTGTTTACTCCAGCTTTGTAGAATGTGTGTGCATGTGTCACTTGGAGGAAACTGCCATTTTGCCAATAACTAAAATTCAATAAGACTCAAGGACGCACAATTGGCTGGATTTTGATTGAGGAGGCGTGTAGGAGGCAGGACTACAACTTTCGGGGTTGTAGTCCCACCTCCATCAAGTTGTGGCCAACCCACGCGATTTTCACTTGATTGACCTTGTTGAGCCTGCCCAGCGGGCTCAGCAGGCCAATTAAGGGCCACACGGCAACAGGTGACGTCACAGATTGACATTTTATCTGTCAAAAGCTTTTGACAGATGAAATATCAGCGTTTGACAGCTGTTCTGACAATCTGTACTCCAAGTTAATTCCTTCCTCTCAGGCTGATTTAGAGATCTCTCCAGAACAGAAAGCTGAATGCTGCAACTTTTGACAGCTCGCGGCCATTCTGCTTTCTGTGCCAGTGAGATGAGGGACTCCCAAGACCTGAAGGAAGGAAGGCTGTAAAGGTAAGTAAATGTAAGTAAAACTTCTTTAAACTCTTTACACACACCAAACACACTTACCTCTGAACTCATGCACCCATCACTCACCTGAACACCAGACATCTCGAACCCTCCAAGCCCTTCAGCCCGACGGTCCGCCTCGCTAACTTGGCGTGGTTTGGAGCCATCAGGAATCCCACACTTCAGGGCTAAAAATAGGGATTAGGCTAAAAACTGCCTGTTAACTACTAATCCCCTTCCCGCCTCAGGGAGGCGGGTCCCAGCACAGGTCGAGTATCTGCCTTCTTTGAAACTGGCATGGAGGCGGGTTGGGTTCGTGCCCCCCGATTTCGAGATTTTAACCCCCCACACGCCTCCAATCCCGCCTCCATGGCCCAATGAAAATCCTGCCCAATGTTTCTGACAATGCTGTCATTATTTATTGTTCAGTTTTTGAGGTGACATTATTGCTCCATGGCCTCACCCCTCCCTATCTCTGTAAACTCCTCCAGCACGACAACACTCGCTGCGCTCCTCCAATTCAGGCGTCTTGCGCATCCCCGATTTCATCGCTCCACCATTGGAGGCCATGTCTTCAGCTGCCTCGGCCCTAAGATCCGAATTCCCTCCCTAAACCTCTCAGTCTCTCTCTCCTCCTTTAAGACGCTCCTTAAAACCCACCTATTTGACCAAGCTTTTGGTCACCTGTCCTAATACCTCATGTGGCTCGGTGTGACAACGCTCCTGTGAAGCGCCTTGGGATGATTTACTACGTTAAAGGCGCAAGTTGCTGTTGATGTTACTGCCAGAATGGTTACCACCCTTGCGCTGCCCAATCGGTCACATATTGGTTTCATTAGTCACCCTCACCGCTGTGGACCTTGTCCCTATCAATCGTTGTCGTTGCCCAACCTTGTTTGCTTGGAATCTGTTCCAACTGGTCTGTGGCCATTGCATAACAAGCAACACCATGGGAAAATAAGGCTCACTATGAATGCTAGGTCTTTGCCTGAAATTAGTTCTTTGAGTGAATGTATATCAATCATACCCAAATAATCCTGCTCCTCAGAGTACAAAACTCCAACAAATTCTGTGTAATCTGAAAAATGTTTTAAACGTTAACCCAGAACATTAGCAAGACTGAAACCATCCTGTTCACCTCCTGCCAGACATTTTATGCCTCAGACACCAATTCAGATGCCCTCCCCAGCTACTTGCTCATACTGAAACCAAAGGTTTGCAGCATTAGTGTTCTTTTCAACCCTGATCTGAGCTTCAAAGTTCACATCTGGTCCCATGTTAAGACTACTTACCTCTAGCTCCGGAGGATCACCTGCTTATGCCCACCCCTTGAAGTGCTCAATCACAGCTTCATCACCTCAAGGCTTGATTTTTCCACAATTCTCCTGGCTGGCTGCTCCTGCTGCACCTTACATAAACTCTAACTCCTCCAGAATGTTGAGGCTTTTATCCTATTCTGCACTCCTTTACCGGCATCCATTAATTCTTAGGTCCCCAGTATATCAACTTCTAATCCCTCTGCTGGAGGAAAGATGTAGAAAGAGAATACAAATCAGGAATTAGTGGTTTTGTGAAAAATAATCCACTGAATAATGCTGGACGTGAATTATTCAGATCTAATTCACTGGGAGGTTACCTATCCACTCCAGTCATGTATTTTTATACCGCACCTCTGGACTTAGCATTGTGGAAGACCTATTCGCACACCCTGACACAAATTTGCTGCTGTGTCATACGGTCAAATGGCAGCTGATGAGTTCTGGAAGCAGGCTGCTTTGTCTGCTTGTCATGGAATGGCAGAAAATGGTGGTCAACATTTTCATTCTTTTGAAATAAAGCAATAATCGTCAACAATTGGATGGTGCAGCAGACATTAGACAATTAAGGCTGGTACAAAATGCTGACACCAAAAACAACAGCTTAAAAGGCTGCCAACACTGGATGGTCATGTGCGTATGTCATCTTGTATGTTGTGCAATTTTAGAAGTTAATATTCAGTTTACACATAATGTAATACAAATATACTCTTTGAATGGCATATCACTTCATCATCTGTTTATATTGCGAGGAGGTTTCAACTCTGTAAAAATTGTTTTAATAAATAGAAATATAAAACCAACTCCCTTGATGACACAATGATAAATGCACAAGGTGATGTGGTACTGAGCCATACCGACCTGGAAGGTCGAAGATTCAATTCCCTCTCTGAGCTGAGTTAGCTGAATTCGTCTGAGGCGGCAGTTGGGGCTCTACAATTGACTTCAGCAGCTCTGGAGTAGGGATGGAAAAAAAATCAACCAGAGTAATTTTTCTTGATTGTTAACCAGTGACCCTTGCTGGGAAATGCATGTCTGTGGAGGCTGGGTGATGCCAGGATTGCTGTGATGCCCTCCACTATCAAATACCCCAGCAAGGAAGCACACCTTTGCGCCAAAGTAGCTACTGACACTCATTATCCGAGCTCACATAAAGAATGGTCACTGAAACGATGTACTTG
Organism: Somniosus microcephalus; assembly: GCF_052327205.1. Lineage (NCBI taxonomy): Eukaryota > Metazoa > Chordata > Chondrichthyes > Squaliformes > Somniosidae > Somniosus > Somniosus microcephalus. The sequence goes on from NC_141013.1 coordinate 9,808,315, forward strand.
ATAGCTAGAGGCACCTGTGTAAACTGTACCTCTTCAAAAGACAGTGATCTCAGGAGAGATGGGGCAATTTTTTTTTAATTTAAGAAATACAAGACCATCGGATCCACCTTTAATGGATTTAATTTCAAAATGTTATTCATTTTGGATATCATTAATCTAGGAATGGGATTCACATACATATTAGGAATATTTCTTCAAAACATAATTCTCCTTTCTGACTAATTTCCTTCCCATCTCTCCTAAAGGTGCTGCCTCCTCGCTGGGGGTATGGTGCTACAGACAACAGGCAGCCTCTCGCCAATTTTCTCCTCCATTCCCAGGGGTGCTGTGGACAATTTTACGACTTAGAATGGATCAGGTATGACTCAACCTGATCCATTCTAACTAGTGGGTGGACACTCAGAAATAGTTCTAATACTTTCTCTTATGGGTTGACAATACTCTATTACAGATCCAAAACATGGAATACAATCATCCATTTCATTTGAGTGTCAGCCTTGGTTCAGTGGGTAGCACTCAAGCCTCTGAGTCAGAAAGTTGTGGGTTCAAGTCACACACCAGAGGCTTGAGCACATAATTCAGGCTGATACTTCAGTGCACTACTGAAGCAGTGCAGCACTGTTGGAGGTGTGTCTTTCGGAAGAGATGTCAAATCGAGGCCCCATTTGCTCTCTCAGGTGGATGTAAAAGATCCCATGACATTATTCAAAGAGCTGGGGTGTTCTCCAACATCACAAACAGGTTATCTGGCCATTATCACATTGCTGTTTGTGGGAGCTTGCTGTGCGCAAATTGGCTGCTGTGTTTCCTACATTACAACAGTGACTACACTTCAAAGGTGCTTCATTAGTTGCAAAACGATTTGGAACATCCTGAGGTTGTGAAAGGCGCTATATAAATACAAGTCTTTCTTTCATTTCACATTACCTGCTAGTACTGTACTCAAATTATCAAAAGAAAATAAAGAACTTCTACTTATGACATCCTCAGAACATCTCAAAGCACTTTACTGCCAATGAGTGGCTTTTTGAAGTGTAATCACTGTTGTTATGCGGGTGAACACAACAAACAAGTTGCACAGAAGGTTCCACAAAGGGCAAATGCGATGAGGGAATCAGTTAATTTGTTGAGGGAGAAATGTTGGGTAGGACAATTATCTGTTCTTTGAAGAGTGCTGATGGAATCTTTACTTCTACTTGAACAATCAGTTTAATGTTTTGTCTGAAAGATGGCAAGTCTTTACAGCATTCGCTCAGTACTGCAGAAAGGTCAGTCGAGAATATGTGTTTAATTTCTGAACTGGGGCTTGAGCCCACAAACTTTTGATTCCGAGGCATGTGTGATACCAATTTAGCCAAACTGATATATTTGTCGGAAAAACGGAGCTTCCAATTTTTGGGGGGATTCTACGATACGCAAGTATTTTTATCTAATCTAGCCCATTCACTGTTACCCGTAATATTAATTCAAGTACAGTTGAGATGAGATCTTAAATCAAGGCCTGCTTGATCCAGTGCTTCAGATGGTCATTAAAGATCCCACTTTACTGTTCTAACAAAAGCAGAATCTTCTCCCAGTATTCCCGGCCAGCATTTCTTCCTCAACCAACATCATTAAAAACAGATTAACTGATCTTTCATCTCAATACTATTTATGGGAGCTTGATGACTGCAAAACAGCTGCTGCTTTTGCCTACACAACAATGACTGCACTTCAAAGTGATCCATTACATGTTTTTAAATTCATTCTTGGGTGTTGCTGGCAAGGCTGGCATTTATTGCCCATCCTTAGTTACCGTGAGGTGGTAGGTCTTCTTCTTGAACCATTGCAGTCCATGCGGTATTCCTTGTGGTGGTTTGATACACTTCAGAGGGAAGATAAGAGTCAACCACGTTGGCGTGGACTGGAGTCACAGTGACTAGTAAGGATGGCAGGTTTCCTGCCCTGGAGGACTATAGTGAACCTGTTGGGTTTTTACAACAATCCAACAGCTTCACGGTCACTTTTACTAATACCAGCTTTTTATTTCCAGTTTTAAAAAAAACGGAATTCATATTCGCAAACTGCCATGGTGAGATTTGAACTCATGGCCACCACACTACCTTATATTCTAACTAGCTGGAGTGCCCGGCGGTGCCGAGGGTTTTTTGAGGGCATGTTGTTGTTGGAAGAGAGAGAGAGAGAGGGAAGGAGAAAGAGAGAGAGGGAAGGAGAGAGAGACAGAGAGCGAAGGAGAGAGAGACAGAGAGCGAAGGGGAGAGAGGGAATGAGAGAGACAGAGAGGGAGAGAGAGATAGAGACAGAGGGAAGGAGAGAGACAGAGAGGGAAGGAGAGAGAGAGGGAAGGAGAGAAAGGGGAATGGGGTGGGAGGGGGGGAGGGAGGGGGGAGGGGGAGGAAGGGGGAGGGGAAGGAGGGGAGGGGGAAGGGGGGAGTGGGAAGGGGGGAAAGGGAGGGGGGAGCCAGCAGACCCTCTCCCCACTGCCAGTGTTGAGAGTTGCGCTGCCGGCGGTTGGAGAAGGCTAGGCCCCGGGGCCTCGGGCACCCGCACTGACATGGCCCAGCCGAGCGCAGCGCCCCGGGCAGCCCGAGCTCCGCAGCCGCCGTTCGGCCGCAGGCCACAAAGCACCCAAGCCCAGCGCCGGCGATGGCTCCGCGGAGCTCCGTGCTGCCCCACCAGCCTTTACAAAGATGGCGGCGGTGACTACGCTCGGCTTAGACCTGCCCCGTCAGCCTTTACAAAGATGGCGGTGATCGCGGGCCGCTTGTTGAGCGGGACGGGAGGTGCCTAGCTCGGGCGTGGCTGGGGAGGAGAGGCCAAGGCTTCGAGGCCTGCAAAAATGGTGAAAGGTAGGAAAATTAATGAGGTTAGAGAAAATATGTACAAATTAATTAACTTTTTTTAAAAACAATTTAATTGTGTTTTAAAAGCAACTTTTTTTTTGCTGGAAATCTATATTTGAAAATAAACACACAGAAAGTGGGAAAAATAAATGAAGAGTTAGGAATCAAGATGGCGGCCACTCACCTCAGCTCAGAACGATTAGGCCCGCCCACACACGCAATGAAACGCCCCCCGTGACGCACCGATTGGTCAACCATCAGGTTAATTCCCTGTACGATTGGTGAACCATCACGTCACTCAACGCTAATGAGCGGAATGTTGCCGTTTTTTGAAACTTTTTTGTATACTGTCGGAACAATTTTTGTCTGACCAAAAAGTAAATACACCTATGAGAGTCCACTAATGATAAGCTTTCTTTTGATATAACATATGTGTAGGTACGCTCTATAACTTTTGATTGTATAGCCGGACAGACAGACAGAAAGACAGACGGAAAGACAGATGGACCGTTTTATATATACTAGCTGGGGTGCCCGGCGGTGCCGAGGCTTTTTTGAGGGCATGTTGTTGTTGGAAGAGAGAGCGAGCGACTGGGGGGGAAGAGAGCGAGCGACTGGGGGGGAAGAGAGCGAGCGACTGGGGGGGAAGAGAGCGAGCGACTGGGGGGAAGAGAGCGAGCGACTGGGGGGGAAGAGAGCGAGCGACTGGGGGGGAAGAGAGCGAGCGACTGGGGGGGAAGAGAGCGAGCGACTGGGGGGGAAGAGAGCGAGCGACTGGGGGGGGAAGAGAGCGAGCGACTGGGGGGGAAGAGAGCGAGCGACTGGGGGGGAAGAGAGCGAGCGACTGGGGGGGAAGAGAGCGAGCGACTGGGGGGGAAGAGAGCGAGCGACTGGGGGGGAAGAGAGCGAGCGACTGGGGGGGAAGAGAGCGAGCGACTGGGGGGGAAGAGAGCGAGCGACTGGGGGGGAAGAGAGCGAGCGACTGGGGGGGAAGAGAGCGAGCGACTGGGGGGGAAGAGAGCGAGCGACTGGGGGGGAAGAGAGCGAGCGACTGGGGGGGAAGAGAGCGAGCGACTGGGGGTGAAGAGAGCGAGCGACTGGGGGGAAGAGAGCGAGCGACTGGGGGGAAGAGAGCGAGCGACTGGGGGGAAGAGAGCGAGCGACTGGGGGGAAGAGAGCGAGCGACTGGGGGGGAAGAGAGCGAGCGACTGGGTGGGAAGAGAGCGAGCGACTGGGGGGGAAGAGAGCGAGCGACTGGGGGGGAAGAGAGCGAGCGACTGGGGGGAAGAGAGCGAGCGACTGGGGGGGGAAGAGAGCGAGCGACTGGGGGGGAAGAGAGCGAGCGACTGGGGGGGAAGAGAGCGAGCGACTGGGGGGGAAGAGAGCGAGCGACTGGGGGGGAAGAGAGCGAGCGACTGGGGGGAAGAGAGCGAGCGACTGGGGGGGAAGAGAGCGAGCGACTGGGGGGGAAGAGAGCGAGCGACTGGGGGGGAAGAGAGCGAGCGACTGGGGGGGAAGAGAGCGAGCGACTGGGGGGGAAGAGAGCGAGCGACTGGGGGGGAAGAGAGCGAGCGACTGGGGGGGAAGAGAGCGAGCGACTGGGGGGGAAGAGAGCGAGCGACTGGGGGGGAAGAGAGCGAGCGACTGGGGGGGAAGAGAGCGAGCGACTGGGGGGGAAGAGAGCGAGCGACTGGGGGGGAAGAGAGCGAGCGACTGGGGGGGAAGAGAGCGAGCGACTGGGGGGAAGAGAGCGAGCGACTGGGGGGAAGAGAGCGAGCGACTGGGGGGGAAGAGAGCGAGCGACTGGGGGGAAGAGAGCGAGCGACTGGGGGGGAAGAGAGAGCGAGCGACTGGGGGGGAAGAGAGCGAGCGACTGGGGGGGAAGAGAGCGAGCGACTGGGGGGGAAGAGAGCGAGCGACTGGGGGGGAAGAGAGCGAGCGACTGGGGGGGAAAGAGAGCGAGCGACTGGGGGGGAAAGAGAGCGAGCGACTGGGGGGGAAGAGAGCGAGCGACTGGGGGGAAGAGAGCGAGCGACTGGGGGGGAAGAGAGCGAGCGACTGGGGGGGAAAGAGAGCGAGCGACTGGGGGGAAGAGAGCGAGCGACTGGGGGGGAAGAGAGCGAGCGACTGGGGGGGAAGAGAGCGAGCGACTGGGGGGGGAAGAGAGCGAGCGACTGGGGGGGAAGAGAGCGAGCGACTGGGGGGGAAGAGAGCGAGCGACTGGGGGGGAAGAGAGCGAGCGACTGGGGGGGAAGAGAGCGAGCGACTGGGGGGGAAGAGAGCGAGCGACTGGGGGGGAAGAGAGCGAGCGACTGGGGGGGAAGAGAGCGAGCGACTGGGGGGGAAGAGAGCGAGCGACTGGGGGGAAGAGAGCGAGCGACTGGGGGGAAGAGAGCGAGCGACTGGGGGGAAGAGAGCGAGCGACTGGGGGGGAAGAGAGCGAGCGACTGGGGGGGAAGAGAGCGAGCGACTGGGGGGGAAGAGAGCGAGCGACTGGGGGGGAAGAGAGCGAGCGACTGGGGGGGGAAGAGAGCGAGCGACTGGGGGGGAAGAGAGCGAGCGACTGGGGGGGAAGAGAGCGAGCGACTGGGGGGGAAGAGAGCGAGCGACTGGGGGGGAAGAGAGCTAGCGACTGGGGGGGGAAGAGAGCGAGCGACTGGGGGGGGAAGAGAGCGAGCGACTGGGGGGGAAGAGAGGCGAGCGACTGGGGGGGAAGAGAGCGAGCGACTGGGGGGGAAGAGAGCGAGCGACTGGGGGGGAAAGAGACGCGAGCGACTGGGGGGGAAGAGAGCGAGCGACTGGGGCTGAAGAGAGCGAGCGACTGGGGGGGGAAGAGAGCGAGCGACTGGGGGGGAAGAGAGCGAGCGACTGGGGGGGAAGAGAGCGAGCGACTGGGGGGGAAGAGAGCGAGCGACTGGGGGGGAAGAGAGCGAGCGACTGGGGGGGAAGAGAGCGAGCGCCTGGGGGGGAAGAGAGCGAGCGACTGGGGGGGAAGAGAGCGAGCGACTGGGGGGGAAGAGAGCGAGCGACTGGGGGGGAAGAGAGCGAGCGACTGGGGGGGAAGAGAGCGAGCGACTGGGGGGGAAGAGAGCGAGCGACTGGGGGGGAAAGAGAGCGAGCGACTGGGGGGGAAGAGAGCGAGCGACTGGGGGGGAAGAGAGCGAGCGACTGGGGGGGAAGAGAGCGAGCGACTGGGGGGGAAGAGAGCGAGCGACTGGGGGGGAAGAGAGCGAGCGACTGGGGGGGAAGAGAGCGAGCGACTGGGGGGGAAGAGAGCGAGCGACTGGGGGGGAAGAGAGCGAGCGACTGGGGGGGAAGAGAGCGAGCGACTGGGGGGGAAGAGAGCGAGCGACTGGGGGGGAAGAGAGCGGAGCGACTGGGGGGAAGAGAGCGAGCGACTGGGGGGGAAGAGAGCGAGCGACTGGGGGGGAAGAGAGCGAGCGACTGGGGGGGAAGAGAGCGAGCGACTGGGGGGGAAGAGAGCGAGCGACTGGGGGGGAAGAGAGCGAGCGACTGGGGGGGAAGAGAGCGAGCGACTGGGGGGGAAGAGAGCGAGCGACTGGGGGGGAAGAGAGCGAGCGACTGGGGGGGAAGAGAGCGAGCGACTGGGGGGGAAGAGAGCGAGCGACTGGGGGGGAAGAGAGCGAGCGACTGGGGGGGAAGAGAGCGAGCGACTGGGGGGGAAGAGAGCGAGCGACTGGGGGGGAAGAGAGCGAGCGACTGGGGGGGAAGAGAGCGAGCGACTGGGGGGGAAGAGAGCGAGCGACTGGGGGGGAAGAGAGCGAGCGACTGGGGGGGAAGAGAGCGAGCGACTGGGGGGGAAGAGAGCGAGCGACTGGGGGGGAAGAGAGCGAGCGACTGGGGGGGAAGAGAGCGAGCGACTGGGGGGGAAGAGAGCGAGCGACTGGGGGGGAAGAGAGCGAGCGACTGGGGGGGAAGAGAGGCGAGCGACTGGGGGGGAAGAGAGCGAGCGACTGGGGGGAAGAGAGAGAGCGACTGGGGGGAAGAGAGAGAGCGACTGGGGGGAAGAGAGAGAGCGACTGGGGGGAAGAGAGAGAGCGACTGGGGGGAAGAGAGAGAGCGACTGGGGGGGAAGAGAGAGAGCGACTGGGGGGAAGAGAGAGAGCGACTGGGGGGAAGAGAGAGAGCGACTGGGGGGAAGAGAGAGAGCGACTGGGGGGAAGAGAGAGAGCGACTGGGGGGAAGAGAGAGAGCGACTGGGGGGAAGAGAGAGAGCGACTGGGGGGAAGAGAGAGAGCGACTGGGGGGAAGAGAGAGAGCGACTGGGGGGAAGAGAGAGAGCGACTGGGGGGAAGAGAGAGAGCGACTGGGGGGAAGAGAGAGAGCGACTGGGGGGAAGAGAGAGAGCGACTGGGGGGAAGAGAGAGAGCGACTGGGGGGAAGAGAGAGAGCGACTGGGGGGAAGAGAGAGAGCGACTGGGGGGAAGAGAGAGAGCGACTGGGGGGAAGAGAGAGAGCGACTGGGGGGAAGAGAGAGAGCGACTGGGGGAAGAGAGAGAGCGACTGGGGGAAGAGAGAGAGCGACTGGGGGAAGAGAGAGAGCGACTGGGGGGAAGAGAGAGAGAGCGACTGGGGGGAAGAGAGAGAGCGACTGGGGGGAAGAGAGAGAGCGACTGGGGGGAAGAGAGAGAGCGACTGGGGGGAAGAGAGAGAGCGACTGGGGGGAAGAGAGAGAGCGACTGGGGGGAAGAGAGAGAGCGACTGGGGGGAAGAGAGAGAGCGACTGGGGGGAAGAGAGAGAGCGACTGGGGGGAAGAGAGAGAGCGACTGGGGGGAAGAGAGAGAGCGACTGGGGGGAAGAGAGAGAGCGACTGGGGGGAAGAGAGAGAGCGACTGGGGGGAAGAGAGAGAGCGACTGGGGGGAAGAGAGAGAGCGACTGGGGGGAAGAGAGAGAGCGACTGGGGGGAAGAGAGAGAGCGACTGGGGGGAAGAGAGAGAGCGACTGGGGGGAAGAGAGAGGGCGACTGGGGGGAAGAGAGAGGGCGACTGGGGGGAAGAGAGAGGGCGACTGGGGGGAAGAGAGAGGGCGACTGGGGGGAAGAGAGAGTGCGACTGGGGGGAAGAGAGAGTGCGACTGGGGGAAGAGAGAGAGCGACTGGGGGAAGAGAGAGAGCGACTGGGGGAAGAGAGAGAGCGACTGGGGGAAGAGAGAGAGCGACTGGGGGGAGAGAGCGACTGGGGGGAAGAGAGAGCGACTGGGGGGGGAAGAGAGAGAGCGACTGGGGGAGGGAAGAGAGAGAGCGACGGGGGGGAGGGGGGAGCGACTGGGGGGAGGGGGTAAGGGGTAATGCGGGGAGGGGGAGGGGGGAAGGGGGAAGGGGGGAGCCAGCAGACCCTCTCCCCTCTGCCAGTGTTGAGAGTTGCGCTGCCGGCGACGGTTGGAGAAGGCTAGGCCCCAGGGCACCCGCACTGAGATGGCCCAGCCTAGCGCAGCACCCCGGTCAGCCCGAGCTCCGGAGCCGCCTTTCAGCCGCAGGCCACAAAGCACCCGAGGCCAGCGCCGGCAACGGCTCCGCGGTGCTCCGTGCCGCCCCACGCACTGACATGGCCCAGCCGAGCGCAGCGCCCCGTCAGCCCGAGCCCCGCCCCCCCGAGCCCCGCCCCCCCTCTCCAGGCCGGGCCTGAGGCGGCTTGAGCTGGCCGATTGCGACTGGCCAGGCCCGGTTGCTGGGGTAACCCTCCTCCCCTCTCCGCCCTCCCGATCTCCGGGACCGGGCCTGGGCCTGAGCGGCTTGAGACGGCCGATTGCGGCTGGCCGAGCCCGGTTGCCGAGGTAACCCTCTCCGCTCCCCCTTCCCGCTACCCCCTCCCCCTCCCGAGCCCCGCCCCCCTGCTAACCTGCTCGCTTCCCTCTGCCCGTGCTCTGTGGGCCCTGTGTGGAGGTGCGCGTGCGCCGTGCAGCGCGAATCAAGCGCGAGCAGCTTGTAGTGAGCCCAGCTGTGTGCCCAGCCAGCCTTTACCAAGATGGCTGGCCGCTGGTTCGGAATCGGGCCCAGCGGGACAGCCGGTGCGTAGCTCGGGCGTGGCTGGCAAGGAGAGGCCCCGGCTTCAAGGCCTGAGGCCTGCAGGCAGCAGACCTGGAGAAATCAAACAGATAATGGACTCATTTATTACACACAAAGTATATAAATGAGTTAGTTGGGCTCCTAAGTACCAAATTTGTGGTGGATAAAATGCCCTCCACACACAGACAAACTGGGGGAAAAAAATCAAGGGAGGAATCAAGATGGCGGCAGCTCAGCTTGGGTCAGAATGATTAGGCCCGCCCACACACGCAATGTGATGCACCGATTGGTCAACCATCAGGTCACTGAACTGTAGGATTGGTCAATCGTCACATCACTCAACTCTAGGATGGCCCGCCCGCACACGCGATGAACCCGCCCCCGTGACGCAGATATTGGTCGACCGTCGGGTCGCTCGACTGTACGATTGGTCGACCTTCACGTCACTCGATGCTAATGAGCAGATAATGAGCGGAATTTTGAATAATGAGCGGATAATGAGCGGAATTTTGAACGTTTTTTGGATACCGTGGGCACAATTTTTGTCCGACCGAAAAGTAAATACGCTTATGACCGTTCCGGAATCGTAAGCTTTCTTTTGATGTAACGCACGCGTAGGTACGCTCTATAACTTGAGAGTGTATAGCCGGACAGACAGACGGAAGGACAGACAGAAGTACCGCTTTTATAGATAAGAGAAGATAGATACGTGAGGAGCTTTGAGACAGGATATATTCTTCCGATCCATAATGCTCTTGTTCAATATGCAAGATGGTACAAGCATGGCATAATTGTAGTTGAAGAACAGCCAAATGCTTCTTGTTTTTTTCTTAAATTCAGAAAAGCTGAACGTTGCTTTTCTTTCTTCACTTTAGATTATGTAATATTTTAACAGGCTTCTAGAAATGGAGTGCTATGTTATAGTGGCTAAATTGTGGCTTCGCCATAAATCTTGTAAACAAATTTGTCAAATACTTGTAAGGACGGGTTTTAAGATTAAATTAAGAAACTATGGTGAAGTCATTTCCATTTCCCACGTTATTGGAGTCTCGAGAGATGACTGAAGCTGCTTTTATTCTATGTGGGACTTGCGCTAGCACAGCTGATTCTTGGAGTATGGGTTCTGCGCAGCCGGCTATAACTGAGATATAAACCTGCTGGATTGGCAAAGGCATTGTGGTGGAAATACGTGTCTTCTTGATTGTTGGCCTCAGTGAATCCTAGCAGATTTACTCTTGGGTTGCAATCAG